>NC_022009.1:19861207-19936559 GCF_000317375.1 Microtus ochrogaster | reverse complement strand
TTTGGAGCCTGTCCTGGAACTAGCTCTGTAGATCAGGCTGGCCTCGAACTCACAGAGATCCGCCTGCCTCTGCCTCCCGAGTGCTGGGATTAAAGGCTTGCGCCACCACTGCCCGGTCCAGCTAGAATTCTTAACCTATGAATTTCTGGGCTCCACAGCCCACCACGTGGAGTTTCTGCTGAGAGCTCCTTGAGCACAATTTGCATTGCTCTCAAAATCCAAGGCAGTGGTGCAGCTTCTTTCAGGAACGGCCTTTGAGAACCACTACTCTGAGAAGTTGGGATTGTAGTTTCTTAGGATATGAGGGCACCATAAGGCCAGGATCCATGCAGGAAGTTTCTGGAGTACATGGTCAAATACTATTTCTTGATTTCGACGTGCATTATAAACGAATGTTAATCTCTTCATGATTCATTAAACTCTACATTTGTTTCATGTGCTTTTTTGAGGATTGCTTCTATTTTAAAATATTAGTTAAAATTAAAAATTCAGCTGGAGAGAAAATTTAAGGCTCAGAAGTTAAGAGCACTTGCTACTTTTGTAGATGACCTGTGTCCAGTTCTCAACACTCACATGGCAGCTCACAGATGTCTATATCTCCGGTTCCAAGGGATCCGACACCCTTGATGGGCACCAGATATACACATCACACACACACACACCCCTGTAGTTACACACTCATACACATAAAACAAAAATGCATTATTAAAAATGAAATTCTGGGGCTGGAGAGATGACTTAGTGGTTAAGGACACTGACTGCTCTTCCAGAGAACCTGGGTTCAATTCCCAGCACCCACATGGCAGCTCACTACTGTCTGTAACTCCAGTTCCAGGAGACCCGACACACATGGCAAAACACCATATAATATAGAAAATATAAATACGATATAAAAATAATACAATTACTTATAATTACAATTATATGTAAAAATTCTGTAAGATCAAACAAATATTATTGATATTATTAATTTTATTATTATCATTTTTGTAGTGTTGGAAATTAAACCCCAGTTAGCAAGAACTGAGCAGAACCAGAGTTTCCCTTTTAGAGTTCAATTGAGTGACTTCTTCATGTTCTCAAACCAGGAAGTAGGTGTGATGTTGTAGGGTATTCACCAGAGAAGACGGTTTGGATGAGGATTTAAGCTAATACAAAGTCTTTATTAGCTGACTGACAACTACGCTGTGGGTTCAGATCCCAGTGTAGCCCCCGAACCTTCCTCACGGTGAGATTTTAAGCAGAAAAACCATGTTCTGGGTTGACATACATCCATTAAGAAGAACGCTTAGCCAGAAGCAGAACTATGGAAGCCAAAGAGCAAAGTCAGTTCCCAGAACTTTAGACTTTGACAGATCAGGCCTTTGTTTCAGTTTTGGCAGGGGTGCTGTCTGCATGTTGAATTTTTACAGCTTGGATTGTACTTCCATCATGGAGTCAGTTATGCTAAGGTCTTGGGGGCCTGCTGGTTTGGGGGCTCTGTTACAATGAGAAATATGTGTCTGTAGTTTATACACACTCTGGACCCTAGCTCTGGACTTATAGACAAGCTTCCTGCTACAGAAATCAGATGAGGAACTGAGAAGTGAAATAATCTCACACAGAGAGACCCCCTGACCACGTGACACTTGTCACTCTGCCTTAGCAATGACAGTATTTCTGAAACTCCCTAGGCTCCATACAGTTTGTTAGGGGTTACAAAGAGAAAAGAGAACAAAGCCTACCCCACCCCCAAGGCAATGCTGGTTTATTGAGGAAAAGGAGATTTTTTTTAAGGTTATAAAGAAAGCAACATAAATTTAGTAAGACCAATACTGCTTTAGATCAAAACATGGCACATTTGAATTTGCTTTTTTTTTTTTTTTTGCAAAGTTATCAATTTAGAAGTCACATTTAGAGACTAAGTCCCTAAAACAGACCCAAAATACTTGGCAAAATTAAGTCCTAGCAAAGCCTCTGTGGAAACAGTTTTATAGTGTTTTGCTTTTCTGTTTTTGCATCTTGGGTTTTTAGCACCATCAAATATCCATCCAGTGTCTTCTCTTTGCAGGATATCATATTGACATTTTTCTGATAGTTTGGTCACTATTGAAATCAGTAGCCTGGGCATATTGTGTTGGCTGGTGAGAGAACAGTGTTAGCCAAGGCTGTCCCAGCTCTTCCTTCAATAGTAGCAGAATGATCTCAATGTCTGACTTCTGTTTCTATTCATTTCTGTTCCTTTGCACGTGGCCTTAACATGGCCCAGATAGATACCATGAAGTTATGTAAGCTCCCCTAACTCTGGAGCACAACCAGAATTGTTGATTAAACTCAAAGAAAAAGGAATAGCAGCCTTTTGCTTATTCAATAACTTTGTATCAAAGGATTTGGGTGGTTCTTGGCCATTTCTGTTGGCTCATACCTTTAAAAATCTAATGAAGGATATAAACACCACCAGCCCTAGTCCATGAACTCATGAAACTTCATGACACTTCTAGGTTGCTTGGTTTCACACATGTACTTCTGACTGGGTGTGAGAATTCAGTGGAGGAATACCTAGGTTCCTTATAACAGCCATGCTAAGTGTTAGAAGAGTGGAAACAATCCATTTCCAGGAGCTTTCGTGCTAGTGAAGAATAAATTATAGCAATTTTTAAAATGTATTTGTTTTAATATTTTATGTGTACGCTTTGCTTGCATGTGTGCACCATGTGCATGCAGTGCCTTTGGAAGCCAGAAGAGGGCATCCAATCCCCTGGGAGTGAAGTTATAGACAGTTTTGAGCTGCCATGTGGAATTTGAAACTTGGACCCTGGTCCTCTGCAAGAGTCCTGAGTATTTTTAACTGCTGAGCTAACTCAGTCATTCCCAGAATGTTTTTTCTTTAGACAGGGTCTCATTAGGTATACCTATCTGTCTTGGAACACACTATATAGACCAGGGTGGTCTTGAACACACAGAGATCCACTTGTCTCTGTCTCCCGTGTGTTGGGATCAAAGGCATCCGCCACCAAACCCAGAGAGGCTCCAATAAAAATATGTTTTGGGAGGGGGGCTGAGTGATGGATCAGTGGTTAAGAACTCTTGCTGTTCTTTCAGGGGGCCGGGATTCCATTCCTAGCACCCATGTCAGACAGCTTTCAACCACCTGTGACTCCAGCTCCAAGGGATCCAACATTTTATGCCCTTTTTGGCACCTGCACATATACGTGCATACATGCACATACACATGCATACATATTAATAAAAATAAAAATTTTCTGGCAGTGGTGGCGGATGCCTTTAATCCCAGCACCCAGGAGGCTGAGGTAGGCAGATCTCTGTGAGTTTGAGGCCAGCCTGGTCTACAAGAACTAGTTCCAGGACAGGTTCCAAAGCTACACAGAGAAACTCTGTCTTGAAAAACAAAAACAAAAAACAAAAACAAATAAAAATAAAAATTTAAGGACTGGAGAGATGACCCAGTGGTTAAGACCATGACTGTTCTTTCAAATGTCCTGAGTTCAATTCCCAGCACCCATGTGGTGGCTCACAACCACCTACAGCAGTAGATGGGATCAGGCGCCCTCTTCTGGTGTGCAGATGAATGTACATGCAGGCAAAATATCCACACACATAACATAAATAAATCTTCTTTAAAATTTAAAACAAAATTATTTTAAAGAAAAAATATTTTTGGTTTAGTGACATGACTTAGCTGGTAAAGGTGCTTGCTGAGTAGGACCTGGTGACCTGAGTTTGACATCCAAAGTCTACATAAAAGTGGAAGAAGAAGCCAGACAGTGGTGGCCCACACCTTTAATCCCAGCACTCAGGAAGCAGAGGTAGGTGAATGTCTAAATTCAAGGTCAGGCTGTTCTACAGAGTGAGTTCCAGAACAGTCAGGACTACACAGAGAAACATTATCTTGAAACAACAACAAAAAACAGAAAAACCAATGCTCCAAAAAAAACCAAACAACCAACCAACCAAACAACCAAACAAAAAAGTGGGAGGAGAGACCCAACCCTTCAAAACCGCCCTCTGACTTCTGCAAATGCCTTGTGGCATCTGTGCTCCATCCCACATCACCACAAACCCACACGCAATGATAGACAATTAAATCCTAAAAGTCTAAAGAGTTTTTAAATTGAGTTATGTACATAAAATGCTCTTTGCTAGACAACGCTATTTTATTATATGCTTTGATAGCTTTTGCAAGTAAAATACCCTCAAGTTTTGCATAAACCATATTTCCCCAGGGGCGGTAAAGAGACCCTGAACTTGCTAAATATGACTCAACGGGTCAGTGACCCATCTCAGATGCAGGGACGCGGAGCCTTTTTGAGAAACAGTGCTTTTGCATTTTCTCAGCAGCGTGCATGGAAGAGAGGTTGCTGTACTGGACGGGGTCAGAGGAGCAAGCCAGTGATTCAGTTCAGGATGGATCCTGGGTGTGAAGAGCCTGCTGTGTGGAACAGGGCAGAACTCTGACTTGATGCCTTCCTCGCTTCCTCCCTGGTGTCTGCAGAGCTCTGACCTAGCAGCCTGATGCAGCTACCCATCCTGCCTCTTGTGTTTTCGCTCTTGAGCACAGACGCTATTACGAATCAATTCTTAGAACACTTGCTGCTTCCTGTGGGTAGACCAAGCGCGTACGGATTAACGGTGAAAGAGTCCCAGTTTATGAACTTGGTCTTGCTGCCTTTGAGGGAAATTTGTCTTGCTGAATCAACAGCCCAGAGGCTCAGGATGAAACACTGTCCAGAGAAAATTATATATTTCTTTCCTTACCAGGCAGTATAGGACCTGGTTCTTATGTGGATGCTTAAGAAGAGTGGGTTGTGAGGCTGGAGAGATGGTGCAGCACTTAGGAGGCCTTGTGGTTCTCACAGAGGACCCAGCTTTGGTTCCCAGCACCCACACGATGGCTCTCCGCCATCTATAACTCTAATTCCAGTGAGTCTGATGCCCTCTTCTGCCCTTCATGGGTAACTATGCATGGGTACACAGACATCCATGCAAGCAAAATACTCATAAAATACAGATAGATAAATCTTTTTAAGATTTATTTATTTATTATGTACAGTGTTCAGCCTCCATGCCTGCAGGCCAGAAGAGGGCACCAGATCTCATTACAGATGATTGTGAGCCACCATGTGGTTGCTGGGAATTGAACTCAGGACCTCTGGAAGAGCAGTCTGTGCTCTTAACCTCTGAGCTATCTCGCCAGCCCCCCAGATAAATCTTAAAAAAAAAAAAGAATAAAAAAAGAGTGTGTTGTGAAATTAGGTCGATGCTTTTTGACATATGAAATCCTGAGGTCATAGGATTCTAATGATCAGAATGTGCTAGAACTATATGTTTAGTACATACCACTGAACTGTGGCAAAAGGGAGATATAACATTAATTAATTTCTGGATCACATGCCTAACGTGTGATCTGAAGCACAGCAATTGCTCCATAAATCATAGAATGATGGGTGTGGGACTATGGGGTGTCTATAATATGCTTCTTAATCTGGAAAAGAATGTTTTCCAGAAAGAAAAACTTAAAGCTAAACTGTTATTAAATGAATGCTTACTTTCAAAATGTAGGCAGTAACCAAGGGTACAGGGAATGAAGTAATCCACCGAAATTGTCTACATCTGAAAGCGACTGTGATTAAGCTGTAATGAATGTCATTCCAGCCGGCTATTAGAAGGTAAGAGGCACTACTGTCAAAGACTAACCATCCATTCTAATCCCTCCTAATTGCTTCCCAGCAACCTTCTGTCATTAGGATTGAGTACAGAGTTACAGGCTTATTGTTTTGGGGGTGAGGAATGGGTAGAACTCAGAATATTGGCCACAGCCAAATTCCTTGATGTCAACAAAATGTTCATGAGCCCCAAACAGGATCAAGAGAGAAAAGCATTCTCAAGTTATGATAACTTCCCGTTAGACATCAAGATGAGATCTGCAGGGGTCGGACCTTAGAATTTCTTCTCCAGCAGAGAGAGGGTTTTTTTCCTTGGTACAACCATGCCATGAAGCTGGTTACTCCAGAAAGATCATGCGAGCAGAATGTGCTTTAGGCAAAACAAAAACCAGTATCAAAAAACCAACCACTGTCTCTTTGGCTCTGTGCATTGTGGAAAACAAAGGTTCAGTCATGGATTATGGTTTTCAACCTTCCTCAGAATCAAACTTGAAGGCAGAAAAAGTATCAAAATATTCAGATAGCTAAAGGGAGTTCAGGATATCAGGGCGTTCCCCACACACTCTCACGGAGGGCTCCCCACCTTTCTCCACCTCCAGTGGAGCAACTGTATTGGTTGTCCCAGGCAGAAGCTGTCCTGGGCGTCTGGAGGCAGTGTGTCTTAGGGTTTCTATTACTGGGACACAACACCATGACCAAAAAGCAAGTTGGGGAGGAAATCGCTTACTCAGCTTACACTTCCATATCACTGTTCATCATCGAAGGAAATCAAAACAGGAACTCAAACAAGATGGGGACCTGGAAGCTGGAGTTGATGCAGAGGCCATGGAGGGGTGTTGCTTATTGCCTTGCTTCCCATGGCTTGCTCAGTCTGCTTTCTTATAGAACCCAGGACCATCAGTCCAGGGATGGAACCATCCACAAAGGACTGGGCCATCCCCCTATCAATCACTAATTTTTTTAAAAAAATGCCTTACAGCCAGAATTTACGGGGACTTTTTCTCGGCTGAGGTTCCCTCCTTTCAGATAAATCTAGGTTGTGTGTCAAGTCAAACTGACACAAGACTAGCCAGCACGCAGTAATTCTCATCCCTCATGGCTAGTGCAGGCCATAAACAACCCAGAGTTTTATGCCTGGCAGAGGTGCTAACAGGGAATGAAGTCAGGCAGGAGCGTGAATGTATGGAACTTCAAGTCCAGTGGATATCTCAGAAGAAACAGCCGGGAGCAACCAGGCATAGCAGAGAAGCATGATGACTTGATAAATAACAGGTGTTGAACAGGTTTCTGAGGCCCTCATCTTCCCTTCCCCACTAAAGCCACCATGCGTTCATACAGTCCATCTTACTCCATACAGACAGACTTTGCCTTAGATAGGAGCAAGGAGGAGAGGGGATGCAGAGTCAGGGTTTACTGGAATGAACCTCGAGTTATTTCATTGTATTAATTTACTAGATCCAAGTTCCATCCAACACCCACCTTCATTGTATTCCACCTGCCACAACAACCATCTGGCTAAAAATGCTTGAAATAGATATCAGGGCATGTTTCTAAACAACTAATTGGAAAAAGACACTGCTTTTGCTGTGTATAATTAGAATAATAAATGTGTAGTCTGGTTATATAGAAATTCATGTACATATGTGTAAGGGAGTGGGTAGCCCGTTCAGAGTCAGTACCAGACACATCCAGACACCAAATTCCATAGTGTATTCCTCAAATCCTGGATCTCTTGACTGAATACTCCGGGTAAAACACTAAAGTCGTATGTTCTTCCCTCAGAACATAGTAAATATTGCCCCGTGTTGTGTTTTATTATTTGTTTTGATTTATGTTGTACAAAAAGCAGCAACAACAAATTACATGTTAGCTGCTTACTGCTTGCCCTTACGCCTTTAAAAAGTTTTTTGTTTGGTTGCCAATAGTCAATCTTGTTTGTGTGTTAGGGTTTTTTGTTTGTTTGTTTGTTTTAACTTATGCTGTTTGGTTCAGGAAGCAGCACGTTTGGTTATGCTAATATCAATCCCAGATCCACTGCTCCTGTGTTCTTTACTGCAGATCAGAGTCTGCTGCGCCGCCGTTTGATGGGCAGGCCCTAGGACACCTATTGGTCCTAACAACTGAAGGCAGACAAAGCTGGTGTCCCCATGGACTGGTTGTCTCTTTTAGAGGCGAATACATACAGATTGGTTGCAAGTAGTGGCTTGAGAAACAGCCCTTGTCAATTTGAGAATAGCTTTCCTGGTCCCCTGTCTTCTTGTCTGCAGTGAATGCTCCCAGGTGCTTCCTACACTTCCCGTTTTCCTCGAGTCTCTAAACTTCCCCTCTCACAACACGATTTCAGGGCACACTGCAGGCTGAGTGACATTAGAGCAGGGCTCAGCACACCCTGCACGTCTTCCTGCGTGTGGGGTCCTCTGGGTCTATATTAAGATGACTTGAGCCCTTTTATTCGGCAGCCATCTTACGTTATTTACTTGCTACAGCCTGGAAGGGAAATCAGCAAGATTTTCCTCTGATGTTGCTGCCAGCCACTCTCTCATCCATCTTGTGTTTATGTGGCTGTTCTTCCTCCTGTCATTCGTCCCGTTTTTAGGCTTTCTGTTATTGCCTTGACTTCAGTTCACTATTGCAGCTTTTGTGTCTGACAGTGAAGTATTGATATTTTGGATAATTGTCTAATGCATCATCTGGTCCTGATAGCTTCATGTCATGAAAACATCACCAATGTGTTTTCCTACTTAACAGCAATAATTTTGGAAGCCCACAGGACCTATATTTGTCTTTGTTTACCCACTTACTGGATCTATGGTGCTGTACAAGCTAAATTTTCCACTGTGAGGCCTCGTTTTCTAGTTTATGAAGTAGTGTTAAAGTTTATATTCACTACCTGGGCACATGCCTTTAAGGCCAATACTTGGGAGGCAGAGGCAGGTAGATCTCTGTGAGTTAGAGGCCAGTCTGGTCTATGTACTGACTTCTGGGCTGGCAAGGGCTACACAATGGAACTCTCTCAATAATAAATAGATGAATATAATAATATTGTGACTTATCCTGCAGTGTTGGACATATGTCAATGACCCCCTAAAAACTAGCTCTTCAGGCTAATGAGATGGTTCAGTGGTTAAGAACATGTACTACTCTTGCGGAGAACTTGAATTCACTTCCCAACACGCAGGTCAGGTTGCTCACAACTGCCGGTAATTCCAGCTCTAGGGGAGCCAACACTTTTGGCCTCTGTGGGCACTCATATATGTACACCACGTCCCATGCAATACATAATTACAAATAATAAAAATGAATCTTGAGAGGATGGAGAGACCTCGTTGTATTCCCTGCACTCACATCTGGGGACTTACAGACACCTGTAACTCCAGTTCCAGGGGAATTCAACATCTCTGACTTTTTCACGGGTACCTTGCTCATGTATGCCCGCCCCCCACACTTTAAAAATACAAATAAATATGAAAAATAAATCTTAGGTGGGAGGAGTAACTTTTGTTGGCCTTTACCGTGACCTGCGCAGTTAAGGAGTGACCTACCTCGGGCCACAAGGAAAGAATGCACACACATATACGGAGGCTCAGGATCTGGCTGTGGGATCTGATGGAAACGCCCCAACAACAGCCCAGCAACAGCCCAGAAACTCAGCACTTATACACAGCACAAATGGGGGGTGTGGCTAGCTAATCTCAGTAGAAGATCTCCTCTGTAGGGGAACCATCTCGGGCTGCAGTCATCCTGGAAGAGGATGAGGGTGATGGTTTCTCCCAACAAAGTCAACATCTCCAGCATGAGGAAGCTGCAGCTGAGACTGTCTGCACACAGCCCTGTGTCTATGTTGGTACTTGGTCCAGATCTCGACATTCCCACTGAATCCTTGTCATGCCCACGATCATGTCAATAATGCCCATTCACTCAGGACTTCATCTGCTGCCTGCTAGCATTGCTGATTAAAATGCCAAAGGGGGCATGATGATAAAAAAAAAAAGCCCTGAGAAATCCTCCAGGTTTCACATCTCCCTGGCACTATTTCAAAACCTTAGTTTTTATCTGTAAGGTTCTGATGAAGGACTGCGTCAGATGTTTTGCCAATTGAGCATCGTTGTAGCCTTCTGTCAGAAGAGAGTGAGGCTGCTCTGGCCTTGCTGTCTTCTGGCCACCCTCCTGTTTGTCATTCTCTACTTTTCTTTACGGGAGCCAGTGAATTACGCATTCCATAGATTTTAATTCAGCTTATATGGAGAGCAGGTTTTCACGTTAGGGTTCAACACGGTGCCGCAGGGTATGTTCTGCCCTGGGGAAGGATTCCAGGTTCCTTCTGTGCTTTCTGTGCAGCTGCACCTGACCTTCCACTGTCTCCATCTTCCCTCATCCATTTAGAAAATATCTACCAAGGCTCAGCTGTGCCTTGGAGGTCCAGCTTACAACTTTCTTTCTCAAGGAGCTAGGAGATGTAGATAACTGACCAAACAGTCGTTTATTCCACTTCCGATATGTTCTATCTCTTTTAGAGCCTGAGATGGGATGTCACATGAGGTCAAGGAATGACCTTGACGAGCTGTGAACTAATGATCCTCTGCTGATAATGACAGGGTTGGCACTGGATTCTGGAAAGGAAAAGGGAGCTAGTATTGAGTGATGACTGCATGCCAAATGCCGTGCTGCGCCTGCTGGAATACAGCATTTCTTACCGCAGTAACCCTGAAAGGAAGTGAGATAGTAAGAGGTGTAGAGAATCCAAAGGTCATGCAGCCAGAAGCCAAACCTTTGGGATCCAAGTACGTCTGTGTTTACTCATCATCATGTTACACAACTCAGCCTCCTTTGACACAGTGCCCTTGACCCCCCATGTGTGTGTTTGTGTATGTGTGTGCATGTGTGCATGTGTGTATGTGTGTATGTATATGAATATATGTGTGTGTGTGTGTGTGTGTGTGTGTGTATGTATGTGTCTCTGATATTTAATCAACAGTTCTCATGCCTCTCTAAACCCCGCCTGGCTCAAAGCTCCCTCCTTCCAATTGTCTTCACCAAACACCCAGAATATTCCTTAATTTTATGCCATCCCTGACTTAGGTTTTCATTGTTCTGTGGAAGTTTGTCTCATGACTTTGCCCCTCCAGCTGCAGGGTGTGAAGGACTACAGCGCGCTCCTTCCTCTCCCTCCATAGAGAGGCACTGTTCTGCGAACACCTGCATCACTACTCTGGCTCCTTGATTCTGGCTCCTGACAACCTGCAGTGGCATTAGCAGCATCACACCTGTGCTCTGCTGGTCTCTGGCTGTGCTCCCTGTTCTGCAGTCAGCCCTAGCGGAATTTACCTGAAGCAAGAACATCTGAGTTATTCATAAGACATATGGCATTTTCCTTGGAAACCGATTACCATTTTTTCCTCTCTCTTTTTTCCCCTTTCACATTTCCCAGACTTTGTCTAATGGGTAATAATCCACAGTTTATGTTACCAGGCAAAGTGCTTACATGGTTAGAGCAGGTATCGGTGCGGGAGGATGTGGATCTGTGATTTTGTTTTCTTCTCTTGCCTTGGCAGAGAGCATCTACTCCAGCTGTGGTCTGCGGGTCATTTATGTTTGACATATGTTGATAATTCCTCAGACCTTTGTATGGCAGCACCGCTGTGGTGCCCAAGCCTGAACTAAACATTCGGAGCAGGGCTGGGCTCAGCATGAACAACCAGTCAAGCCACCAAGCCTCTTTGCCGTTCGCTGCACCTGCCAAATTACGTTCTTCCTGACAGATGTGTTGACAGTAGGTGCCAGATGGGGCTGGAGAGATGGATCCGTGGTTGGGAGCATTGACTGCTCTTCCCGAGGACCTGGGTTCAGTTCCTAGCACCCACACGGCAGCTCACAGCTGTCTGTAACTCCAGTTTCAAGGGGTCTGATACCCTCACATGGACGTATATGCAAGCAAAACACCAATGCTAAGACCTGAGGTCTCAAGAGGCATGGGCAGGACGATGGTCACAAGCCAGAGGCTTAACTTACTCTATGCCATTTCCAAGCTAGCTGGGGCTATATAGCAAGACCTGTCTCCAAAAAAAAAAAAAAAAAAAGGAAAAAGAAAGATATAGATTGATTGCTAGATAATAGATAATTGATAGATGGATGATAAGTGATTGATAAATAGATGATAGAAAAGATGTTTTATATATTTGGTTATAGGAAGAAGGAAGTAGAAATTCTATTCAGAACTTTTTTTTATCTTACCCTCGAAATATCACTTGTTTTAAATTGACAAATCAAAGTCAAAAAGACTACAGAACAGTGCGATCCTGGTCTTGAACCTCAGCGATCTAATTAAAGGCGGAAGCTTGACACACAGACATCACCTTGGGAACCAGACCCTTCGGAGGGGAAATTTTCTGGCATCCAGCAATACCTTGTGTGGTTTGTTTTGAGAACTACCACAGATTTTGCATCTTGACCTGGGTGTTCTAGTGGAATTAACAAACACTTCAACCACCCTCCTTCACACTGGGTTCTTACTGCCGAGCTTGCTAAGAGCCCAGGCCCACACTCCCTGGGGAGGATGTTGATTCGGGCTCACAGGTCCCATTTCCAACCTGAAGACTTTTTACACCAGGGGGAGGGGAGACTTTGCCTTTATTTTAAACTCACTTAGGATTTCTTGACTTAGAAAAGATTAGTAACATTAATTAGTCAATGACAGGACAAGATTTTACTTTATTTTTAGTGTGTGTGCGCACATGCATGTATGTGTGCAAGCGTGTGTGCATGCGTGCATGTGTGTGCATGTGTGTGCGTGTGCACATGTGTGCATGTATGTGTGTGTGTGTGTGTGTTATAAGCCAGAGGTCAACACTGAGTTTCTTTGACTTCACCTTACTTTTTGAGACAGGATCTCTCAGCAAACCTAGAGTTAACCCCTTCCAGCTAGGCTGACTGGTCAGGCCCCCGGATCCTCCAGTCTTGTTCCCCACTGCTGGGTTACACGTGCAACTGTGCCGGGCTTTTCTGACCTTAAGATAAACGCACATTGTAGACAACACACTCAGAAAATATGTTCCGCAGTCAGAATATGCGACTGTGAAAGTTCAGATCCATCTGTTAAACCTTTCCTGCGTCTGTGTTCTGCTACTACAGCACAGCGCGTCCTGATTCCCTAGAGGAGAATAATGTTGTCTATGAGGCAGACATTGTTCCAGGCCTTCCTTTCAGCCCCATGACATCACCCATTAGACACTCAGGTGGGGTGTCACACATCTGTAACTTCAACACTTGGGAGTTGGAGACAGAAGGAGCAGGAGTTCAGGGTCAGCTTCAGCGATGTAGTAAGTTGGAAGCCAGCCTGCTTTACCCAAGAATCTCTCCAAACAACAACAGAGGAGCCAAAGCAAAAATGTTTGTGTCCTGCAGAGGCCGTGGGATGCTGTTAACCCAGCCCAGCCCAGCTAGCGCATAGTCAGACCAGGGACCCCGCCATCTGATCCCAGTGCTGTGCACTTGGCCATCTGGTTATTGTTGGGTCACGGCGTTTTCTATCAAGAAAGCAGAGTCTTGAGGAAGTTAAAGAACTCCTCCAAACAGACACAGCAAGTCACAGCAGAAAAAAAAAGGTTGCCAGTGGCGGGAGGTGGGCCTAGTCCATCTCTGCCTCAGGGAAGGAAGCACTGTTAGGAATTCTCCCATTCTCCCTCCTTCCTTTCTCTACCCAAGTCTTCCCTTCTCCATTTCATGGGTGGGAATTTTCTCTTCAGCACTTGCTGGTGTCCCAGGCCTGACTCACATCTCCCTGGAATTGGTTCCTAGTGTCAGGAACCCCAGAAAGCTCCTGAGTTCCCCTGTGATGATACTCTCCTTTACTTAAGCAAATGAAAGAGGACAAAGGAAACACTCTTTTTATTGGTTTGCGCTGAGCAAATACAGGTATGTCAACCTACCCACTTTCAAATTCCATGTGTTTACATTTGGAAATTACCTGGGCATGTTCTTTAAATTAAAAGTAATTTCTCCAGCAGAAAGCAGATAAGGGAAACCATGCCTTTGACCTTTGGTATTAAAACATCTTTACATCTTCTCAACGCATAGCAATTTTTATAAGCTCTCCAAGTCCTTCCTTTCCTCCACACAAAAGCTGCCGTCAGCTTTACGTCTGACGTGCTGGAGTCACAGCCCAGGCTGGAATGACCAATGCTAAAAAGATGTTACCAGAGAATCCAAGTCAAAGCATCGCCCAGGAGCAACACCGCTAAAAATAAGCAGCTATGAGCCGGGGCTATTTCAAGATTCTCCCACAAGTTTCCGGGGTTTAGAAACTAAATAAATTCTTCTAAAAGAAGCACTAACCATCCAAGTGCTGCTCGGGACACTGTACGGAGCAGATGAAGTACCCTGCTCTCGAGGAGCTTACTCGCTAGAAGAGGACAGACTGGTATTAAACCAACTAAACGGACACAGTATGATTTGACATGTGTTAGTGAGGGAGAGTGTACCCAAGGATGACATGAAGGGTGTTCACTAAAATTCACTTTCCAACCTTGTTCTGTTTACTTGTTTCTTCTGTTTTACATTTATGTGGTTGAGTGTTGGGGGGGGGTGGGTGTGTATGCACACACATATATATACTGAGTATATATATATATATATATACACACATACAGACACAAATATATACTGAGTAGATAGATAGAGATAGATAGATAGATAGATAGATAGATAGATAGATAGATAGATAGATAGATAGTGTGTGTGTGCACCACGTGTCTGAAACAGCAGAGGCCAGGTGAGGATGTTAGATCCAGGTTACAGGCAGTTGTAAGCCTCCATGTAGGTACCTGGAACGGAATCCAGGCCCTGTGAAAGAGCAGTAAATGCTCTTAAACCCTGAGCCATCTCTCCACTACTTTCTTGATAGTATTAGGCTTTTTTCCAGGTGCAAAGTCAGGCTTCTCCACACTGAAGATAGGCCAAAAAAAGGCCACAGCACTGAGCTTCCCATTCAGCTCAGGGATAACCTTGCCCACAACGTTAAAAGGTGATTCTAGAGTAAGGAATAGCATTAGCAGAGGCAGAGAAACTTATGAGAAAGGGCTGGGAGGTGACAGGAAAATGGACGTGGGATGTGGTTAGACAGGAAGAGAAGTGAATGTGGCACCAAGGACAAATATGTGGGAGAACCCATCCCCTGAAAGTGTTGACAGAGATTTCTGTCCTGCCCAGTCCCACAACCTTTCAGCCCCAAAGAAACACACAGAGGCCTACATTAATTATAAAATGTTGGCCTATTAGCTCAGGTTTCTTATTAACTCTTATATCTTACATCTTAACCCATAATTCTTGTCTGTTAGCCACATGACTTGGTTCCTTTATCTGCAAGGTATTCTCATCTTGCTTCCTCTGCATCTGGGTGACAACTGCAGACTTAGCCTTTCCTTTTCCCAGAATTCTCCTGTTCTCACTGCCCCACCTCTGTTTTCTGCCTGGTCACCCTGTCTATACTTCATGCCTGGCTACTGGCCAATCAGCGTTTCATTAAAATACAAGTGACAAATCTTTACAAAGTACAAGACCATTGTCCTACAGCACGAAAGCCTCAGCTCTAGGTAGGTGAAGGGGAAATGAAAACACTGTGGCATTACCAAAGTAACAAGAAGAAGTGAGTCTGAGGCTGATGCAGGGACCCTGTGCCTTATCATCACGGAACTGAATGGGGCTGACACTCCAGAGTGCATGCCTTCATGTCAGGAGGGAACATGAACAAGGGTAAAGGAGTTGCTTGCCAGATCCTTCTCTCTTTTTAAATAAGGGAAACAGTTTCTGTGGTGCCAGGGATTGAACTCATGCCTTCATGCATGCTAGACAAGCCCTGTAATCTGCTGAACTAGCAGGTGACTGTTTTAAGGAGAACAGATGCTGGGTAAACAACTATTACTGCCACACTAAAAACAAGGGAGAAAAAGCTTGCGTACTTTTTAATTTCAGGATACAGCTGAGTTTGGAGAACTTAAACTCATAAATCTCACTAATTTGCAGTGGGGGTCTGTCATCTTTCATCTGGGACCTCCTTGGACCTAAACTGTTTTCATCCATAACAAGACATAATAAGCCATGCTTTTTCTAAGATTTGTTTTGTGTGCTATAATCTGAAGTTCTAAGGCTTGTGTAACAACTTTTTCTACAACACTAAGAGGGAGAGCACCCTTTGTGGAGGCTTTAGAACACAGTTGATGGTTTTTTAAACAGAGCAGTCCTCTTTCGGTCCTGGCTGATGACACACGATGCCAGGAAATGTTGTCCGTGGGTATGGATGCTTAGGGACTGTGCTGGCTAGTTTTCAGTCAACTTAACATAAGCTATAGTCAACTGAGAGGAGGGAATCTCTACTGAGAAAATGCCCCCTTATGGTCAGGCCATAGGCAATCCTTAGGGTACTTTGTTAATTAGTGATTGATGCAAGGAGGGTCTGGCCCATTGTGAGTGGTGTCATCCCTGGGCTGGTGGTCCTGGGTTCTATAAGAAAGCAGGCTGAAGCAATCCAATAAGCAGCACCCTTCATAGCCTCTGCATCTGCTCCTGTCCCCCAGGTTCCTCCCTTGCTTGAGTTCCTGTCCTGACTTCCTTCAATGGTAACAAACCCTTTCTTCCTCAAGTTGTTTTTGGTTCATTAAAGCAATAGAAATCGTAATTAGGACATTCTGTTGGGTTTTGTTGTTACTGTTGTTGTTGGTGGTGGTGGTAGTAGGGTGTGTGTGTGTGTGTGTGTGTGTGTGTGTGTGTGTGGTCTTAGACAGGGTCTCACTATGTTTCCCGGGCTGGTTTCATTCTGTGTTACTGAAGTGATACACCTGCTTATGAATGGCTCTAACATGCACACCTGGAAATGGACTGAAGCTCTGAAGACCATGGAGCTAAACACAGTTAAGAGAAACTATCAGATTTCCCTTCAAAAAAAAAAAAAAAATCAGCACACTCTTACTGGCAGGCCAGCAGAGCACCGGTGTCCCTGGCAGAAAACATCCATCAAAGGAAGAAAGAAAAACACAGCATGTGGAGTTCTGCTCTTTAGTCTTCCAGGAAGCTCCCCTGACTACCTTCTGCGGCGTTAGATTATTGTACCCATTTTAGGGGTGAAGAAACAAGGCTGGGAAAGGCTGCACAGCTTGCCCGGGGCTGTTTACCACCCAAACGGAGAGTCACTTAGGATTGTGTCACAGTAAGCCGGCTTTCTCTCCCATCTCACCATTGCCTCCCACTCCGCGGTTATCCTATGAAAGACTCAACCAGCTTCTCTGTCCTGCCTCAAGATCCTACCCAGAGCCCCAACTCTGCAAACCCCAGGATTAGAGAGCCATACTTCTCAAGATAAGATTTGGGCCCGCAGTGTATGGTCCACGATCATAGCCTGCCAGGTTCCCAAAGATGCTCCCTTCCCCAATTCTCAGCACCAGGAGAGGGACAGGAGTAAAGAATGTTTTCACCTTCCTTTCCTTTGCCAAGTAGGAGCTAACAGAGTCTTCCAGCTACTTAAAAAAAAAAAAAAATACCCAGGATCTTCTCATCCTTTGTTGTGGAACTGTAGTGAGTTTCCCACAGGTGCCAGTCTTTGCCTGTGTGATCTTCACTGGATGCGTGCCCAGATGCTAGGCAGGCATCGGGCTTTTCTGTTGTAATTCAGCCACTGTGGGAGGGTAAGAAGTCAGTAAATGGCATGGACCAGACTCAGAAAGGTTTGTTGTAACATGGCCAACAAAGGCGGTAGCTATTAGCCCCCAACTGGTTCTCAGAAACCTAAGACAGATGTGGCCAGCACAAGATGTCCAGAATTTTACGTGGGTTAATTTTAGAGACATGTGTGTGCTGCAGATGGAAGCTAGGGCCTGTACATCTAAGGATCCACGTTGTCACTGAGTTACACCCTAACCTACCAGCTTGGGACTTCTTAAGTAAGACAGACAAGTGGGAAAGGGCAGGGCTGAAGGGGTCATTATGGGATGCAGGGAGTCCTTCGGAGAAGTGGCAATGTGATTTGGTATGGTTTCCCACCACACCTAAATATGCGGGGAGGTTGGTCTCTGGTATGATGGCACTGAGTTGGTAGACACTTTAAGAGGTGGAGCCTAGTGGAAGGTAACTAGGTCACAGAAGATAATGTCATTACATATGTGTCATTGTATGTTGGAGACCAGCTTCGACAAAAATACCACAGGGTAGTGGTGTGGGGATCAGAAAAGTAAATAGAGTATGAAGATACAAATAAAATAATAAAACAGAAAACATAGGATAGTATTGGGAGGGAGTTCCAGTGAATACTGAAATCGCCAGCGAGTTTAATTTTCCATCCGCTTTTATACTTTAATACAAAAGGGGGAAGAAGACAAAAGACTTCTTTAACATGATACAAAGGACAACTGGAACAATTAATTGCTTCAATACTTGGAGACATCAAGTCATTAGCATTCTGTTGTTTAGGCAGTGAAGCCACCCTAGACCAAGTATCCTGAAGGCAGCCACTCACCAGGTAACCTCATATAACAAAAGAAGGAGCAGATATACAATCCTGACCACCTGTCAGGATGGAGTGGGTCCACCTGTATGGGCCATCTTAATGTCAAAAGAACCAAGTAACCACATCCTGGGTCAGGACGTGTAGCCCTGGTTGTTGTCAACAATAATCAGCAACCTCCAAACTCTGACCATGAGACAAGGTGGACATAGGCTCACATTCTTAGCCCCCTCTCCCAATGGCTTCTCCCACTCACCCCACCCTCACCTCTCGCTGGTCCCTACCTCCTGCTAAGCAGCCCACCCTAACTTCACGGCACACATATTCCATTGCTCTTTGTCCCCACCCCTTGAGGTCTTTTTCTCCCTCTCTTGGTTCCCTACTTCTGTCACACACGGTGATTCTGCAGAGGAGACAGAACACGTGACAGTTGTCTGCCTCACACCACAACCTCCAGCTCCATTCTCTCTCCTGATTTCTGCCTCTTTATCTTCACCGGCATCCTTTCTTGAGGATCGCCATTCTGCCCAGGGTGAAGAAGAAGCTCAAAGTAGAAAAACTGACCAAGTGTCACAGAGAGAGTCCTTTGGACCCCTCCCATTCTAGAACATTTTTTTTTTTTAAAAAAAATCAGTTCTTTGAGAATATCATGCATGTAAGTAATGCCAGACTTCTCTTTTAAAAATAAAGTGACTTCTACAAAGATTAAGGTCTTAGCATGTTGGAATGAAAACATTTTCATAATCTCTCTTTCATGAGAACCAGATTTAAAAGCAACAAAGGATTCATTTTCTGTCCTGGTGTAACTGAGTAAATGATCCTAATTTACATTTAGATGGTCCAGTGAATCCAAGGGTAGAGGGAGCCAAAGAGGGAAGGACTTTATGGCTGAGACAAATGGAGCCCCTGACTGATGCCCAGACAGTGATGGAAGCCATGTGAGGTGAGGTCAGAAGGTGTTTTGAGGGGTAAAGATCCGGTGTCATTCTGAAGAGCGCAAGCATTTAAATTTCAAAGCACTCTATCATATTCTTTTAACTGGTCAGTGTGTTATTCCTTGAATGTGGTGTGTGTGCGTGTGTGCATGCGTGTGTGTGTGTGTGTGTGTGTGTGTGTGTGTGTGAACACCTGAGTGTCATTCCTCAGGTACCGTCCATCTTGTTTTTTGAGACAGGGTCTCTCACTTCTCCTGGAGTTCATCAATTAGGGTAGGATGGTTGGCCAGCGAGCTCCAGGGATCTGTCTGTGTAGGCCTCCCCAGACTGGGATGACACCACACCTATGTTTTTAATGTGGGATTTAAACCTGAGAGCTCTTAGCTCAGTGGCAAGCGTTTTACAGACTGAACTATCATTATTTCTTGCATATTTTAAGTGAAAAAAAATTAATTGTGTTAAAATGTTTGTAACACAAAATTCATCAGTGTGGGTATTTTTAAGTGTTCACTGGTATTAATATATCTACTCCATTTATAACCACTGAATAGTTTGAATATCATATTTATAGGTCAGCATTTCCTAATGCCTGTGGTCTCTGAAGCTAATGGTTTTCCCTTGAGGAAAGAGGACTCAGTAGGAGGAGGCATTGCTGACTAATGGGTAGAAGTCCCTGGGAAGAAAAATTTGGCTCAACATGAGAAAGAACTTTCTGATCCAAGGGAACAGGAGGCCTGGGAGCTTGCCTTTGAAGGTGGAAAATGGCGAACAGGAGTCCTTAGACCACCTGTTGGGTGTGTTTGAGACGGATTCCTGTTCTGGGTGGGAGAGCAACCACTGGGCTTCCTTCCAGCCACAGGATCTTCTCATTGAGCTGACTGGCGATCTCTCCACTCTCGGATTTCAGCCGAGCAGACCGGGGCTCAAGTGCTCTGGAGAGTCACACTTAGCATCAGGCATTGGCAGCTTTCGCCCTTTCCTGGAACGCTCGCTGCTATTTTAGTCTAAACTGTGGAGAAGCAATTAAAAGAGGGATACTTGGTTTCAGGGCTGGTGATCAGTTACGGGACAAGTGACGCGAGGCAAGGGACCCTCGCAAGGAAAGGGTTCAAAGAGTTCTGCCAGCCTCGGGTGGCTCCATTCCAATCCATGACCACTTGTGGCCAGGACAACTTCTAAAGCAGAAACTTAAGCACGCACCCCCTCGGCCCCATTAAAGCTCTCCAGTGCCCTCCTTTACTTTCAAAGTGAAGTTCAAGGTTCTAAGAATCCCAGGCCACTGTGACCTCCTGAGTCTTGTCTTACCCACTTATCCCTTCAATTTAATCTCCAGTTGAGCTAAGTTTTAGTTCTCTATTTGTTGGGCTAATTCCTACATATTCCTCATGATTCTACTCTGGGGTGGTCCCATAAAGAACCTGTCTTTACTGTCCCTATATGTTACCCAAGATGCTTCAGAGTGCCCCATGGCCACACACCCTAGAACCAGCATCTTCGGTGACCTTTCAGGTATCCTGTGTTGATTCATATATCCCAGGAACCAAGAGATCAGAGGATTAGGACCAGCAAGATAGCTCAGTAGATAAAGGTGCCCATAGTCAAGCCTAAAGACTCAAGTTCAATCCCTGGGATCTACATGGTAGAAAGAGAACAGACTCCCACAAGCTAGCCTCTTACGTGCACACATTAATCATGGCACATTCATGAATTCCCCCACATGCGCATAAGTGTACAAGTGCACACATGCACATGCATGCATACATACATACATAATTTAATTTTTAAAAAGGATTGAAGGATTAAAAAGTAATCTTGGACAAGAAAAGTTCTTTATACACGTGATGTAAGACACAGAAGTGATTTTATAAAGAATACTAAATATAATTGTGATGATTGCAGTGCTGGGGATTTAATTTCTCTCTTTCTCTCTCTCTCTCCACCCATCCATATCTATCTATCTATCTATCTATCTATCTATCTATCTATCGATCGATCGATCGATCGATCGATCGATCCATCCACCCACCCACCCACCCACACATCCATCCATCCATCCATCCATCCATCCATCCATCCATCCATCCATCCATCCGTCTATCTACTTATCTACTTGCCAACCAGATCTGACACAAGGTCTCATGTAGCTAAAGAGGACCTCAAATTCTTGATCATCCTGCCTCTACCTGCAGCATGCTGGGATTACCATCATGTGTAACTATCCCTAGTTTTAAGCAGTGCTAGTGTGGTCAAATAGACTAAGCAAGCTCTCTATCAACTGATCCATATCCACAGCCCTCAAACATGCCTTTCATTTGGAACAGTAACATAGTAGGCTGTTATTATCCAAGGCTTAATCCTTTGCTAGTGGTCTCGGAGGTTGATAAGTATTCCTGAGACATGAATTTTGGGAGCCAACTGGTACTCATAGGTAAGAATGCCTAGTTGTGTCTCAGTACAACTTTGATATTTGCTACCACTTTCAAATGTTGGTGACACAAGAAATGAAAATCTAAGGTCTTACAGAGTCTACCCATCTCATATAAGTTTGTTTGCCCTAGTATTGGCTTATAACCTAGCTAGAAAAACATATTGGTTAGAAAAATTTGGGTGAATCTATTTTTATAGATGAAAATGCATACTTAATCTCGGGGTCCACTCTTTGGGTTATATACTCAGTTAGGTTTGACACATACCTGATATCTTATATGTACCATTAGGGTGCTACACAGAAGAATCTTGTGCTCCAAGATTCTCCATGCTCTGCCTTGTCATCTCTGCCCCCGCCCCCAGCATCCCTAGTAACCAATGGTCTCTTTTCCTTCTGTGTTGGTTTGAATGAAAATGGTCACCATAGGCTAACATGTTTGAATGCTTGGTCTGAAGTCGTAGAACTGTTTGGAGGAAGATTAGGAGGTGCGGTCTTTTTGGAGAAGGTGTGTCACTGAGGGTGAGATATCAAAGCCCATGCTATTTCCAGTGTCTCTCTTTCTCTGCCTCACGATTGTTCTCTCAACATGTAAGCTCTCAGCTACTGCTCTATAGTCATGCCTGCCTGCCTGCCGCCATGTTTCCTGTCATGACGGTCATAGGCTCTCCTCTCCTCTGGAGCCATGAACCCCAGATTAAATGCTTTCTGCTATAAATTGCCTTGGCCACAGTGCTTTTTCACTGCAGTAGGAAAGTAAGTCACTATCTATAATTTTTGCCTTCTCCAGAAATTTATATAGCTCAAGTCATAAATTATGCAGGCTTCTTAGGTTGGATTCTTTCATTTAATAATATGCATAAATCTCTTTTTTTTGTGGCTGAAAACTCCTTTTTCATGATGAGTAATTCTACTGGGCAGGTGCCACACACATTATCACCTTGGAGAGCCTACTGAAGGACAGCTACATGGTTTCTGGTTTGGAACAATTAAAAACAGTTATTGGCCCGGCTGTGGTGGTACACGCCTTTAATCCCAGCACTCGGGAGGCAGAGGCAGGCGGATCTCTGTGAGTTCGAGGCCAGCCAGTTCCAGGACAGGAACCAAAAGCTACAGAGAAACCCTGTCTCGAAAATTCAAAAAAAAAAAAAAAAAAAAAAACCAACAACAACAAAAAGTTATTATTGACAGTTGTATGCCATTGTACAAACATACATTTTTCACTGCACTTTGGAAAACATGTAGGTGTTTGCTTGCTAGATCATGTGGTCAGTCAATGTTGAACTTTTTACAAAACTGCCAAATTGTCTCCCAAATCAGCTATACCAGCTGACACCCTATTGATAAGGAATTACCATTTTTATTGTTTTCCATCTTCAGAAGAACTTGATATTAGTATGCACGTATGTATCAATTTTAGTTATGCATATATAGGCATGTAGTGGTACTGCATTATTGTTTTAATTTGCAGTTCCCTTATGATGCATGCTTATTGACCATCTGTTTATGTTCTTTGGTAGATGTCAGGAGCCATTTTTCTAAAGATTATAGCAGGGACTATTGTCCTAAGGATTTTCTTTCACCTCCAGAGCTGGGTGTCATTGGCTGCAGACAGCCAATCAATTTGAAGGATCTTCTTTGGCATTTCAGAAGGAAATTTTCTAATCCACATTACCATAAAGCCAGGCCTAGGCAAACTTCTCAGTTCTCTAAGTAGTGGGTTTCAAGCTCAATGCACTAAGTCTTGCTAGAGCACTTTAATAACCCACCAATGCCTGGGTCTTACCTTCACCAAACTGAACTGGTGTCTCCAGGCTGGGGCCCAAGGCATGCATCCCTCCCCAGGCAATTTGATCATATGACTTAGGCTTAGAACTACTTACCTAAGCGTATGATGCTCAGGCTGTTCCCTTTTGAGGTGAACTAGAATTCGGTAATGTTATCTGAGCAAAGATCCTACACCCACTCCTGTGGAGGAGGCAGCTGATAAACTCTTTCTTCTATGACTTCACAAGTGGCTAATCCACAAGAAGAGATGTGGGTTTCCTTCTTAATAAAAATGTACCTTCTTCCAAGAGAAGAGGAGGAGGCAGAATTGAAACCCACCAAGATAATTGAAGTAAATAACTCCAGTCTCGGATGACAAGAAGTTCTTCTATATATGCATTAAATAAAGGCAAGCCTCACTTCTAGAAGAAACAATGTGTACTGAATCTTCCCCTCTTTGCCATCATCTAGAAATTTCCACACTAATTTGCAGCTGCTGGCATATTTCTTGTTACTGAGAGAACAGTCTCCTTCTTCCTTCCTCCTTCTTCTGTCAGTAGAAGAGGTGTGGGGGGGCGGTGGAGGAAAGAGATGTCTTGGTATGTTTAAAGGGGGACATGAGGAATCTTATCAAACCAGGAATCAAAATACACACACACACACACACCGCCAGTCTGGCTAATTCAACAATTGCCTGAAAGAAATAATAGGAATGATTTTGTTCTGTTTTGTTTTTTTTTTGAGACAGGGTCTCTCTATGGGACCCTGGCTCTCCTGGAACTCACTATGGAGACTAGGCTGGCTTCAAACTTTTACAGAGATCCCCCTGGTTCTGCCTCCCTAATGCCTGGGTTAAAGGCTTGAGCCACCACACCAGCTCAAGGAGGAGTTTATGGAGTAGTTCCTACCTAACAGATTGGCCAACATTTGGCAGATCTGTTGAATCAAGCCCCTGGAAGAAGGTAATTTGGAGGAACACATAGTCAGGAAACAACACTCTGCATCTGAAATAAAACAAGAGGCCTTGTATAGAGGTTTTCTACAAGGAGTAAATGAGGAATGAGGCGCACTGACCTGCTTCAGAAGGTAAGCTGCTTTTCTTCCAGGATGAGGGGGTGCTCCACCCTTCTGGGCTTGGGGTTGCTGGTTCAGTGTGCTGATTCAGTGTACCTAAGTCCAGAGGTGGTGGCCATAGAGTCCACGTTTCTTCAGCGAGGAGAAAGTGAAAAGAGCTAGTATCTGAAACCATGAGAAGAAATGGAGAGAGATGAACAGACCCAGGGAGTGGGTGCCTACACCAAGGTTCCTACTTCTCAGATCTGTTTGTAATTCTCTGTGCTACTAGTTTGTCGCCGCATTAGGGGAAGCTTCCATGGACCACAGAAGTTGGTTCTTGTGTTTAGACTAGACTAGTAGCCTGTCACCAATCACATGGCAATCATTAGTGAGGGCCCAGGGAAGAGATGGTCAGTAGAGTAACTGCTTAGCTGGCCTCCCCATCATGGGAAAATGACTCAAGATCTGTATTCTGTCAATGTTGTGATGGAAGGCAATGTCTTTGTACGTCATCATCACAGCTTCCGTTAGTTTTGTATGCTTAGTGTCTGGGACATGCCAGGTTTATTTATAGTAGAACACATTGGACCTAGAGAGCCTAAGAGGGGACCCATAATGCATTTACCCTGTCAGGAAGATGAAAGACAGAGGGACAAGAAGACCAGGAGTCGTGGTCCCCAACACGAGCTTTGGCACATGTCTTTTGCCTCTTGTCTCTGTGGTATTTTTCCAGAACTTGACTTTAGATTCGGACAGTACAACAATGAGAGCAATAGCCATCAGCATCTAGCCCATCCCAGAAGCAGCATCCTTGGTTAGTCCGCTCGGGCTTCGCACCTCTCCCCGTCCTCACCTTCCTCTCTGGCTTCCCTTTGGGCTGTGTGAAGGTTGGATGGTAGCAGTAAGAGAAAATACGGGTTTCTTACTCAGTTTTCTTTTGACCATAGCCTCTGGAACAACACCATCTTTCATGAACCTCCACGACACCTCACTGATTGTGATGCTAGCCCTCAGAATATCGCCTCCCTCAATGGAAGACACATAACAAAATAAGTTTGGTGAAGGTGAGCCTAGAGAAATTTTTCCCTTGTCCCAAACCATTGCCACTTGTCTCAAAGTCAAAGATCTGGGTCAGTGAGGACGTGGGAAGAGGAGGAGGAGAAACGGATGGGCAGGTACCCTCCCCAAAGGCATGTCTTCTTCACCTGCCATCTACTTCCTCCACCTAGGTCCCAGTCCTCAAAGTTTCCAACACCTCCCAGAATAGCGACACCAGCTGGGGACCAAGATTTCAACAGGAGCCCCTGGGGAACATTGGCATTTGAACAACGCCTTCCCCTTCCCGTTTTGTAGCTCAGGATTATCTCCACCACTCAAACGTGGGTCATCTCAGGATCTTTGTTCTCATGGTTTTGTTTGAGTTTCTCTCTGAGGCTCCGCTGCCAGCAAGCCTGTCTACCCAGCCCTGAGGTTTTGGCCATTTACTGACACTGTTTCCTCTGTTTACAGTGGCGCAAAGTTCCGTTCCTTTGGGTCCCGCGTTGTCTCCCATCTGGCTCCTGAGGAGGATTGCTTTCCCGCGATGTAGGTTTGATGGAAAAAGCCAGCTGCAGCTGTTACCTGGGACGGCTCCCCTTCTGCCTTCCAACCACACAATCGTGTCTGCCCCTTCTCTGATATGCAGGAATTTTTGCTGCTGCTCTGGAAGCTTTCAGTGGAGGGAGGAGCAGACTAAATCCCATTCTGTCTTATGTTGCTGCTGACCATCAGGCTTAAGAGATGGCTTTTTTTTTTTCCTGCTTGATTTTCAGTCCCACACGTGAAGACTACATTAGGAGCAGTTGAGCAAGAGTGAGCCCAAAAGTCCTCTTGCCTGCCTGCCTACCTCCCGGGCTTCTGCCAGCTTCTAAATTCCATGCTTCCAAATAAGACAGTAACATATTCGACTCTGTGGATTACTAACAGATTCTTGGAGCAGAGCACACGTCACCCCCAATGTGCCTGACTGGATAACAATGTAAAGCACAATGGGGTAACATATGCAATGCATTGTCTTTCCTTTTCAAAAACTCATTTTATAAAACTCCTTAATTGAATCAGGCTTGAACTTCCTGTGGCATGAAACCAAATAGAATTACATTGATGCTAAAAATGTAAATGCATCCCAGATACCACGGCTGATATATAGCTGGGGATTACTGAAGCCTGGAGGCTTTTGTGAGCACTAAGATGAGAAGGGAGACTCTTAGGATTCAGGTATCTGACGAATAAACATTTACGGGAACGTCTTAAACATTTTGCTTTCTTAGGACGGTAATACTATCATTGACTTTGGAATCCCAGGAAGACTTCTGCGGGAGCACTGGCTCGTTCTCCAGATGATAGAAAGGATGCCGAGGAGGGGAAAGGAGACATAATTTTAGGGTACGTCCTGGGTCCCCAGAACTAGGGCCAGATCCTATCCAGCACACCCTGGTTCAGCTTCCACTGTCAGTCACTGCCCTCCACTCTTGAAGTCACCTCAAGTGTTGGGAAATCCCCTCCAGACCGTTATCGGCTCTGCCCCTCCTTATTTCACCGGTGTCTGCTCAGGAGAGTGGGAACGGAAAGGAATGCTGGCCTCCCTCCGTCTCCAGCCCCGTTCTGCAAACAAGATGCCCACAGAGTCGCAGAGGTCTATCAGTGCTGCCTTGTGCCGATTCTTTTCCAGCCACTCATCTCAGTGCAGAGATCTACTTCTTATGATTCATTCATAACTGGTCTATGGATGGCCACAGCCTGGTGACACTGCTGCTCATCGGGTCTCCCTGTCTCATGGCATGTCAGGGGACATCCCTTGGAGCATGCATAGATGAAAGTTAATCTTCCTTTTAACAGTGTAGACAACCCCCAATGGTGGAAAACCTATGCGGGAGAAGCTGATCTGGGGACCGGGGTGCAGGCTTTGACTTTCTTTCTTTCCTGGTGCTGTTGCCAGGCAGACTAGTTACTGACACGAAGCTCCTCCTTGATAAGTTGAACTGTTCCCCCTCCCAACTTCATTATGCCTGCAGCCGGAGCTCTGCTGTAGAGGAAGCCATGCCAGACACCCTGATTCATGCGCTTAAAATATCTGCCGGCCTGGGTATGCGGGTGAGGCGACAAATCTGGGAAACATACATCAGATCAGCAGATGCTCTGAGCATGCGCAGGAACGGCCGCAGGATGGAGACGCACCCTCCAACCTGGGGCTACGACCCGACCTGGAGGAGGTGATGGATACACCTTCGAGACTGGGAATTGGTGGGTGAGGAGGGCAGGGGCTGATGGTGCAGAAGAGGTCTTAAAACCATCACCAAACATCCGGGGAGCCAGGTGAAAGACTAGAGTGAGGTTTGACCTGAGCCTATAGGGCTGGGCTGGAAAAGGAAACCCTAATGTTAGAGAATCTTCTTTTTGTGTATGCATTTTACTAGGTAATGATCCGGAGCATTTGGGAAAGTACTGTATCACTGAGTTATACTGACCCTTGAACAAATTTGTTTTAAGGTTGGTAAGAAGGTTCAATGGGCAAAAGTGCCAGTCATTTAAGCCTGGTGACCTGAGTTCCATTCCTAGATCCTAAGTGGAGGGAGAGACCCAGCTGTTTAAAGATGCCCTCAGAGCTCCACGGGCACACGGTAGCATGCACATACTAGTGTATATACATGTGTACATGCCCTCCCCATATAATAATAACATTTTAAAATCAATTATAATTTTTTATTTTCAAACAGGGGTCTTGCTAAGTCACCCAGGCCGTCTTCAGACTTGCTATGTACCCCAGGTCAGCCTTGGATTTGCTGCCCTCCTGCCTCTGCCTCCTGAGTAGCTAAGATTACAAATACACTTCACCAAGCCTGGTGGAGAATGTTCTGTGAAGAACTTGGACCAAGTCCGGGCTTCAGAGAGAATTTGGCTTTGCCTTCACCAGGTGCCACACCAGAATAGAAAATTACAATATAGAGAATCTGAGGTTGGGAGACTCCTTAAATAACTGTATACACTTGTAAGGAAATGAAGTTGGGATGTTCCAGAGTTATGCATCAGAGAGAGCCAAGAAAGACCCGTGGGTGGATCTGGAGGCGGTAGGGCCAATGACTCCACCATCTCTGAGAAAATGCCAGCTGTGGGCCCTTCCTTTATGAACAGCAGCGGAGCCACCCAGCCATTTCCGGAGCATAGAAGTTAAATACTGTGGTCCCATAGCTGATTGCAGGCCATCAGATCCTAGGCTTTCTTGGCCTAGGTTTGGAGACGGCTGATTTCCTCACATGCCTGGACCTACTAATTCCAAAGTAGTTTCAGAAACACGAGAGGAAAGAGGGTTCAGACACGAAGCTCAGATTGCTGGCCTTCAGCCATTTGGCCTTACAATCAGATCAGACACTGGGGTGCTGGGAGAACACCAGGAGCATAGGTGGGAAAGAGCGGGAGGTGCCATCCAGCAACAGCGCTAGCTTCTCAGGCAGAGGCCCAGGAAAGAGCTCTGAGTAAATGAACAGGTGCCGGCATCAGTGGCTCCAGCAGGCTTGAAGGTGCAAGGCCGGGGATGCCAGCTGATCTCTCTGCAGAGAACAGAAAGTAAGACTTTCTGTGGGCAGGGAGGTGAGACATTGAGAAATGGCTGGACCTTCTGTTTTCCTACGCAGAGGGAGGAGCAGAAACGAAGGACAGGTAATCCCCTCCCTTTCTTTCCAGGAAAGCAACCAGGGCTTTGTAATTTCAAGACCTGGGTGCCCTGACCCCAGGCAGGGGGTTCCCACCTGTGGGAAATGACGAGCTTTCTAAAGAGGGGGTAGAAGATTCTGCCTTGTGAGTAAGATCATGTCAGGGCCTGACTCACTAAAGGTGGCTGGATCCTGGGAACTTGGAACAAAGAGGGGTTGCGTTGTGGGGTTTTCCCCGAAAGCATAGAGATGTTACCAGCTTTCTGTCCCAGCTGTGGACAGATGAGGGACCACTGGGAAAAACCATGTGGATCTTAGCTGTGTGGTTTTCAGAGTTAGGATATAGGTTCTTTACGGGAGGCAGCAGGTGTAGGGAAGAATCTCAAGGACCTAGGGCAGAAGTACTCAAGAGAAAGCAGGAAGCAGAACGTGGTGGGGGCTTCAAAGAACAGAGACACCGAAAGACAAGGGTGCCTCACATGGATGGACAACACGATGAGTGATGAGTTTCCCTTGAGCATGGCCAGGGTCAAGACATAAGCGTCTACAACCTCCGAGTCTTTTTCATGGTCTCCCTGTTCCTATGCCATGGAATGACTGACATGGATTTCCAGCATCCAGCACATTCTATTCTGCTCACTACCTGGGCCACAGTGATAGCTACCCGGCTGTGTACTAGTCTCTAGAAATAGATCTGTGTGCGCCTTGGAGTGAGAAAGAATGTACTGCAGATTCGCTGAGCCCAAGGTGCGGACGAGAAACATTGCCTAGGTGTTCGCGTTTAATGAAAATGGCTTCTACTCTTTTCCTTGTCGGGCCACAAGCCTCACGACTGTGTGCAATCCAGCACTGACGAGCTTGCACAGAAAGCCTCGGTGTGCTCTGCTTTCACCTAGACTCCCATTACAGAGCCGGCCAACGTCTCTGATGCACCGTTGACTTTGGCACGGCTTTCTGAGCTCAGTCCCATCTCTGTGTCATCCTCCCTGTAAAAACAAGGCCATTGTATCATGGCCTGACACTGCTTTCCTGTCTTCATTCAACCAGCATGATCCATGTCCCGCGATGTCCTGTGTCCAGTTGGGGGCCCATGGGGCGGGACTAGAGGCTTCTTTGGCTTGCTCCTATCCCAGCACCCTCCTCTCTCTCTCTCTTCAGCCCTGCTTTCTAAGGCAGCTCTGTGTTCACCGTCATTTCTCCAAGGTTTATCTTAACTGCATCATCAAGGAGCCCTCTTCAAAGCCCAGGCAGCAGACCCTGCTCGTTCCTCTGTACTCGGCCCATTGTTCCTCTCACCCCACACTGTAATTAGTTCCTTTTTACTTACTGGATAGGAAATCCCCAAGGAAAACGAGCCATATCTATTAACTCCCTAAGCCTTGTATAAATACAGGTGGAGTGTTCTTAATGCCATTTACAAATCCAGTTTAAAAATGAATAATGAGCAGATGGAATGACTAAATTATATCTGTTTTTTAAAAAAAACTTGTTTTTAATTTTAATTTTACTTTTTAATGTAAAATTATGTGTCTGGGTGTTTTGACTGCATTTATGTCTGTGTACCACTTGTGTGCTCCGAGGAGCTCAGAGAGGGCATTGGATCCCCTGAAACTGTTGTGAGCCTCTGTGTGGGTGGTAAGAATCCACACAGGTACCCTGGAGGACCAGACAGTTCTCATAGCTGCAGAACCATCTTTCCAGCCTTACTGCTATCATCATTATTATTGTTTGACTTATGTTCACTGAACATAGGACTGAGTTTCATAAGAACATTTTCATGCAAGTTGATAGCATCCTTTGACCATGTCCCCCAAATATATGGTTTCTAGATGTCATGAGCTACCAAGTCACAAAACTGAGGTAAAGCTGTCTATGGGAAGATACATTTTTTTAAATTAAAAAACAAAACAAAACAACCCAAAAAACCAAAACAACAACAAAAAAACCCACCAGGCATTGTACACAGCAATCAGGAGGCAGAGGCAGGTGGATCTCTGAGTTTGATGCTAGCCTGGTCTCTAGTGCAAATTTAGGACAGCCAGGGCTACACAAAGAAACCTTGTCTCAAAAAACCAAAAATTAAATTAATTAAATAATATAATATATACAGCATAAAATTATCCATTTTTAAGTGCACAGCTCATGGCATGACACCTTCGCATGGCTGTGTGGCTGTGACCTTCACCTGTTCCCAGAACCTTTTCATCACCCGAAACTCTATGCTCATTAAAGAATAACTCCCATCGCTATCATGCCCCAGCCCTTGGTAACTGCTGTTCTGTTAATCATGTCTTAGTGAATGCCAGTTCTCTAGGAAGCTCAGATAGGTGCCACCATACAGTATCGTGCTTTTATAGCCTGTTTGTTTCACTTAGCGCAATGCCTTTAAGGCTCATCCTGGACCCAGCAAGTGCCAGAGCCAACTTCTTGATCAAGGCTAAAAGATATTCAATTCACCTTTGCTACGTGTGGCTCATACATTCATCTCTAAACAATGATCTCGAGTTGCTTCCACCATCTGTTTATGGAATACTGCTGCCAATGATCATAGGTGTGCAAACTCCGAACTCTGGGGGGTATGTACAGAGAATTGCAAGATCATACAGCAATTCCATGTTTGGTTTTGGCTGCCTTCTCCACATTGTTTTCCACTGGGGGCACTATTTTTACTAGGGAGACAGCGGTGTTCCTCTCTCCTCATCCTCAGCCTTCAGCTTGGGTAAAGTTTGGGCGTAGCTCCCGAGGGTTCATGGGCAAAGCTTGCTTCTCACTGTGGTGACATTGAGAGAGGTAGAGACCTTGGGAGGCGGGGCTGTGTAGATCATTAGGCGTTGCTCTGGGAGATTAAGGTAGTTCCCTTTGGGTCATGGTTACTTCTTTTGAGATGGTATATATGTGTGTATGAACAGAACTAACCCCTCACCCCAGTCTCTGACTTCCTATCTTGGTACGTGGTCCATTGGGTATGACCTGTCACCATAAAACCATTGGCTGTGGTATTTCTTACCCAAAGGGGCCCTATGCCAGAGGCTGAACAGATAGGCCGCCTAGCCTTGAACTTCAGCCTCCCAAACTGAGAGTTAAATAGGCCTGCTTTCTTTATAGAATATCCAGCCTCAGTTATTTTTGTTATGGCAACAGAAAATGGACAGATATGGTCAATAATGACTCTTGTCTTATGGTGTGTGTGTGTGTGTGTGTGTGTGTGTGTGTTAAATTATAGCTCTCCTAATGAGTTTGAATCACTACATTACTGTGGCTTTGATTAGCATTTCTTTAATAATCAATGATGTTGGAGAAAGGCTAAAAGTCTTTATATATATTAAACTATTAAAAAATAGATCACATATTTTACAGAACTTTTGAAATATACAGAAACAAAAATTAAATCCTAGAAAAGTACAAAAAAAGAAAAACCTTTTAATAGAGATAAATACTTAATACTTCAGGATACCCTTCTGGTCTTTTTTCCACTTAAATAAAATTTTCTGGAAAAAAGAAAGACTTAGAAGCAAACTCCACACCCAACCCTGTCTCAAGAAGAAACCTTTCTTGTTCAGTGAAGAATTTTCTAAGTTTCTTAAGGGCTGTGCTGGAAGAGGGAAAATGTATCATTGATGGCGGTTTCCTCCCAGGTTTCTGTTTTGCAGAGTGGGCAGAAGAGTGAGGGCAATGGAACTTCCAGGGGCTGTTGGTGCTGGAAGGGATTGGGCAGAGAAGAGTGAGTGACAGGTGAGGCACAGCCGCTGGCAAGGGAGAAGGAACAGATGTCATGGAAGACGCGCTTGCATTTCTGCCATCACATGGGATCTCCGTGAAATCTTTGCTGCTCACTGGTGCCCGCTGGAAGGAGTTTGCTCGCTGGGAATGTGGTAAATGTGCCAGAGGTGGGAGGAGGCTGGAGAAGGGGAACAGAGTCTGGCACAGAAGGAGGTAGAAGTTAGGCACCTAGGGGCAGGGAATGAAGCTAACCCCATGTGGCCTCTCTGTTAGCATGGCCCCAGCATCCTATCTGTGGCTGAGAGTTACCAGATATTCCTGCATTTATTTTTCTGGGCTCCTTTATGCTACCATGGCCATGTGACTGTGATTTAACTAGGAGAGACTGGATTTGATTTCTGTAATTTCCAGACCAAAAAAGCAAGCATGTCCCCCATTCTCCTTGCTCCCTGTCAGCTTCAGGAGGAGGATGGCAAAGCTTTAGGGGTGGGGTCTTGCTCTGTAGCTCAGGATGACTTCAAACTCATAATCCTCCACTCGTCTCCCGAGTCCCAGGATTACAGGCGTGGCCACCACCCTTAATATCCAAACCTTAGGTTTCTACAAACTCAGCAGAGCCACACGGGAGCCAGTCATCCGCCTCTGGGCCTGCTTCACACCACGATGCAAAAATAAGTTTGCAAAAAGCACTTTGTATGGCTCCAAAGTCTACCCTGCCTTAGCTAATACACAGAGATGGAGGTGATTCGGGTGACTGGTTCGCAGCCTTTTTAGGTAACATGGAGACCTGAGACACAGTGCACTATGGGGACAGCTGTGACTGTGTAAGGAATTGGCTTCCTTCTGTCTCTGTTTTGTACCATGCGAGTTACACTCCAAGGCTTGCTCCCCCGTGATCAGAGAACTGGCGACAACAGGCCTGTCTGCTTCCTGTTCTGGGCCACAGGATAGCAAATGTTTTTCACATCCACCAACGACAACTCAATGTTCTGTATGGATTGCTCCTAATCTGTGAGCTCAAGGGTCTGGGCCGGTTGGTGCTACAGTGGGTGCTAGGCTGGGTCCACACACGCATGGCTGTTGACAGCAATGCTTCTTCTGAAGAGGACAGACAGGATGGGCTGCCAGATGTACAGAGGAGAAATCACTTGACCTCAGCTCTCTTGAAATAGTAAAAGTTCTTTTGAAGATGCTAAAGAAAAATGAAGTCATTTCCCTCTTACATGGACTGAAAGATGTCTTTGGGAAAATTACTTTCGAAAAAAAAAAAGACAAAAAGACAAGTGTATTGAAAATTGGAATGAGGAGCATGCCTTACAGACAAGGACACAGATTCGAGAAGCTGGAGCAAGTTCAACAGCTCAGGAACAACGTTCAGAAATTGCGTTTTAGAAGAGGTGCGTTCATAGCGAGATGATGCCAAGCAGAAAGAGGTATGGCATGCCCTAATGTCAGCTGTTCAGATGTGGGGTATTTCACGTCAGACTTCTTTCTCTGGCTGTTAGCTCTGGGGTATGGAAATACTTACACACTTACAGGGAAAGCCATAAGTCAAGGGTCCTGTCCCTGAGCCAAGCTCAAGCTGGATGCGCTGTCCCTAGATATCCCTCCAAACACTGAATTTATTCTCCTGGGAGAATACCGTGTGCTGGGAATACGAGAGAGGCAGTTGTGTGTATAGGCTTCCCTTCCTATCGAGCATCACTCTTGTACCTCTGTGACAGGAATTAAATTGATTTCACTTGTTGGTCTAGAGACTGCAGAGTTGGACTGGTTGTTTTAATACCTACAAAAGTAATTTCTTTTTAGCACAGATGCACTTTGATTGACTTGAAAAATCCCTGCCTGCAAAATCTGCACAAACAAAAGAAATGCAGGGAGATATGCTATAATAAGATTAAGCTCAAATGGCAAGGCAAGCACTGAATTTAAATTAATTAGCAATGCCACCCACAAAATGGTCTCGTTCACCTTTTCTCCTGCACTGTGGCGAGAGCAGAAGCATGGGGCCAGCTCTGTGTGGTTTTCTCACCGCCTTCTTCCTGCATGAAATGTTCAGTGTCCAGCTCGACTTCTGCTTTTTCCATGGAAACTTCCTGAACTTTTCTAGTCTTTAGCTGTCAGGCATCCATTGGAGAGCAGTGCAGTGAACCCCCAAAGCTCAAACTCTGAAGGTGGGGAGACTACAGATCACTCACATCTGTGTGCAGCTGCACAGCTGGGTGTGGGATCACTGCCCACTCTAAGCCTCGGTTTATTCTTCTATAAAAATAAGTCTAAGAATAACACACTAGAGCGCCCAGCACAGTACGTGGCCCCCAAGTAGACAACTTATGTTAGCTGTTTTAAGTTCAGTAGTGGCTTTCCACACCACTTTGGGCAGTATTACGTGGGATGGATACTCCAACTGGCCAGCACCATCCATTGCTCTTATTTTAAGATATATTTTAAATCATGTATATAATCTGCGTATCTATGCATAGATATGTGCACATGGGGTGTAGTTGCACATAGAGGCCAGAAGAGGGCGTCCGGCCCCTTGGATCTGGAGTTATAGGCTGTTGAGAGCTGCCAGATGAGGGTGCTGGAATGGAACTCAGGTCCTCTGCAAGAACAGTTAGAGCTTTTAATGCTGAGCCATCTCTCCAACCCCCACCCATCCTTCTTACTCCAAACAGATGAGAATTTAAGGTAATTTCAGAGTGGACACAGTTGTGGGCCAGGTTGGGTTAGGAAAACCAGTGGCTATGGAGGTAAGGTCACACACTAGGTGAGTCTCGGCTGGAAAACATGCCTGACCGAGTTCCCCATGAGTGGTACAGGAAACATCTACAAGACTTCAATCAGTGGAATGACTGAGGGAAACCCCGGGGCAGCAGTTATCAGGAAAAATCTGATGTGGAACTGTGACTACATGTTAGCTCAGCTTCCCAAAGCAAGGCTGGTCATAGCCTTTTGTTTGGTACCTGCTTGAGCATTTGTATCATGCTGGATTCAGAAATGGGGTGGACTCCCGTATGGAAAGTTTAGTTCTTAGATGTTGCCTCCGTCCATCTGCCATACCAAACTATCACAATCTAAATAGCTAATAATAGAAATGTATGTCTCGCAGTTTTGGAGGCAAGGAAGTCTAAGGTTAGGGTTCTGCTCTATTCAGTGTCTGGGGGGACCTACTGCCATACTCCCCCACAGTGTCTTCACACCATGGAAGGGATGAGGAGTGTGTGGCCACTGATGCGATCTGAAAGGACTTTAGGATTTAATTGCTTCCCAAAGCCCCATCTCCCCGCCCCCCTTATTTTGAGGATTAGCATTTTAACACAAGTATTTAGACAATGGCAGATTCTAACGGGGTTAGTGGAAGAGGTCACACTTGACATTTTGTGTATGATGTGGGGTGGGGTGCACATGTGTGCACATGTGCACGGGGGCCAGAGAACAACCTCAGTGTCATTCCTTAGGTACCATCCATCTTTTGTTTCTAACCTTTATATTTATTTTATGTTTATGAGAGTTTTGCCTACCTGTCTCTGTGCACTATATACATGCATTACCAAAGAGACCAGAAGAGGGCACCAAGCCCCTGGAACTGGAGTTACAGACTGCAGTGAGCTGCTATATGGGTGCTGGGAATCCAACCCCAAATTCTCCAGAAGAGCAGCCAGTGCTCTTAAATACTGTGCCATCCTTTCCTTTCCTTTCCTTTCCTTTCCTTTCCTTTCCTTTCCTTTCCTTTCCTTTCCTTTCCTTCCCTTCCCTTCCCTTCCCTTCCCTTCCCTTCCCTTCCCTTCCCTTCCCCTCCCCTCCCCTCCCCTCCCCTCCCCTCCCCTTCCCTTCCCTTCTCTTTTAATGAGACAGGAACTTGCCATGGAGCTACTAAATAGTGTGAGCTGACTGGCCAGCAAGCCTCGGGGATCTGCCTCCCTAACACTAGAATTACTAAATACATACATCATATCTAACTTTTTTTATGTGGATTCTGGGCATCAAACTCAGGCCCTTACAGTTAAAAGGTAAGCACATTACAGGCTGAACTATCCCCTTAGCCTAAACAACACATTTTAGTCATCTTTTAAAAAAAGTCAACAAATGTGCCTTCTACAAAGGATCTTGACAAATTTGTTAATTCTAACAAGTGTGGTAAGCCCTGAATTATACAACACAAGCTACCAGAGTTTGTTTTTGTAGCAGTCAGTTTACTGATAGCCATTGCTTGTCCATGGCCAATAAGAGCCTGGACCTCAGAATGCTCTGGCCTCTACACATGCATGCATGAATGCAGATCCCCCCCATGCCTGCAGCACACACACACACACACACACGTATGCACGTGCACACACACACGCACACGTATGCACACATACACAGGCACATGAACCAAACAACAGCCCAAACACGTTTAAAATAATTCCCCTTTCTCGGATGTTTGCTATTAAGACAAAAGGAGCTGATTTATGCAAAGAATTCAGCCTCATCTCTGGCAAACACAAGCCTCAATCCACGTAAACAAGTGTGATAATAACTACCCAGCAGTTTATATTGCTCGCCCGTGTCTTTCAAGCTGTGCAGATGAAAATTCATTGGATCGCGGTCTTTACATGAAACTTGAAGACAGCCCTTTGCGATTTTGAGAAATCAGCACCTTTTTTAAACCAATAAATCTTCAGAGCAATGCTCTGTGGGTATTAACAACGATAAGGATAAGAGCTGTCACCGAGAATCTGTGTGAGACATTCAGAAACTAGACCCACGGGGGAGGGAGGTCAGTATAACCTTCAATTACCTGGGAAAACTGCTCTTCTTCCAAATTGAGTTGTTCCCGTACCCTCAGCAAAAAGGCCTCAGCTTCCTCTGTGACTTGAGGGAATGTCTACAAATCATCTATGCCCTTGAACTGAATCTGAGAAAGCCTGGGTAATGACATTATACACCTAACACAGCAAGAATGAGCTTAAAGAGTAATTCTCCTTAGAGAACCTGGAAAAATAGTGGGCCCTTTGTACCGGACTCTGCAGTGATGCATTGTCTCATTGCCATTGAGAAGGGGCTGCAAGGTTCAGTTTGGGCTGAGCCCCAGCCGTAATGGATCGCGCCCCTCAACTGGACCCTCTGTGAACAATAATCCCATTGTGAGATCACATCCCTTCAGCCTGGGGAAGGGACACAGTCACCTGATCTATATAAGGATTGAAATGCCCACAGCAATCTTGTCTTATTTCTAGGATCTAAGCAGGAGGGAGCAAAGCAACAGCCAGGGCTAAATGCTAACCCAGGCACCCAGGATGCGGAGGCTGCCGGGTATGGCTGCTGACTTCCTGCAGTGTATAGTTTGATCTGCAGATAAACCATGAGCTAACATGAGTTGAAGACATGCTCTGTGGATAGGAACAACGTATACCAGAAGCGCAAACTAGTCCTGACTTTTACGTTGGACCCAGTGGGGAAAAGGGGAAGTTAGGCATGGAAGTAAAGCAAGTTTTTCTTTTCTTTTCTTTTTTTTTTTTTTTTTTTTTTATTGTTTTTTCGAGACAGGGTTTCTCTGTAGCTTTGGAGCCTGTCCTGGAACTAGCTCTTGTAGACCAGGCTGGTCTCGAACTCACAGAGATCCGCCTCCCTCTGCCTCCCGAGTGCTGGGATTAAAGGCGTGCGCCACCACCGCCCGGCCAGTAAAGCAAGTTTTACACTGAAACAAGCACAGATAAAAGATGTGGTACCCGAACTTTGTCAGGTGTGAAGAACAAAGGGGTGAAACCGACAAACAGACTCCACCAACGTTTGCCTAGGGCGAGAGTGGACACGCCCCCTTCCTCCCCTCACTGGGAAACGGTCTTCCGGTTCCTCTAACATACTGAGAAAGACGACTGCTGGATGGCTGGAACCCAGTGCCCGGCGAGGGGACCCCTGGCTCAGGTTGGCAGCCACCCTCCCCGCCGTGGCCCTTTCCCCATTGCTCCCACAGAGCAGTGTCTGCTCAGCTCAGGTGCCCATGTAGTTTTATGTTACTAGTGAGTTTTCCCTCAAGATACTGATGAAGCTGGGGACAACTAGCATGCACAGAGGAGCGGGGGAGAAGAGATGTCTAACATTGACTAATTCCGTTTCCTGCTATATATATACTGTTCATCTATCTTTGGGGTCAGTCTATCTGATGCCCACACCAGGGCAGCCATTATTGGAACCTTCCTCCCTTCCGCATCCAGTCCAGTGTCTGGAAACTGGTGTGACATCACTGTGTCAGGTCAGCTGTTTCTGAGGCATGAGAAGAGGCGGACAGAGGAGGAGATGGAAGCAGTGGACACAAGGCCACAGCGTTATCAGCGGCAGGCGAACAGGAAAACTCCAGACTCGGTGTAACCTGAATGTTCTTGGGTTCTCAGCCCAGAATCCACTGAGCCCTGGGCTACTTCAACACCAAACATAGAAAAGGTCCTAAGTAATACATAATGGGTAGCTGTACATTTAAATGACCTCTTCAAATTCTTAATAATTCTCTTATGGGACTCATTATTGGAAAGGTATGTCAGTTTCTGAGCTTCTTTGACAGGCATTGTTGGCAGTTGTATCAGAAAGATTTGTTACACACACAAAAGGTTGTTTTTTGTTTTTTTAAACCTCCGTACAAATAACCACAGTGAGCGGAGAATGCCCGTGTTGATGCATGCTGCTGGCCATTGAGCTGATCCCAATGTTTGCAGTTTTCTGTGGCATTGCCATAAAACTCAATGCCTTAAGCTACAAAGCACATGTTTTTACAGCCTGCAGAACTTCATTTCCACGGTGCTGTGGCTTGAATGCGTCTCCCGGAATTTATGTACTGGAAACACAATCCCTACTGTGATAGCATTGGGAGGGCCTTCACTGGAGTTAGCTCACAGAGATTCACTGTCATGAATAAGTTAGGAGCATCATAAAAAGGGGCCTGTATTAGTTACTTGTCTTCTTGCTGTGACGAAACACCTGACGAAGCATCTCAAGGAAAGAAAGATTATCTCGGCTCATAGTTTAAGGGGTCGTGGTGGTGGGGAAGGCATGGTGGCAGGCAGCCAGTCATATTGCAGCTGTTGTCGGAAGGCAGAATGCACAGGTAAAGAGGCGCTTAGCTTACTTAAAAATATATGTATTTATTTTTATATGTTATGCATATTAGTATTTTGTCTGAACACATTTGTTGTGTGTGGACAAAGGTACTCACAGAGGCCAGAAGCCCATCAGAGCCTCTGGAACTGGAGTCCATTGTGAGCCACCATGTGATACTGGGAACTAAACCTGGATCCTCTGCAGGAGCAGCAAGTGCTCCTAACCATGGAGCCCTCTCCCCAGCCCTCACTTGTTTTTTTTTTTTTCTTTTTTCTTTTTATTCATTCTGGGTACCCAGTCTGGTTAACCCAGTCAATAATGCTTTGGGGGAACTGGTTTTTTATTCATGTATGTATCTGCTACATCTGTGTAGATGCTTCCAGAGGCCAGAAGAGAGTAGCGACTTCCCTGGAGTGGAAGTTACAGGAGGTTGTGAGCAGCCTGATACGGGTGCTGGGACTCAACTCAGGCCAGCTAGAGAGCTGCAAACGCTCTTAGCCCTTGAGCCATCTTTCCAGCCCCACTTAGCGGGTTCTAGAAACTCCCTCAGACAAGCCCAGAAGTAGAAACTCCCTTAGAAAAGCCCAGAAGGGGGTCTCCTAGGTTAAGCTGGTCGAGTCAAGCTGTCAATCAGCATGGACCATCAGAAAGCTGTCTGTAGGGGTCGCTCTCAGGCTCTGCCCTTCCTCTTCCTGCCCTGTGATGATAAAGCAGAAAGGAACCTTGATCTTTGACTTCCCAGGTTCTAGAATTGTGAATCCTTTTCAGTTCTACAAGGAGTGCAGTCTCAGGAACCCTCTTACGGCATTACAAAGCAGACTAAGAAGCAGCACGTTTCAAACCTGTTTGAGAGAGTGGGTGGATGATGATATGCCATTGGGGTACAGGGTAAAGATGGATCCCCCACCCTCACATCTTACCCAAGCATTAAGTCTGGTGTTGCCTGAGTTAGGGTTTCTATTGCTATGAAGAGACAGTGTAGCATGATTGATAAAAGCCCAGAGACAGAAATTGGGGTTCAACCTGAAGGTCAGAAAAGCAAAACAACCAGTCACTGGCTCTTTACCTCTACCTCAGTCTGAAATGGCGATCCTGCCTCCAGAAATCTCAGAATGAGACTGAGAGCTGTCTTGTCCCATTTTATATTCCTCGCTGGTGTTGGGATTAAAGGTGTTCACCTACCACTGGTTTCTATGGCAAACTAGTGTAGCTACTGGGATTAAAGATGTGTGTCACCATTGCCTGGTCTGTAAGGTTGATCAGTGTGGATGTTTTACTCTCTTGAACTTCAGGCAAGTTTTATTTATTAAAATACAAATAAAATATCACTGCAAGATACCATGATCACGTCAACTCTTATAAAAGAAATATTTAATTGGGGTGGCTCACTTACAGTTCAGAGGTTCAGTTCATTATCATGGTGAAACATGGCAGTGTGCAGGCAGATATGGTGTTGGGAAAGTAGGTGAGAGTTGTCTTACAGGCAACAGGAAGTGGTCTCAAACACTGTGAGTGACTTGAGCATTTGAGACTGCCTCACAGTGACTCACTTCCTCCAACAAAGCCACACCTCCTAAAAGTGCCACTCTCTTTGGGGACCATGTTCTTCCAAACCTCCACAAATGCTTAAAGAACTAAAGCGTAAAGCAAAACTAACTTATAAATTAACACAGAAACTAACTTTAATATATACAGAAGAATTTTTAAATGATCACAGGATGGATAAGGTCTAAAGAAAGACTGCAAATCCAGAAACTCAACAAAATAACTGACGGATGTAGCTACATGAAAAGGCAAATTATTCATCTAAAAAGATGCTATGAGGGCTGGAGAGATGGCTCGGTGATTAAGAGCATTTGCTGCTCTTGCAGAGGATCTGGGTTCAATTCCCAGCACCCACCTGGTAGCTCAGAACTCTCTGTAACTCCAGTCCTAGGGGGAATCTGATGCCCTCTTCTGACCTCCACGGGCACTGTGTGCACATGGTATGATAAACACATGCAGTCAAAACACCCATACGCATAAAGTTTAAAAAGTAATAAGATAAAAAAAAATTCCACGAGTAAAATAAGAACAGAGTGGCTAGTCTGGACACAAAAAGAGGCTCTCCTCCACCTCACAAGCCACCTCCAGGACATCTCTGCTCAGCAGGCCTTCTCTTCATAGATGCTGTACCTGTCTCTCCATTGCAACAAACTTTTTTGAGGGAGACAAAGTCTATACAGAAAAATTTTGGTTGTATGCCCTCAAACTCAACGTAACATTTTAAATCAGAGGAGTATGTGGGAGAAGGAGAGGGGAGGACTTTCCCAGTCATTTTCCACATGTAGATGTTTGGAACAACAGTGAGTGTTGTCAAGGTGATGAGAGTTTGGATGCTGCTGGCGGGGAGGGGTGGCACACGTGCAGCTTGTGTGAAGGCGACACAGACTCTCTGGCGATCAGGAAGCAAAGTTCTGTGCATCCTGATCAGTTACTGTTCCTTTGAACTCTGAGTTGAGAAATCCCCATTCCCACCTCTCCAAACCCTACCCTCTCAGAAAAACTGCCAGAATGCCCAGTTCCGCATTTCTGGTGATTGTACCGGTTCTTCCCATGAAGAACTGCCCAAACACTGCCCAAAACATTATAATTGGGCATAGACCCAGTTTGTGGCAGATAGGTGATCACCCTACCTACAGGGTATTTAAGCTCCCTCCTTTAAATTGACCATGTGATTTTTCCCTTGCCCCTTCTCCTAAGTCCACCTCTGGGTGGATGACCCATGCACGATCATGGTGCACATAAACTCAGGCAGGCACGCACAGAATGAATAAATTTACTAATTATAAAAAGGGAAAATTATACATACAAATGGTATTCTATATAAGGTTTTGAGATGGCTAATCTTGGTTGTCAACTTAACTACATCTGGGATGAACTAAAATCCTACCAGCTGGGCACATCTGTGAGGGATTTTTCTTGGTTGGATCATTTGAGGTGGGAGACCAACCCTAAGTCCACCATTTGAGGTCCGAAGACCCGCCCCCTCTAAATCTGGACCACGCCTTCTAGAAGCAGCCCAGCCAAAAGAACATAGAAAAAAGAAACTTTTGCTCTTTGCCTGTTTGGCCCCCTTCTCCCTGGCAAGTTTAACTATCTCGCCCCTGAGCTGTTCCTTCACTGGTGTTAGAACACGTGTCTTCAGGATTCCACCATGGCCTGAAAACTAGTGGTTCTCTTGGACTTCCTGGGACTCTGGTAGCAGATGGACAGCTGAGATGTTCAGTCTCCTGGACTGAAAACTACCAGGTCCTTGGCCTTTCTGTCAGGAGACAGCCATTGCTGGACTACTCAGACCACAGGCTGTGGCCACTCTAATAAATCCCTTAAATAATATATATGTATACACACACACACACACACACACACACACACATATATATATATTAGTTTATTCTATCAGTTATGTTCCTTAGAAAAACCTGACTAACATATTTCTAGAACTTAAATACATTAAAATGCCATGGAATTGTTAGAAAGAGTTGGGGAGACTTATACATACTGATAAACACTTTTTAAAGCACTGTAAGCACCCATAGTACATTGTGAATAATGTATACAACAGGGTATAATTGCATGTATAACTGCACACATGCATATATACATATATGTTCATATATTCATATATATGTACATAACATATATCTATTCCTCCGCAAGGGCATAAGACGGGGGACTGAAAGGTAGTGTGATCAAGAAGTAAACACTTATTATCAAAAAGCCACTGAGACAGAGCTGGAGAGATGGCTCAGCAGTTAAGAGTGTTGGCCACCCTTCCCAAGGACCTGGGTTCAATTCCCAGCACCCACATGGCAGCTCACAACTGTCTCTAAGTCCAGCTCCAATGGATCTGACTCCCTCAAACAAGCATACATGCAGGCCAAATACCAACACACACAAAAATTAAATGAGTAAATAAATAAAAATTACTTCTTTAAAAAAGGCACTAAGATTGGAGATGCTTGTTACTGTAGCACAGGGTAGTCCTACCCTGACTGATACAAATAGGAGAGACTTTACAAGGTCTTTCTTCATGTATTTCTCTATAGTGCGTGCAATAATCACAGCTTATGAATTACTCATAAGTCAATTTTAAAAATTGATTTCTTAGCAAAATTATCAATTACTACAGGTCAATGTCCCTTGGGACTGTGGACAAGTAGAAACGGCAAAGCCTGAGTTCAAGGTCAAAGTTGAAACACCTGCCTGAGGCCTCTCCTGCAGGCCAGGAATGTGTCTGGAGACTGAAGAACTCTGAGCCGTGAGACGTGCTGTTCGGCCAACAACCAGGAAACCTGGAGATGAATTACTCACAAAATTATGCATGACCCTGGTGGGAGGTCAGGATAGAAAACTTTTTCCTGCCTCACTATAGCGCTGAAGGCCTTCCCAATAGGTGGTAGACCCACAGGGGCTGTTTTTGCCCACATATGTGGCGTGACTCTTGAGCAGAGAGAATTAAGTCACAGCCATTACTGATTCTTGTCATCTCATGGTGCTGGCTCTTCTAGACATGTCCTCAACAGAAAAACAAATAAATAAAAACCACCACTGACTCAAGACATTCAGACTCTTATCCCTGGTGGTTCCTGCTCTTGTTTGAATCTACTTAACTCGGTGACAGAGCGCCTCCTTTCTGCCAAACCTTGTAATTGCCAGCTGCAATAAGACAGTTCTGCTCTCCTATTCTCAGCCTGGTAGAGACAGGTAGGTAGTAACAACTCCCCAGAAACATAGATAGTACCACCCTTTCTGAAGGGGGAGTAGGGGGGTCCCGATTATTTCCAGTCACAAAACAAAACAGAAACAACCTTCTTGCCAAATGTTAGTTATCTCCACTTTTTTCAGATGGACAAAGATCGAAAGAGATGAATTGACTTTCTTAAATCTGTCAGTCCCCCAGGAAAGGCGCAGTTTCCAGCTTGCTCTGCCCAGGTTGTCACCTCTTAAGGGTCAGGTAAATAAGGGCACAGAGTGGAACAAAAGGCAGAGAGACACAGAAAAGGGATAAGGGTGACAAATCCGTGAGTCACAACTCTGACCTTCAGAACAGGGCACCGAGACCCAGCTTCTTGTTTCTGTTGCCCCAGAGGACAGGCAGAGCCCTGTTACTGCAGAGGCTGGAAATCTCACTTGGGTTAGCTATGGTTAGCCTTCCCTCCATTTCTGTCTTCACCCTCCCCTCCTGAAAGTAGAAGGAAAGGTCTGATTTGCTGGAGGCTGGCGGTGGGGACAGAAGAGCCTTCACAGAGGTCTGCGGTTGAACAAAGAACCCTAGAAGTAGATTTAGACTCCAGCTACAGACAGCTGAGGTCCCAAGTCCACCCCACCCAGTTCCTTCCATAGCCGAGGCTAGGGACTAGTCACATCCATCTGTTATCAGCTCTGATATTTTTCCTGATTAAGTTTTCAGAAACCAGTGAACAACCTGAGGATCTAATTTAGTTCTGTTCTTGGTTCCTGAAGAACCTAATCCCAACAGAGTGTAGTAGAGTTCCCAGCCCAGGGCTTTCTTCATGTGGGGCTCATTTAGCCACTCAGTGAGGCCAGTAATGAGCAGAGAAGTCTCTAGAAAAGCCTGGAAGGTGTGAGCAAGAGGCCTTTGGGTAGTGTGAGAGCCAAAGTTATGTTTTAAGTTGTAATTACTATGCCTCCAAGATCCGTGAAACAACAACGCCTCGGCCCTATAAGCCCCTTGCCCAAGGACAAATACTTCCTGAAATGCTGGAGGCAGTTGTTTATGGGAGACAACAAATCACTTGTTTTTACTCCCCTAAACAAAGTTTGTTTGACCCAACTACACAAGACGTGCTTGATCACACGTGGGCGGGAAGTACATAGGCAGGAAATATGTCAGGATGTATGCTTGGCCCTGATTGGACCTGATGGGAAATGTGATTGTTAGCTTTGCCTTTTTAAACTCCTGCTAACAGTGACTCAGGGTCATTTCCGTGGGAATCTGGATATGGACTTGGCCAGAGTCCATCAACCTGGCCTGTATTTAATTAAAGCTTGTTTCAAATTTGATTTTAAATTATGATAGTGGTTTTCTTCTTGACTGGTTGGATTAATAATGGTCTTTCTTAGGCCCCACTTTAGACTGAAGCTTGGAGGTACTCCTGGTCTTTGAGCTGATGACCTGCAAGATGCCGGAGACACTCAGAATAGAACCAAGGGCTTCTAAGTCAAAGAAGGGCAATTCTGGGGTGCAGGTGAGTGCCTCCGCTCTTTAGTTTGATGGGGAGTCTGATATAAATGCATTCTTGGGCTTCTTTCAACAAGTGGCCCAGCTAGTGCTAAAAATGGTGACTAAGAGAGGAAGTATGCTGACTGGGAGCTGGGGAGATGGCTCAGTGGTCAAGAGCACTTGCTGTGTAAGTACAAAGACCTGAGTTCAAATCCTCAGTGTCCATCTAAAAGTCAAGTGGCTGAGTATATGAGTTCCTGCAACCCCAGAGCTACGGGAGGCAGAAACAGGAGGATTGCTGATTCAACACTTTCTTCAATTTCAAAGAGAGAATCCATGCTCTGGAAGGTACTAAGACCAAAGGTGATAAAGAACACTTGGCACCCTCTCTGGTCCCTACACATACATGTGCATACAGCACACACATATACTACTAAACCAAATGCACACACATATATTCCACAGGTGGAAGATATAGAGGTGGTTACCTTGTGGCATAGAGATCTCCCCCGGACACATGGCTTCCCCACGGAATGTAGAAAGCTGCACGAACATTCTAATGATGTGACAAGAGAAGACGGGACAGTGTCGTCAGAATTACAACTCCCTGGAAAGTAGCGTTCAATTTATACTAATGTCATATCATCACGTGCTGAAAAGGGCTGCTTAGCTTTTTAGTTACAGCCTGCTGCCCTTCTTAGGGGGTATCTTATGCTCCTGCAAAGACAGTAGTCAGGGTTGAAAACAGCGGGCGCCCGGAAGGACAGTTTATGTTTTCATTTCTTAAAATGTGTACCCCTGGAGGAAGAGAATGAGGTTGTGTTTTGTATTGTTGTTTCTCTCCCCTGGCCCTACCTGCTCCCATCCCTGAGGAGAAGCAGCCAAAGAACAACCCCTGGAGTGACTAAAGGAAGCCTGGTGTGGTAATGCATGCAGTAAATTTTAGGGCAACCTGGGGTGCATAGAGGGCATTCCAGACCAGTCTTGGTTGTATATAGTGCGTTCCAGACCGGCTTGAGTTGTATAGTACATATACATTCCAGGGTGGCCTAGGTTATATCGCGTGTTTCAAGGCTGCCTGGGTTGTGTGGTGCATTCCAGGCCGGCCTGGGTTGCATAGCAAGATCCTCCCTCAAAACGCTGAGAACAAACAAAAGCAAGCAAAGCAAAAGTCCTCCAGGGGCAGCCAGACTCACCAGAAGGCCCGAATAATGGGTGTGTTTGTTCACAGCCTCAGAACAGCTTGTTCTCCAGAAGGCCGGCGAGGAGGCAGGTTCGGGAGACCTTTGCTCTGTGCTTATTTAGCTCAAAGTGTCACAACAAAGGGTGGGCAGGACAGTTCAAACAACACATGCTCACATCTCGCAATGCGGGAGGTTGGAAAGGCCAAGCTCAGGGTGCTGGTGGATTTGGTACAATAGCCTGCTTTGGTTTGCAGATGGCCACATTCCTGTAAGTGTCCTCACATGACTGGAGGAGAGAAAGTCCTGGCTGATACCCCCTTTTTATAAGGGACACTGGTCTCATCCTGGGGATTCCACCCTCATGACCTCACCTGGCCTCTTACTTCCTAAATATCACCATTGACTAGGACTCCAACATAAGAATTGGAGGGGTGCAGAAACATTCATTCTATAAGACAGAGCATTAAAATTGCATGCCATGGGGCCCTGCTTAGCACAAAAGTTTGATCTCTGTGGTAGACAGAATTCAAAGTCAGCCAGTAAGAGTCCTGCTCCGTTGTGGCCTCACCGTGCACAATCCCCTACTTTGAGGTGGGTGGGGGAGTCCAACTCAGTCAGACAAGACGCCAAAAGCAGGTCTAGAGGACAAAGAGATCAGAGTGTTTTCCTGTTGTTAGAAAGCTAGTTAGAAACAGGCGGTGGTGATGCATGCCTTTAATCCCAGCACTTGGGAGGCAGAGGCAGGCGGATTTCTGTGAGTTCGAGGCCAGCCTGGTCTATAAGAGCTAGTTCTAGGACAGGTTCCAAAGCTACAGAGAAACCTTGTCTCATCCTGAAAAACCAATACAAACAAACAAACAAAAAAAGAAAGCTAGTTAGACATTAACAAGGTTGAAAGGCAAATAGGGATAGGCCTGAGGCAGGCACGCACAGGGAATAGCTTAACAATTTAGGGACTCCACTTGGTTTGGGCTATGCACATATACATTATTTTCTAATAGTGCATTTGTCAGCCTAAGATTCTCATCTGCAAGTGCTACATACCGCCTTTCAACAACAAATCCAGCAATCTTGTTAGCCACCTAGGATCAACCAGAGTTCAGTTGCACACTCCTCTGGATAATTGAATAAGCTTCTCGTCTCCTTAATGAACATGAAATTTAGATCCCATTTAATCATTGTCATCCATTTACAAGAGTGGAAAGGTCAGAGCTAGTTTGGGGTGTGTATGCAGTAAGGCAAAACTGTGTTTCCAAGTGAATTTAAAGAGAATCTGCTATTTGCTCTCTTACATTCTGCACAATTGGGCATGCATAAAATTGAAATTGGTTGCATTATCAGAAGGTGTAGACAAATTTTTTGGGAAGCCTCCGGCTCACAAAAAGTAACATAGAGACTTATTAATTATGAAAGTTCAGCCTATAGCTTGGGCTTGTCCTGGTAGCTGTTATAACCTAAATTAATCCATTTACATTAATCTACATGTTGCCTCCTGGCTTTTCACCTCCCTTTCACCTTGCACCTCCTGTTCTTCTCCACATCCCTTGCCCCCGACTCCTCCCCCCTGCCCCCGACTCCTCCCCCTGCCCCATCCCTAGATACATCTCCTCTTCTTATCTCTCTTCCTGGAAGTCCCACCTAACCTCTTCCTGCCTAGCTATTGGCCTTCAACTCTTTATTAAACCAATTAGAAGGTGCCTGTAAGACAAGAACTTTAAATCTTTGAAAAAGAAATTGAATAAGACACCAGAAAATGGAAAGATGACCCATGCTCTTGGGTAGGTAGAATTAACATAGTAAAAATGGCAATCTTACCAAAAGCAATCTACAGATTCAATGCAATGCCCAGCAAAATTCTTCACAGACCTCAAAAGAATAATACTCACCTTCATATGAAAAAGCAAAAAAAAAAACCAGGATAGCCCAAACAATCCTGTACAGTAAAGAAACTTCTGGAGGCATCACAATCCCTGACTTCAAACTCTACTAAAGAGCTACTGTACTGACAATAGCCTGGTATTGGCATAAAAATAGACAGGAGGACCAATGGAACCCAACTGAAGACCCGGATATCAATCCACACACCTTCAAACACCTGACTTTTGACAACGAATCAAAATATATAAAATGGAAAAAAGAAAGCATATATAACAAATGGTGCTGGCATAATTGGATATCAACATGTAGAAGAATGAAAATAGATCCATATCTATCACCATGTACAAAACTCAAGTCCAAATGGATCGAAGACCTCAACATAAAGCCAGACACACTGAACCTCATAGAAGAGAAAGTGGGAAGCACACTTGAACACATTGGCGGAGGGAACCACTTCCTAAATATAACCCCAGCAGCACAGAAACTGAAAGAAACAATAAATGGAACTTCCTGAAACTGAGAAGCTTTTGTAAAGCAAAGGACACAGACAAGAAGACAAAATGGCAGCCTACAGAATGGGAAAAGATCTTCACCAACCCTACATTGGACAGTGGACTGATCTCAAAAATATACAAAGAACTCAAGAAATTGGTCATCAAAAGAACTAATAAGCCAATAAAAATGGGGTACAGACTTAAACAGAGAACTCTCAACAGAGGAATCTAAAATGGCTGAAAGACACTTAAGGAAATGTTCAACATCCTTAGTCATCAGAGAAATGCAAATCAAAACAACTCCGAGATTCCATCTTACACCTGTAAGAATGGCTAAGATCAAAAACACTGATGACAACTTACGCTGGAGAGGTTGTGGGGTAAAGGGAACACTTCTGCATTGCTGGTGGGATGATGTAGGATTCCGCTCTGTATGCTGTGAATACCACTGGTTAATAAAGAAGCTGCTTTGAGACTCTAGCAGAGCAGGGCTGAACAGAGCTAGGTGGGGTGGGGGGAGCAGGAAGGAAACTAAACTGAATGATGGGGGAAAGAAGGTGGAGTCAAAGAGAAGTCATGGAGCTGCCGCCAGAGACAGATATGGTAGAACCTTGCCAGTAGGCCACGAGCCTCATGGTAAAATATAAAATAATGGAAATGAGTTAAATTAAGACATAAACTCTAGCCAATAAGAAGTTAGAGCTAATAGGCCAAGCAGTGATTTAATTAATAGTTTCTGTGTGGTTATTTCAGGAGTCTGGGCGGCCGGGAAACAAACAAGCGGCCTCCTACAACAGTGGAAGTGCAAACTAGTACAACCCCTTTGGATGTCAGTGTGGCGATTTTTCAGAAAAGTAGGAAACAACCTTCCTCAATACTCAGCAATACCACTTTTGGGTATATATTCAAAGGATGCTTAATCATACCACAAGGACATGTGTTCAACTATGTTCATAGTAGCATTATTTGTCATAGCCAGAACCTGGAAACAACCTAAATGACCTTTGACCGAAGAATGGATGAAGAAAATTTGATACACTGACACAATGGAGTACTACACAGCAGAAAAAAATAATGACAGCTTGCAATTTGTGGGCAAATGGATGGATCTAGAGAACATCATATTGTGTGATGTAACCCAGATCCAGAAAGAAAAATACCATATTTACTCACTTATAAATGGCTTTTATACATAAAGCAAAGAAAAACCAGCTTACAATTCACAATCCCTGAGAACCTAGACAATAAAGAGGACCCTAAGAGAAACATACATGGATTTAATATACATGGGAAATCGAAAAGACAAGATATCCTGAGTAAATTGGGAGCATGGGGAGAAGAGGGGAGAAGGGGAAGAAAGAGGAAGGTAGGGGAATGGAAAAATATATAGCTCAATAAAAACAATAGGGTTGGAGAGATGGCTCAGTGGTTAAGAGCATTGCCTGCTCTTCCAAAGGTCCTGAGTTCAATTCCCAGCAACCACATGGTGGCTCACAACCATCTGTAATGAGGCCTGCAGGAAGAATACTGTATACATAATAAACAAATAAATAAATATTTTTAAAAAAAATAAAATAAAACCAATAAAAAAGAAGTCACCTTAGCAAAGACACTTCTTCACAGTATACAAAAGATTATTCCACAAAAAGAAGGAATACACAGAATAGAAAATGGTTATATAACAGAATCTATTAATCAAAATAGGTAGCCACCCAAATCAAACCACTAGCAACCAAATCCCTCCTTTTTATAGACCTTTGCCTTAGTTACTGTTCTATTGCTGTGATAAGACACTGTGATCAGGGAGAATTATGAAAGAAATGTTTAATTAGGAGCTTGCTTGCAATTTCAAAGTGCTAGTCTGTGACCCTCATGGTGTGGGGAATGTGGCAGCCAGCCGGCAGGCAGGCATGGTGCTGAGCAGTAGCAGAGAGATTTACATCCTGATCCAAGGGGAGCAGGCAGACAGAGGGGGGGGGCCTGGTATGTCCTTTTAAAACCTCAGAGCCAACCCCCACTGACACCTGCTCTAGCAAGGCCCTGCCTCCAAATCCTTCCCAAATAATTACACAAACTGGGGACCAAACATTCAAATGTATGAACCTATGGGATATGTTCTCTTTCAAACCATAAAAATAAGGTCCAGGCAATAACCTGGGGTCCTAGAGCACCTTCTCTCTGTGGCCTGTTGTCACTCCTGACACTGGACCTGGTCTGCCCTAGCTCTTTGCTTGAAACGGAGATCTCTTACTCCTTCTGCAAATCTGTGGGAGCCTTTGTTTCAGTATTAAGCCAAAAACCCTGGGAAGTACACAGCACAGACCTGGCCATTGACAATAGAGCCGTTCTCACACATAGCAGCTTGAAAACCAAGGGCTAGAACTCCAGAACCCCCTACAGATCAGAAGAATGCAATCTGAGTGTATCTCTGACCCTGGGAGAAGGCACGCCACTCCAAGACAGCAGGGACTACTATCTAGATGGAGGCTTTTTTGTTCCTAGACAGGTTCTCACGTAGCCCAGGCTGACCTCGAGCTTCTGATCTCCCTGCCTCTACCTTCTAAGTGTTAAGATACAGGTGTGCACCACCACACCCAGCTTATGCGGCACTAAAATAAATTATGATTGAACCCAGGGCTTCACACCTGTGAGGCGAGCATCCTACCAGCTGAGCTGCATCCCCTCCCCTAGCCAGAGGTTTTCTGATAAAGAACGAGGGCACACTATTGCCCTGTCCTGTAAAAGTCAACCCAATTGTCCTTTCAACCACCTAGGCAGGAAAAAGCTGATCAGAAAGATCAACTCATCCTAATGTAGAGACTTCAGACATTATGAAACCTGACTAAAGCATAGATTTCAGCTGTGGTCCCTCTGTCACTGTCTGCTGTCAGCCTCTGAGAATGCATACCACTCTTTTCTTCAGCCAGCTCCACCTTCTGTTCTGTGCTCAGTGTGTTTCATCTGAATTCTTTGGGTACCATTACAGGGACCAGGTTTCTGAGCAGAGTCCAGAGCAGGTTCTAATGACAATGGCGTCTCAGAGCCACCAACATCTGTGCTGTGAGAGGGCCACAGGACGAGGAAATGTAATGGAGCGATGACCAGCAAGAACACCAAACCTTGGTCCTGCAACCAAGGGCGACTCCATTCTGCTGCTGATGGTAGAGGTGAGGGGCCGTGAACTCCGTACTTCAGGTGAGATCCCAGCCAAGCAGAGAATTGGCCACACTATGGCCATCTTCATTCCTTTTTCCTTGCCACAGGAAGTGCCCTGATGAAAACACTTTAGGAAAGAAAGGGCTTATTTTGGTTTATAGTTTTGGAAGGATGCAGCCCCTCATGGCAGGGGCATCATGGCTGCTGAGGAGGAAGGCACATTAGAAAATGCAGGGAGCTGCCTGCTTACACTGAGTCCACACTTAGGAAGTGGAGAGAGAGAACAGGAGTGGAGCACCCCAGTGAGCCACTTCCTCCGTGAAGGCTCTGTTTCCACAGCCTTCCCAAACACCGCCCCAATGGGAGACTAAGGGAATAGTTTATATCCAAGCCTTAACAGTGCCTCTGCTTCTGAGCTACACAACTGCCTGATGATAAATGCCTGCTATTTTAGGCAGCCGGGACTAGGGTCAATTGTTATATAATAGGGAGAGCTAATAAAATCTCCGTTCTCCGAGAGACCAGTCCTCTTGCCCTTTGTTTTTGTCTTCTCCAGCCAGCTTTTGTTTGGGCTCTGATGACATATTTTCCTGTATACATAACCTTCTTTCTTCCTTTTTTCTTCTTTTTCCCTCTGCTGCTTCCTTTGGGAATTTAATCATCATTCAGACCTTCTCAGCACACACCCCTCTTTGAGCACCCCCAAAACATCCTACAGTCTTCTTCCCACCCTCTTCCAAGTGTCCCCGGGGCACACATCATTGTGGGACCACCGTTTTCGTCCTTGCAAGCAGCGCTCAGGTTTCCAAAGCTGAAAAAAAACATATTTATTACATAACAGCAAGACATAAGCCCAAACAACTTGCTGCTGCTGGGCTCTTAAACATAGCAACAGCAGAGAGCTTTTCTGGGCTTGAGGAGGAACATTCAAATGTCTCTTAATTTCAGTAATTTTCCTGGTCTATAGAATAGAAAGCCTAAAAACAACACAAAGGTAGCTCAGAACATTCATAGAAAACTTCACCCGACACTAGTGAGCAAGGGGTGCAGAGCAAGCACTGTGTGCTGACTATGGAGAGTGACAGGGCTTGTTTCTTGCTTGTTGTTGGCCACTTTGGAAGGGAAGGAACAAGGAGGAGTCCACGATCCCCTTCCCGTCTCTCCTTCTTTGTTTCCTGACACGGTGGCACACAGGCCTCATTTCGTCAGACCCCAGCCCTCCACTATGACCAATGCGCATGCCTCATTTCATCAGCCCCTCTCTCCGCTATGACCGACTGACAACTCTGAAACCCTGGACCGAAGCAAATCATTCTCCCTTCAGGTTGCTTTGTTAGGTGTTTGTTCACAGCGATGCTAAAGTAAAGAATCTTTCCACCCTCTCTGGGCTTAGAGGGTGGCTGGGTCTTCTGCATTCCTGCCTGTGTGTTCCTCTGAGAATGGACTGCCTTCCTCATTACACAGACTATCTGAAGGTCGTGTGAGGACGTCTCATTGGAGACTTTGCCTGCCATGAATAGAGCCTGCTTGCAACAAGAACTCCCCTTGTGTCCCCAGATTTGGAGGTCCAACTGTATCGTGTGGGTTCTCTTCATGCACCCTTAGGGTTGCTCTGTCCCCACTCCCATCTGGCAGGCCAGTCACCTGGCGGGATCTCCCTCCACTCACTTCCTTTGCGCCCTCAACATTGATGACCTTGACTTCCGCTTTCTGGATTGGCCTGAGGTGATGGTGGGGAAGGAAGGCTTTCATAGTATAGTTGTGTATGAGCCTCATCCTGTGACAGATTGAATGAACACTTACTGGCCATTCAAAATAGCTCTTCTGCGATGTTGGGACAGATTCTATTTCTGCTTGACCTGGGAGACCTCGCTAGTCCATTGAAGGGTTAAAAATTTTTGGTGGGGGAAGATAGGAGGTTTTCTCTAGCTAGAGCACATATTTAGAAACTGACTCTTGGCAATTGCATGTGCTATATGCAAAGAAGTAATTGGTTTTGCTGAATTTTACTATTTTATTTTTCCCATTGCTTTGACACAATACTCCCACAAAGGGCTGGAGAGATGGCTCAGTGGTTGAGAGCACTGGCTGCTCTTGCTAGGGACCTGGATTTGATTCCCAGCACCCATGGGTTGGCTCAGAGCTCTGAGCCTGAGCTCCAGATTCCAGGGGATCTGATGTCCTCTTCTGGCCTCCCTGGGCCTCAGGCATGCATATGGTTCATATATATATATATATACACATATATATATGTATATATATATGTATATATATATGTGTGTGTCTGTGTCTGTGTGTCTGTGTCTGTGTGTATATGAAAGCAAAACACCCAGACACATAAAAGAAAGTAAACCTTGATTAAAAACTAAAAGAAGGAAGGATTTGTTTGGGGCAATCTAATCCAGACAGTTCCTCACACAGCCGCATTTTCCAGGTGATTCCCATCAAGTTGACAGATCATCACACTTGTAAAGCCACCCTAACGCATAACAGTGCACCTTCAACCATACCCGAGTGTGATTAGCTATTGGATTTATGGCGCTTACATCCTTTATGTTTTATGTCTTTATGTTTAATATAAGAAAGATGGTTAAAAGATTCGTTCATGAATGAAACTTGATGGTACCGATCACTTGTGAAGTGCAGAGGCACTGAGCTAAGGGATGTTCACACCCATTCCTTCTCTGAGACTTTATAATGAGGTAGATGCACGGAGCAGAAGGAGCTAAGTACGGCCTGAATCATGGTGAGCCTGTGCTGAAGTTCACTTACCTCCTGGCTGGAGGGGTTTGGCTGAAAGGAGCTAAGGGTTGTCACAAGTGTCGGGTGTAAAGGGGCCACTGGGAAATACTGATCAGTAGAGCCAATTCTGGAGGCTGAGGAGGGAGCTGAAGCATTGACAGGACGCTCTTTGCTCTAAAATGAAGAAAGGCTCTCTGTTGGCCCCGAAAGCAGCGGTGTGAAACCCTAGGAAGAAAATTACTCAACTCTTCTTGATCCTTTGGCTTTTAACGGAGCTGTGTGTAAATGGAAGAGGCAGGGATGCCAGGCTTGCCACAGCACCTCAGCCATCTGGAGAGCCTGTCGCTGGTGAGAGCATCCGCTGAAGAAAAGCTGCTGTGTCCAGGTAGAGCATATGGGTGTCTCCCACTGAGATGTGAGGGGGAGTGGGGGAGAACCGAAAACATCTTCCACAGCCACCAAGGCCTCCCTTGGGCCACAGTTGGGTCACTTGTGTGGCACCGTGAAGAAGGCTCATGTTATACAAAAGGCTGATGATTCTTTGGTTGTCATCTCTGTGGGTGGAAGTGTGTGGGGAGGGAGCCGGGAAGCATGCAGCAGCTGGGGGAGGAGAGGAGAATTTGTCTTAGAAAAAAAAAAAAAGACGTGTTTGTGTGCCTGATCTTAGCTGGAGACATTTCTGCAGCTCAATTTTCTGTCACTAGGCATTATGTTATTCTGGTTGCTTCTATGACTATGCCATAAGATCCAATTCTAAAGAAATAAATTAACAAAAGAAAACAAACAAATCAGAGCCAGCAAATACTCATCCTGCTTGTGGACATTGGCTACTGCTTTTTACCTCTGTCACCAACCCATGAGTTCTGTCTAAGGACTATATACCTGGGGCCAGGCAGTCCACTGTGTTATAGTGATAGAAAAGGGTTCTTAGTGGGGGCGTGGTGGCTCACATCTGTAACCTCAGCACCAGGAGCCTGAGGCAGGATGATTGCCACAAATTCAAGGTCAACCCAGGCTATCTAATAAGTTCTGAGCCAATTTAATAACAAAGTGAGGCCCTCTCTCAAAATAAAAGAAAACGAGGGTTGGGGGTGGAGTTCAGTTGGTAGACTGCTTGCCCCGCTCTGGGTTCAGTCCCCAGCATTGCATAAACCAGATGTGGGGGTACATGCTAAAATCCCAGCACTCAGGAGATGGAGGCAGGAAGATGAAAAAAAGTAAGGTCTTTGGTTGGTGGTGGCACAAGCCTTTAATCCTAGCACTCAGAAGGCAGAGACAGGTGGATCTCTGAGGTCAAGGCCAGCTTGGTCTACAGAGCGAGTTCCAGGACAACTAGGGCTGCTTAGAGAAACCCTGTCTCGAAACAACAACGAAAAAAACCAAAACAAACAAAAGTAAGGTCATCCTTGGCTTCTTAGGGATTTTGACACCAGATTAGACTATCTGAGACTTTGTATCCATAAAGGAAAGAAAAGAAAAAAGAAAGAGAAGAAAAGTTCCTCATGCTCCATGGATTATAGAAATGATCATCAAGACATCCCATCCAGCTTCTAAACTCCCAGAAAATGAGAAGATAATGATGTCCAAGGTGCACATGTCCACGGTCTTTAGAATCACTTGTTTTTTTCTTTCTCTCTTTTTTTTGTAATTCTTCAGTTAACAGCAGTCTATTACACACTTGAAAACTGCTGAGTAGATTTTAAGTGTTCTCAACACAAAACATAGGTGTGAAGCAATGCATACGTTAAACAGCTATTCCACACTGCGTGCGTGAATTAAAATATGAACACCATAAATACATGCATCTTTCCATGTTACAATTTTTAAGAAGCACTGAGTATCAAATGAAGATGTGGCGTGGATGGAGCTGTGAAGGTTGCTTTTCTTTCTTCGTTTTGGCTGAGAGCAGGTACCACCTGCCACATATTGAAGGGGGATGGTGAGACACAGTAGAAAGAGTGTCAGAGGGAAGGTGTCAGAGGCTGGCTGTTTGGGGGCGTTCCAGGTCCTCTCTTCCCCAGCTGTGCAACTTCTAACTATTTACATCCCCCCCCATCCACTATGTCCTTATATGGAAAATACATACATACAGTATATGCCAGATGATAGAGCGGGCATAGCAGGACATGGTATTATCTATAAGGTAGATAGAGGGTGATAACAGGATGATAACATCAGGTGTGAACCTGTAGAAGGTGGCGAGGCTGAGGCAAGATGATTCCTTAAAGTGGGAGGCCAACTCGGGCTACAGTGAGATGCTATCTCAAAAGCAAAAACAAGGCACGCCATCAAGAAAGAAAGAGAAAAAGAAGGAAGGAAGGAAGGAAGAAAGGAAGGAAGGAAGGAAGGAAGGAAGGAAGGAAGGAAGGAAGGAAGGAAGGTAGGTAGGTAGGTTTAGAATTCCAGGAAGCCCTCAGCTCGCTGCTTGGTGCACAGAGCAGCCCAAAAGGATGGCTGTTCTGTGAAAGAGCAAGGACAAAAGGCAGGGCAGGACAAAATAAGCTTCTCACAAGGGCATCCTGACCAGGCCTCTCCTGCTCCTTGCTGAGCTCCTGAGGGGTCAGGTTCTGTGAGCCTGGTACAGAAGCTGCTCTCAGGAGCTGCTCCTATCTGACTGCAATCGTGGTGGAGAAGGACTTTCTGAAGGGGAAGGAAGGCCGGCAAGAGAAGGAAGGACAGGGAGGAAGGAGCGAGGGGTTGGGGGGAACAAAGGATATAAAGTACCGAAGCCTAAAGGATGAAGAAATGAGATGTTAAGCCCCAACTTCACCCTGTCTTTTGAGGCCCCATAAAACTAATGGACTTGGGATGGAATCCGTCCCAAAGTGCCCTGGAAGCCAGCTGGAAGCTTATGTAATTGTTTTCCCTTGCAAGCTCAAGGGAAAGTAAGGATGCCTGCTTCTGCCTGCAGGGCAAGAAGGTACTGGTTCAACTGCCCTCCACCTTTTCCGGGTCAAGGCTGCCGGGATGAGTCCTCTAGAGCCTTGCAGACGCCCTCCGGAAACAAAGCACTCTGTGTCGGGTCCCTGTGCGGGTTCAGGAGAGAGCGCGAGGGAAGCGCTGGAAGGCAGGGTCTGGCAGGGAGAACTCGATGTTCTACCCTCAGCAAAACACATCCCACATCTCCCACCAGAGGCAAGAGAACAGTGCGAGCAGACTGGATTCTGAGGCTGGGTGCTGGGGGCGGTGCAGGCGGCCGGCGGAAAGAGATGTGGTTGCATAGGAAGGCGGTAGAAAACTAAGAACTGGTTGCATTGATGTACAGTTCTGCTAGTTATTAGCATGGGAGGAAAAACGCATCTCAAAGAAACATCAAGCCCAGGGACCCGGCAGCTCGCTTCCCGGAGCCTGTGTTGGAAAGGCCACTGACCTTTTCGGACCTAAGTTTCATCTGTAAGAAAACAACTTCTTGGCCTCATCTTTAGTCAGAAGCGATCCACCCCTCGCTCCTCTGTGGCCCAGGTTTTCGCTTGATCTGCATGTGCTCTACCCGGCATATTTTTCAGATTTCAGATAATCACTTACATATTTGTTTGGTTTTTGTTTTTTTGAGACACAGTCTCGTTCTGTAGCCCAGATGGCCTTGAACACATGCCTCAACCTCCCAAGTGCTGGGATTGGGGGTGTGAACCTCTTTGTCCAGCTACTGGGGTAACTTTTAACTCAGCAGACAATAAACCCCTTGAAAGCAGAGACTGGGGGGAGGCATTGTCGATAATGGTTCCTTTTCAGTCATTTGCTACATGCTTCTTGAGCATGTGGACTCCAGGAATATGGCAGCAAAGCATCTCAAAAAACAAAACAAAACAAAAAGACCCCTCCCTACTCTGCATTTGCTTAAACAAAAGGCCACGGAGCTTCAGTTCCAGGGGCACTGTTGATTTGATGCTGTGTACAGTGTTAATGATGTACTCTAGAAGGGAACAAAGGCAGTTGCCCTGGGGAAGCTCTCCTCCTACCCTCCCAGGGCCCAGCCCCAACCCCCTTCATGTAAGGTTCTACAGGTGTGTAAGGGTGTGTAAGCACCAGGGAGATGGCTTCCTCGGTAAAGTGTTTACCAAGCAAGCACAAGGATCTGGGTCTGGATCTCCAGCACCACAATAAAATCCAGCACCGCATAATTCACCTGCAATCCCAGGCCCGGGGAAGCAGGCAAGAGAATCCCTGGGCTTGCTGGACAGCCAGTCTAGCTGCATTGGCATGTTCCAGGTTCACTGAGCGCTCCTAAATCAAATAAAATGGTAGGGAAGACAGATGAACCTGTGCACATGCATCTCACACACATACACACACACATACACACACACGCACGCACACACACACACACACGCACACACACGAGAACACTACAAGTAGTAATGGAGCCTCAATACCCATCACCATTTCTCCTTCTCTCCTTTGCATTTTCTGGTCCCCTAAGGTAAGAAGGTCCGAGACTGATTTTGTCCAATGAAATGGCAGCAAAGTGTTGGGATTCACATCCAGGCATTTGGCTGTCTCTTCAGCTTCCAAAAAGGGTTTTCTTTTAGCCTCAAGGCCCTCTCCACAGCAAGTGAGATATTACTGCCTTTTCCATGTAAGAAAATCCACACCAACATCTTTCCAGGTAATCTGGAAAAAGATATGCAAGGACTCTGGGCCCCAGAATTGGAGTGAATTGAGTCTCTGACGTCCCCAGACCACGTACTTCTTTGACTTCGGTGCCTCACCTACAATAGAAACATTCACAGCTGTGCTTGAAGTCCATCCAGAAGCCCAGACCAAATCCCTGCAGTGGAGAAGGCACGGGTGCAGACCCTTCCTTTGGACCAGGGACCGCTAACTTTTGCCATGCCTCTGAGTTACCCCAGGACTTATTTTCAGATTGTTACGGTACCCTGAAGTTTTTGATATAGTTCATCTGGGGTAAGGTGGGGAATGTGGATTCTAGCAGGCTCCCAGGCACTGCTTTCCTGCAGAGGAACACTCGTCTCTGAGATTAGCCTTAAGCTTCTTTAGTGATTGATGATACAGGGTGAACTAATTTTTTTTTCAGATAAGCACAACAAGAAAGATGAAGGGAAGGTACATTTTAAAGAGGGGAATCAGAGGGGGGAAAAATCCAGTTTGAGAGGCTGCTGCCCAGAGAGGAAGGGCTGGTGATGTCATAAAGGGAAGGTCCTAGACCAAGAGCCAGAAGACTCAGAGGTCAATATGGGTTCAGAGCTAGCTGTGGAGAAAGCCCGTCTTGCAGTGTGAAGCTTAGATGGTAAGAGAACAGAATCCAAAGTCCAAATCCTGCAGTCTTCTCCCAAGAAGCTTTGCAGCAGCTGCCAGTAGCCAAAGTCAACCACCCTGAAGTCAGCTGAAGCAGATCAGACAGCTCTTGGGAGAGCATCTGAAGCTTCTGGGTAGGTAAGTCCATCTCAGGCCTCTGCTCAGTGTACCTTCCCTATGGACCCTGACCCAGGGCAGCAAGCCACGAGGCAGTGGAAAGTGCTTGGCATCTCCCCCTGCCTTATTATCAGTGGTCCCCAGCAGGGCTGTACCGTGCCAAGGGTTAGCGTGGGTGGCCGTGACTCATTCAGACTCGCGGGGAAGCAGATGCTGCTGCTGCCACCAGCGCTGCCACGGAAACGGGCTAAATAAATCCCAGATCCTTGGAGAGGGCAGAGAACAAGCTAAGTGCAGTCGGTAAGCCAGGCTGCTCCTGATGTGTGCTGGGTTCTGCCACTGTGATGGCGTGCACAGCCTGTGGGAAGTCCTCAGCCTTAGAGCTGGCTGGAGACCCAGCAGAGATCCACAGCCCCTGGGGCATTTCTAGAATGTGTGATCAGGAACAGGTAGAAGGCACAGTGTCAGCATCACAGAGTCTCAGGCTAATCAGTTCACATAGATCCTGTTCCTAGAACCTATGGGACTGTTAGGGTTGTTGCAGGGGTAAAGCCTTTAGCAGTTCACCGTGCTGTCCCCAAGGGCCATAGGATTACCCTAGGCGACTCCCACACTAGGAGACTGGGTCTCTCTCTACTGGGTCTGCCATAGAGCAGTAGAAATCCCAAGAGTGGCCCAGAAGCCCACCATTACAGGGTTGCAAACAGAACCGGAACTGGTCTCCTCCAGGGTTTTCAGAGCAGTCCTCTCTGCGCAAGTCAATCTTTGGGCCTTTGCTACAGAAGTCTTCTTAACTCATCCCTGAGCTCGTGCTCACGGTTGGTCCTAGCAGCACCACAAAAGGCCTGGGTTCTTTCTCTCTGTCCCCAGCAGTCATCCAAATTCCTCCTTCTGGAAAGGGTCAACGGCAACCCTCCTTCAGAAGAGGGACAGAGGTTATGGGTTGACATGCCCTGCATTGGCAGCTCCACTCACTGGCACCCCACTTCTACTGCCTGCTTTGTTATCACCCCTCTGCTAATTGCCCATCTTCTGCCACTCTTCCTCAGCCTGCAAACATATTTATGCTCCCCCACATGGAAAAGAAAAAAGGGAGGGGGGAGAAAGGAGGGGGAAGAAAGGAAGGATTAAGGGAAGGAGAGAGGATGTTTCCTAACACAGAAACCTGGGTCATCTGTCCCTCTTTCTTGTCACCCGTTAGGGTGGCTTGCCGGTCAGGTATGCTTGGAGAAATTATTAAGCTCTCTGAAGCTCCGCCTATCTACCCCACAAATGAGGACATGATACTCTTTGTCGGGCTGTTATGAACTCAGCACACACCTTACCCAGCATATTACCACCCCGAGAAGCTGAGTTTGCAGAGTGGCTCCCCTTGTTATTTCTATCCAGTGCCTTCTAAAATGTGCCCTGTGGCTCTTCTGATTCACCCCATAAATTTATGGAGAAAAATATATGCATAAGTATGTATGTATACATATATTCTACTTTTAATATATTTTATTAATCCTTTGAGAATTTCATATATTTTGGTCATATTCATCTCCCCACTATTTCTACTAACTCCTCCTAGATCCACTCCCCACTTACCCTCACTCCCTTTTTTTTTAGCTATCCATGAAGTCTAGTTTGTGCTGCTCATGGGCGAGGGTACCCTGCTACAGACCATCCCCTTAACAAAATTGGCTTCACCTCCCCCAGAAGCCACCACTGTCAGTAGCTTCTCTGTGGGGGAGCCTCTCCTCCCTTATGGAGAGAGTTTTAATGACCTGCTGGATATGTTCCTTAGTTCCCATCACACTGGATACCCTGAGTCTAGAACTTTCTATGTCCTTGCCTTTACTTCCCCTGCGTCCGTCTGCTTTTGATCCATTTCTCTGCCTGACTCTCCCCCCCTGCCCCCATTCCTCCTGAACTGATGCTTCTGTCCTGTGCTATTCATTGTAACCCCAACCCCTACCCCAGGCCTTCTCATCACATTCTGGGCCTACGCTTGTCTCCCAGAGTAACGCTCATAAGAATTTTGTCATCACTCACCAACGTGATAGTTGTCCCTAGGGACTAGGTCTACTGTCCCTCGTGCTGTCCCACAGAGACCCCAAGTGTGGACCTCAGGATGTTTTTCTATGTGTCAAACATGTGCTCAAGCCTTTGCTGTGTGTCATTCTACCTGTGGTGCATGCTGGGTTGCCCCCCTCAGGAGCATTTTCAGTACTGATCTCCCCTATTGCTGGTGGGTGTGTTGTCCACAGACCACTCTGAGTTGCTAAGTCACTTTGGAACTGTGTCTGCTTTGGATGGCCCTCAGGAAGCTTTCCTCAGGCTGCCTATAACATGCATGCTTTTGTGGGAGCATTAAGAGCAGAGCCCTTTCCCTAACTTACGCCATCTCTAAACAGTTGTGGCTATGGAGTTCCCTGGGGCTGAGGTCTTTCATAAGACCGCATCTGAGCCCAGCTTCTCCTTCTGCCCATCCCAGTACCTCAGCTTCTCTAGATACCAATTAAGGGACCACTCCCAAGGGACTGTCTCAGTGCCTCTCTCCACCCCAGAGTCAGCATCTCAGCAGCATGCCCTGGGTGGGACATTGCCTATTTTATCCCACTTGCCTGAATGTAAAGAATCTCTTCTCCCTCCTCTTTCTCTTCCTCCTCCCCCTCCTTCTCCCTCTCCTCTGTCTTCTTTCTCCCCTTCCTTCCTCCTCCTCTTCCTTTTTTCTATACAAGACCAGGCCTCAGGTAGCCTAGGCTGGCCTCAGACTTCTGATGTAGCTGAGGATGACTTGAACTGATCAGAGTGTAATGTCGTTGATCCAGCCCCATGCGCTCTGCATGCTACACTACCAGCTGAGCCACACTGCTAATATCCACAGCCTCAATTTCTTTATTCACACTGCCCCTGCTTTTCTGTCTTTTCCTCCCATCTCACTTAAAATTCCCTCTGTTCTCGAGGGCTCAGTTCCAGTGTTACTTCCTTCCTTTCATTTTTATTTGACTTGTTATTTTTTTATACACCCACCGCCACCTCCACCACCACCACCACCGCCACCATCGCTACCACTACCATATGCTCTAAACTAGGAGATATTATTCACTCCTTTCTCTCTGCCTGGACTCTGGAACTGCTCCAGACCTCTCTTATGACGATTAATTTAATGTGTCAGTTAGAATGGTCACTGAAGACTCAGATGCTTGATTAAACATTATTCTAGGTATTTTCAAAAGATATTCCTGAATGAGATTAATATTTAAATCGATTAGCTGATTAAAGGACATTACTGCCCTTACTAAGGATGGGCCTCACCAGCCCACTGAAGGCCTAGAAAGAACAGAAAAGGTGGCCTTCCCGAGCAACGCCATTCTTCCTTCCAGACAGCCCTGGGAGATGGTTTTTCGCTTTTCCTTTGGACTTGCCCTGGCACCTGGGCTCTTCCTGGGTCTCAAGAATGCTTGCCTTCGAACTGAAGCTGATTACCAACTCTCTTGGCTCTCAGGCCCTTGGATCTGGACTGATACCCAGTGATTAGCTCTCATGGATCTCTAGTTTCCTGACTCACTCAGTAGATCAACTATAAGTCCATGGGCCAACTCCTTATGACAACCCCCTCCTCTATTTACCTATATTCTCCTAGCACTGGTCCTCTAGTTAACCCTAACATGTAGCAAGTCTGGTGAGAAAAAGAAGTAATACCATGCCTTATAGAAGCATTTAGAATGTTCTTATTGTGAGCTACTCGGGCACCATGAATACAGAACACTACAGCACGCTGTGTACTGTCCTGGGCCTGGAATATGGCCTTCCCAGCTTTGACCTAAGTCCAGGATGATGCCTTAGGGAACTCAGCTGACTTCTGGTTGAAATTCCCTCTCCCATGTGTAACCATGGCTCAGCTCGTGCTGTTCCTGGCTCTCTCTCAGGGTCTCAATGGAGATGCTCTACGGGACTCCGCTGTCCAATTGTCATCACATTCACCATGATTCCCACATCTCAGCTCAACCCTCTTGCTCATCCTTTGTGATACCCACTGAGCCCATCAACATCTGGAACCACCTCACAGATGTTCCCAACATGTCTTGTCTTTGGGGTATCAGAGGAAGCTAGTTTCAAGGCGAGGGGTAAAAAAGGGTCCCCATACCCCAAGCCACAATCTCTTGAGCTGTAGACCAGGGACGCAGTGTGAGTGGTTTCCTTCAGCTTGGGCTCTTGCCTTTCCTGTCCACTCCCATCCCCAGCTGGCCACAAAACCAGTTCATAATGTTATAGGAGCACTGGAGGCCCCTTAAGAGAAGGCTGTTTCCTCCTGGTCAATGAAATGGAATCTGTTTCTGTCCTAGGTAGAGACCTAACATTACAAGCTACCAAAATCGTAAGAGTCAATCTGTCAATTATCTGACCAAGGGGCTATAATGGAGTTTGTGACCCCTGGAGAAAGACCCTAGACTCAATCCAATTATAATTAAAAGATTTACTGGTTAGATGCTTACAGGACAACAATCTTTGAGCCACTCTTAAGATTGCTGTGTCAAGGGAACAAGGGAAGGATTTTTCAAAGGCGAAAACCACAAGAAGACCTTCAATATCTATGCCACCAAGCAAGACCTGGTCAATTCTGCCAAGTTAAGTGGTCCAAAACAATCCTTGGGTGTCTGTAAGAAGTTACAGAAGCAAAATAAACAACTAATCATCATAACAAGCAGATGGTCATGACTGTACACTTCTGGATGGGGGTCACTGAGTCAGGGTTACTGGGAAATTATCTTCCAGAGACATGACTGGTGGATACCAGCATGGATGCCTGGCATAAAATGGAGTTTCTTTAGCCATTATAGGGCTACCCCCCCCAGGAAGGCAGATTCACCCAAATGCTGTGCTAAAGAGATGGGAGGAAAAATTATCCCCTCAATATGATAGATAATGTGTTTTTTCTTCCCTGAGTCCTTGCTCCCTGTGTAGTTGCTAAGGATCTGCTATGAGGTTCTATAAGGTTTGTCTGTCCATCTGAGTGCTAACATCATCTTTCTGATGCATTTCAGAGACCAAGAGTCCTTTCTTTAGTACCTTGGGCCTTTTCACTCCCTGACCACTTGCTGAACACCCATGTTCAATTCAGAAAGGCATAGCCTTCTCTCTTCCTTTTCTCCATCTCCCTCCTCCAGGTAGATGCTGGGATTTGTAGTTTTTTTGCCCTGCTGGTCTTCACTTAAACAGGAATCATGTTATCTTTGAGCTTCCTTCTGAGTCTATTCTTAAATTTTCTCATTAATGAAGCTAAGAATCCTGAGAGGAAATCCCAACACTCTCAGTAATATGTGGCATCCCAGCTGGGGTCCTTCAGAATTTCTGGTAAAAACTCTATCAGCCTTGCAGAAGATATTCCATCTTTTCTGGTGTTTCTCCATCAAAAATCTTTTTGTACTCTTGTAGTAATAGGAGCGGTGGGCTGTGTCCCGCCACCCAGCTAGCTTTACCCGAAATAATTACACGGAAACTGCATTCATTTAAACACTGCTTGACCCTTTAACTCTAGCCCTTCCTGGCTAATTCTGATAACCCGATCAACCCATCTCTAATAATCTGTGAACTCCGGTCTTACTGGGAAGATTCTAGCCTACGTCCATCCTGGGTCGGAGCTTCATCACGTGCATCTGCTCAGGAGCAGGGAGCATGTCGTCTCTGTCTGAGGCGTCTTACCTCACTTCCTCTTCCTCCCAGAATTCTGCTCTGTTTACTCCACCCACCTATGTTCTAAGCTATGAGCCCAAGCAGTTTGTTTATTACTCAACCAATGAAATCAACAGATTGATATATGACACTCCCACATCATACAGAGTAGCCCAGCCAGATTTAGCAAGTTCCCATGAGATAGAACAGATTCCTGCCAACATCTGAAACAGAAGTAGGGTCATGGGGGTGGGGTGGGGTGGGGGTAGGAGAGCCCCGGTCTCTATCTTGGAGCCCACGGGATGGGGTAGAAGGAGAGGCCTGGTCTTGTTCTCTGAACCTATGGGCAGGCTTTGAAGGGTGTCAGGAAGTGTTTATTTTGATCAGCATCTACAGTCAGGTGGGGCTGGCTGAGGAGCAGATCCAGAGACATCCTGGACTCAACTGGTGAAGTGTGGTTTCTACTAGCATTCACCCATGAGATCCAAGCAGTAAGGGCCTGTACCTTTCAACAATGAATGAGTAGACACAGAAGCTCCTGACTCAAGGAGCTGCTGGAAGTGGCAAGGATATTTCATGATGCCAGAGACCAGGTTAGACCTCAGAAACTATCTCTTAGCCCTGGGCCAAGTAAGACACATGAGAAAGTAAAGGAAGACCAAAACACTGACCATATCACCAGGTTCTCTCAAAGCCATTCTCCATCCATGGAGATATGGAATTGAACCTTATAGGCCAGGGCCTCTCCTACAGGATGGTCTGTAGGTAATCAGTCTGGCTTGAGTAGTTTCTAGAAAGGAGGACTCTCTGATTGATTAAGATCTAGAAGGGCTGGGTGCCGGGTTCTCTGACCCACTGAGTCGGGAGCCTGTCAAAGCAGGAACTCGTTTAATGGTATCAAACAGGGACTTATATAGGGTTGTGATGGGGGTGGAGAAGCTTGGGATGGGTTAAGGTGGAATAAGAAACAAGGGCCAATACCATCCTGCTACACTAGCGGTGACTGGGCAGACTGGGCAGAGGCGGGCCCAGGTTGGGTAGCCAGAGACAGGCCCCAAATTTGAGCCAGGCCCAGGAAGTTACACTTGGATCTCATGCCCAGGCCTCATGAGGCCCAGCAGCTGGGCTGATGACTCAGTGGGTGAAAGCACTTGTGCACAGGTGGGAGGACCTGAGTTCAGATCCCAGCATCCATGTGTATCTGGGCATGGCTTTGTGTGTGTGCAGAGTCCCAGCACTGCGGGAAGCTTGGTGGCCACCTAGGATAGCCACAAAATGGTGAGCTCCAGGTTCAACAAGAGTGTCTGTCTGTAGAGACGAGGTATAGAGTGAGAGAGGTTATCCAGCGTCATCCTCTAGCCTTTAGGACATACCTGCACACAAAGGTACAAAACACCTCGCCATGTACACAAGCGAAGACTCTAGGATGCGCTGCAGCAGCAGGAAATGTCTAGGTTGGATCTGTTTCCTTGCATCTTCTACCCACCTCCTCCTACTCTCTGATCTTGGGAGTAAATTATCTAACTGATCTGATGGAAGCGTAAGTCGGAGAGGATGGCAAGGTCTGTGGATGCCTGGCGAGGCTGAAGACAGGAGAAACAAGTTTCAGTGAGATAGGAGATGGGACCAGTGTCTCATAACGCTAGTGGATGGGAGTTGGAGGTACCATGAGTGCCTCTCCAGGTAGCTAACCATTCAGCTCGGTGAGGGGATAGACATCCCCCCCCCCAAACACGAGAGAGAGAGAGAGAGAGAGAGAGAGAGAGAGAGAGAGAGAGAGAGAGCAAACTTAGCTCAGAAAGCTCAACTTCTTCCTTACTTTGAGTTGTTTCTTCGCCGGCACAGTAGGAAAGGGAAGCTAGACAAGGCAGAGCCTGAACTTGAAGAAGTAGAAGAAGAAGAAGAAGAAGAAGAAGAAGAAGAAGAAGAAGAAGAAGAAGAAGAAGAAGAAGAAGAAGAAGAAGAAGAAGAAGAAGAAGAAAGGCCTGAAGAACAGTTTGAAAATGATAGCTGTCTGTCAACACCAGGCTGGGAGAGAAGGTAGAGAATTCTTGTGGGGGTGGGGAGAGGTGGGAGCCTGCACACGAGTTGCCAAGGCTGAGTCATGTGGTGGCAGGAAGGAGTGAGCAGGTGCCAGAACTGTAGACCAGAAAGGCAAGGTTTGCACCAAATAGACCCTAGTTACTTCCAAAGGCTTGGCTCTAGCCTAAAGATGAACCTTGATTGCTCGGTAATCCAGGCTTCATTCTCCTCTCTTGGACAGTGGCATTTTCTCCCTGGAGCACTTAGGCACAGAGAGCCCTGTGTGGCTCTTGACATGCTCACAGGTGCTTAAGTGTGGCATACGCACAGACTTGTACTTCCGAAGAGCAAAGTGACTGCTTTGGGGATAATAGAGTTGGGAAGGACAGTTCTAAGCTTCATGAGAGCTCTGTTTGGCTCAGGAGCTCACAGAGAGATGGGCATAAGTCAGCATCTTGGGTTCCAATATAAATCTGGAAGTAGACGGTTGTAAAAGAGAGGAAGGAAAAGTAGGCGTGGCTCAACCTGTGAGCCCAGCACTTAGGAATTGAAGGCAGGAGGATCAGGAGTTCAAGATCATCCTCAGCTATACAGTGAATTCAAAGCCAGCCCAGGATACAGGACACCCTGTCTAAAACAAAACAAAACAAGATAATAAAGAACAAAACAATAAAAAACAGACAAACAAACAAAGCTTACTAAAAGTAATAGAGACCCCAACTAGTTTTAGCATAAAGGTAGTAGAGAATAGCAGAAAAATCAATTGGAGGAGCTGGAGAGATGACGGAGAAATTAAGAATGCCTGCAGCTCTTGCGAGCACCTGAGTTCAGTTCCCGGCACCCATCCTTGGCAGCTCACAATGGCCTGAAACTCCAGCTGCAGGGAATCTGCTGGGCACCTGCACACACGCATACAAACACACATATAAACACACAAAAATAAAATATCTTCAAAAATATTTAAAAAAACCCATGAAAATAGAACCAATAGTACTTTGTTATGGATTAAGCGCTAGAATTAGACAAGAAAGCAAAATGGAAGGAGATTAAGTTTTATGCTTGTGACTGGGAAGATGCTGACATCAACAGAATGAGCATTGTTTCCAAACTGGAAATGAGAGCAGAGCATGTTTATGGAGAAGAATGATTCAGCTGGGTTTGCCTCGAGATTGAATTACACTGAGTTGTGGACTGGTGTTTAGCTTCTACTAAACACCGATCTGCCCCAAGTCAGAGAAGCATCTTAGAGATAACATCGCCCACTGCCTTCCCCAGAGCCATAGAGAGGACACATTTTAAAAGAGAGGGTGCGTGGATCCCCGGCTAGCTCAGTCAGTAAGGCCTAGGGTTCATTTCATTTTCTTGCTCTGTCTTGTTTTTGTGAGATGAGAGCTCACAATGTAGCTGCTTTAGTTAGTGTTCTAGTGCTGTGAAGAGACACCGCAACCAAGGCAACTCTTAAAAAAGGAAGTATTTAACTGGGGCCTCGCTTACAGTTTCAGAGGGTTAGTCCTTGATCATCTCGGTGGGGAGCATGGCAGCAGGAAGGCAGGCATAGTGCTGGAGAAGTAGCTGAGAGTGTTACATTCTGATCCAAAGCCAGCAGGCAGAGGGAAAGAGACCGAAGCCTCAGAGCCCACCCCCAGTGACACACCTCCTCCAACAAGCTAGACCTGGTGTGGGCTTTTGAAATCTCAACGCCTACCTCCAAGTGACACCTACTCCAACAAAGCCACACCTCTTAATCTTTTCAAATAATTCTTTTCACTGGGGACTAAGCATGTAAATATTTAAGCCTGTAGGGGCTCATTCCCACTCAAATCACCACAGTAGCCTCGGCTGGCCTGAAACTTGCTATCTAGACCAGGCTCGTCTCAGATTCACAGGGATCCATCTGCCTGTCTCCCAAGTCTTGGGATTAAAGGTGTGCGCCACCACACTCAGCGAACATAAAACTCTTAAAAAAAAAAGTTATAAACTGCAAAAGGACTTGAAAAACAACCAAAGGCACGCACAAGTACAGGTTCAAAGGAAGGAAAGATGGACAAGGGCAGACGTCAGAGGAACCATGGCTCGCAGTGAGGGAACAGAGATGGCGTGTTCCTGACGCACATCTGGGAGATGCTTCAGAAAGGGGGTACACGCCAGTCAGGCTCTGGCTGTGAGGGAGTAAAAAACAACCGGAAGCAACAGAAAAGAGGGTTTGCGAGCCCACCCACTCATGTGACCGTGTAGGTTTGTGAGCCCACTCATGTGACCATCTAGGTTTGTGAGCCCGCCCACTCATGTGACCGTCTAGGTTTGTGAGCCCACCCACTCATGTGACCGTGTAGACTAGGGTATCATCCGTAGACTAGGGTATCGTCCGAGGTGATGCTGGTTGCTCTCCATCTGTCCTTCATTTAAGCCTCTTTAAAGCATCATTCGGATTTTCTTAGAGGCCTTTAGCCTGCTCTGATAGTCAGGTGGGGCTTGTCCTGCACTAAGAAGCAAGCTCATTAGTGCTTCCTGCTGGGGTAACCTCCAAGCCCTTGGTGAAACTTGGTGGAATGACATTAAACAAAGAAATGAAACCCAGGGCTGAGTCAACTGTTCACCCAGAGACTCCCTTCCTCACCTGCTCTGTTGCCCTTGAAGTAGCCCACATTCTCCATATCCAGCATAGCTCTCCAGACAACCACGTCTCTCTCACTTCATATCAAGATATGTGTGTGTGTGTGTGTGTGTGTGTGTGTGTGTGTGTGTGTGTGTGTGTGTGTAGAGGCCGGAGGTTGACATCAGGTGTCTTCCTCAGTCACTCCACACCTTAGGTTTTGAGGCAGGCTCTCTCATTGACCCCGGGGCTCACCTCTAACTAGACTGGCTGGCCCTGAGCTCTCCCACCCTTACCGTGCTGGGATATGCACTATTGCCACCTGGTTTTTATGTGGGTGCTGGGAATCCAAACTCAGGTCCTTAGGTTTGCACAGCTCACACCTTACCAACTAAGCCACCTTCTTGTCCCTAAATAAATTTTGAATGAGGCCGCTCATGACTGGGAAATCCCAAGTCACACCCGGTAAGAGACATATTTCCATCCTATGGTGCTTAGCTTGTTCTTGACTTCCTCAGCCATTAGGACCTGTCTCGAGTGGGAAACCCCAGAGTTAAAACCCTGTGTCCATTGTTTGCTAGTCACTGAGGTTTTGGGAGGCAGCCTTCTGTAGGAAGCTAGCAGCCCCTACTCCTCAAGGTAATGAAGTAAAGGAAATTCCATTCCCTAAATAAGAGCGGCTAGAAGTACAGTCCTCGGACCCCAGCTTCTTGCCAAGGTGCAGACTGATTCCATGGGTTGGGCTGTGAATGCAGTGAGGCTGGGGCTGCTAGAGCCGGGTCCACCTTTCCGTAGCCAAAGTCTCTAAAACACACACAGGGATATTTTTGAAGGCCGAGAAGGAGGAGTTAGGCAATGTAGGTCTTTGGTAATCAAAAGCACTGTTTGAGTAGTTTCTGGGGTGAAAGCCAAATTATGGAGAGCTGGGGGTGGGGTGGGAGTTGAGGGAGGGTGAGCAGATGACAGGAGTGTGACACTCTTCCCTCCTCGGGATGTCACAAGGAGAGCTTCTCAGAGGAGATCGCTAGGTGAGTACATACCAGTGATCATGGGGGCAGGGTGTGGGTGCCTGGTGGGCTACCTCTTCTCAGCATGAACCATTGCTGCCCAGGCATCATGGCCCCTCAGACTCACCTCTCCACTCACTGGCGTTCTGGCCTCTTAGGAAGTCTCCATCCTTTCCTTTCTTCTCGTCTTCTATCTTGTCTTTTCACGTTCCCTGTCATCTCTGATAATCCTTTGAGGTAAAAGAGAAGATTCGGTATGAGTCAGAACCTTCACCTGGCTTTCTCAAGGTTCTCAGGCCTTCCATACCCATGGTCTCTATCTTCCCTTCTCATTCCTAACACTCTAGCTGCGGCAGAGGCCCCTCAGCTTCCCTCAGACATACCACCTGGGATTGAGCTGGCTGATTCTTCAACTTTACAGCTTGTTTGAAAGTCACAACAATACACAAAACCTTGTGCATGGACATTCCTGGCTGCCTCCCCCACAGCAGCCCTGAGCCAGCTGTCCAACCCCAGGACGGCACATTCCCACGTTCAGACAACTCTCTGCAGTGGGTCCTCTTGGTGTTTGGTGCAGCATATTGAAGAAATCTATTCCTGGTGCCACAGCTTGGAGAGTGAGCCCCGGTAGGTCCCTAAGTGGCCACCTCAGGCTTCTGTGCTGGAGTGCTTTTGAGCTTGTCAGCAAGAGTCAGCTGGGGAAGTTCTGTTGCCGTCTCCAAGGACGTGAATAAGAGCTGTGTTAGTGCCAAAGCCAAAGGTGCCTCCAGGTGCAGACATTAACCAAATGTCTGAGGCTCCCTGGGGGCACCTTCCTGTTCTTTGGCTCCCACTGAATCCTACAGACTGAGTGTTTTTGACTCTGAAGTGACCCGCACAGGGCGCAGCATTACTAACTATGGTTACTGTTCCTCCCTCTCCTGCTTCCCAGCCCTTTCAAGAAAGAATCTACATACAGAAGACAATTTGGGGCTTTGTAGTGAGCAATCAGAAACAAATTAAAAGATGGGAGAGGAAGGGAAGAGTTTATGGAGAAAGTGTGCCAGAGTGCCTTCAAAAACTCTGGCAGAACGAGGGACAGGGGAATGAACAGGAGCAGAATGAGGAAGGGCTGGCTGCAGGTCATGCGGTTTCCCCAAGGCTTCTGAAAAGAGTGGCAGAGGGCTACAGTTGCAATCCTTATCACCGGGTTAGAAAAATCCAAGTGGATCAAATGGCTTAGGTTGCTCAGGTAACCGTGACTTTGTCTACTGCAGAACTCACCCTGATTATTCCCCATTCCCACTCCTCCCCTGGAAGTTTGTGGCAAGCAGTGCTAACTGGTGCCTGAAGCTAGCGAATGCTGTCTGCAGGGTCTCCCTTGGCTAGTGTCTGGATGAAAGAAGCCATGAGTTCCCACCCAGCTCCCCCAAATCAACTCTTGGTCCTGAGGTCACCATGTGCAGTCAAGGCTGAGCTGCCTTCTGTACGCCTGGGTGTCTGGGCTGTCACTTTTCAGTGTTCCAAAGGATGAAAAGATGTCACTGGGATGCTACCACTCATGAGGCCACTTCTCTTAGCTTCAGCTACTTCTAGAACAAATGGCCTCCACAACTCCCAACTTGAGGTGCTGGTACGGATAGTCAAGATTATTTAGGCTCAGGCTAAGGGAGTGCCACACAACAAACCTCAAGGAAGAGAAGTCACTATTATTCGCAGAAAAATTTTGTACCCCCCCCCCCACAAATATGAATGATGAAACTTTCCTTGGAGGAAAGGGGGTGGAGCTTTACTTAAGATGATAATAAAAGCAGGCACTTTGCAATCTAGTCACAGCTTTCTCCAGTGCCCATTTTTTTTCCACATCCAAGCTGGCCGACCATCTGATTCTGATAACGAACTCCCAGGGTGTGTAGAACACCATGCTGGTTACCGGGAGGTTTTGTATGCTTGCCCGCTCTTACAAAGCCTTCCCTACATTCCCCTGCAGTATCACTGGGGTCCTGAAAATGTCATAGAAGCCTTGAGAACCTGTCCTTGTGTGGACTCAGTGGTACAATTCTGCCCTCTGCCCAAGATCCTCCAGCCCTACCCAAGATGGTGGCCTGTACCAGGCTTTTTCTTTTGGGCCACCAACCAGCTCCCAAACCATGACAGATAGCAATTGCTAGTTTTGAATGCTCAGTCTTACTTAGGCTTGTTTCTGACCAGCTCTTTTACCTTAAATGAACCTGTTTCTCTTTGTCTTCCTTTTGTCTTAGGGCTTTTTACTTTTCTTTCCTTCTGTATATCTTCCTTTCACTGTTTCTTGTGTCTGCTGGCTGGCAGATGCCTGGCTTCTGGCTCAGGGAGTCTCCCTCACTCTTTTTCACCTCCTCTTGTTCCTCTCTTCTCGGGCCTAGAGTTCTCTTCCTATTTATCCTCTCTGCCTGTTAGCCCTGCCTATCCTTTCTCTGCCTCGCTATTGGCTGTTCAGCTGTTTATTAGACCAATCAGGTGCCTTAAGCTGGCAAGGTGAAACAGGTGCAACACATCGTTACATAGTTAAACACACATCCTTACATCATTAAACAAATGCAGCATAAACAAAAGTAACACATCTTTGCCTGGTTAAGCAAATATTTCACAACAGTGGCCACTAGCCACATGCTGCTATGTAAATCAATCAGTGCTCAAACCAGTCTCTCAATGGCATTCACTATGTTTGAAATATAGGCGAGCTTCTTGGGGACTAGTGGTGGTCATACTGAGCAGAGCGGACTACAGGACATCCCATCATCATCAGAAGTTCTACTGCACAGTGCCATCCTGGAAGGATAGGGCTTAGCTAGAACAACGACAACAGAAACCTAAAACAACTCAGTCTGGCAACTGGAGGACTAACCCCGATAAAAACAAAATGAACAAACAAACAAAAAACAAAATGAACAAACAAAAAAACAGTCCATCTGTCTCCCTGGCCAGGACTATTTCCCCAGGAACCTCTCCCAACAGCACAGGGTCAGCCTGGTGAGCTGCAGGTGAAGTGGATTGTGGGCAGCTCTCCCCCTGGATGTACAACGGTTCCCCTGGGAACATCACAGCAGTTCAAGTAAGAGCCAGCAGCTTCCCAGATGACAAGTTGATGTGGGAATGATTTCTTATTAATAAAGAAACTGCCTAGGCCCATTTCATAGGCCAACCCTTAGGTAGGCGGAGAAAACAGAACAGGATGCTGGG
>NC_022009.1:19841515-19858452 GCF_000317375.1 Microtus ochrogaster | reverse complement strand
GCTGGAACTATTGGGGCCAGGCAGTGTTTAAAAGAATACAGTTTCCGTGTAATTATTTCGGGTCATAAGCTAAGCTAGCCATGTGGGCGGCCGGGTGCTGGGGACGCAGCCCGCCACTCTTATTTCAACAACAAGTGATTTGGTCACCAGCTCCAAACTGGAGACTTAATGAAGTCTCTAGGAGGAAGCAGAGTACCTCATCAAAAGGCCCCTCGGTGCTCGACAGTGGAGCGACAAAAGGCTGCCAACTGTCTCCACCCTTCCCCAGCCACACACAGGCTGGCGAGTGTATCTGCCACCTCTTCAACTTGTCCAGACCCCCTTGATCTTTGCTCAGCCAGTGCTACAGTCTGAAGGACTCTTCCTGCTCCCCTGCCCCTGGTGATGCCTGGCTTTATGCTTTCTCTGTGCTCTCTGAGAATACTCTACATGTTCTGCATGACCCTGGAGTATCTGTGCACTGTCACATGGAGAGCCCCTTGTGGCTAAGACCCCAGCACAGGCTACCATGCCCTGAGTGGATAACTGTTAATCAGCAGGCCCAGAGCCTTACAGCTTGCAGGACTCACTTGTCAGAGTGAGCTGTGACTGTCTTACTTAAATGCTTGCCACAGAGATACCACCATGGTGGCCTCTGTGCTGGCCCCTAGCAATGCTCGCTTGACACTTGCCAGAGCTTCTTCCTGGCACAGGGCATGATGGGATGCCAGGCTCAGACTGCCAAGCTCAATATTTACAATAAAATATGCCATGTATAGGTGTCACTTTCATTTTTCAGGTTAACATCAGGACCATTGTTGCCCATCCCACTGGGTCTCTCTCTTTAAAAGTAAATAAGTAAGTAAAAGCCCCTAGAGTTGCTGTGGGAATGTAATAAAATAATGTACGTAAAGCATCTGGCAGATAGCACAGATTTGTTGGCTCCCCCCCACCCTGCTGCTCTGGAGATTTAACCAGTGTTGCTTGGCCAGGTCTCCTCATAGGGCCCATGGCTAGGCTGAATGGGGAAGAGAAATGTATATAGTCCAATCACACGCCTTCCCAGCCTCTCTCATGTTAGGGTAAAGCTTGAGTTGCTGTAACGGCTCCTACATCTTGGATTGTTGTACAGGCAGCGAGATGTCTCTGTCATTTCTTGAGTTTTGGATTTCTTGTTTACTTAGATAAAGTTAAAGCCTTCCTTTTTTGTTTAAACAGAAAAAGGGGAAGTGATGGAGGAAGGTCATTGGTTAATTAAATAAAGAAGCTGCTTGCCCTGATAGGTTAGAACGTAGGTGGGAGGATTAAACAGAACAGAACTCTGGGAGGAAGAGGAAGTGAGCTCAGAGACTCGACAGCTCTCCTCTCGGGGGCAGAGGCCTCAGAGAGACACGATGCTCCACTCTTGCGGGCAGAGGCGAGAGCTCTGCTCTCTGAGGCACACGCGATGAAGCTCCGACCTAGGATGGACATAGGCTAGAATCTCCCTGGTAAGCCACCTTGTGGGCTACAGCCGATTATTAGAGATGGGCTAGTCCAGGTGCGAGAGTTAGCCTAAAAGAGGCTAGATAGAAATGGGCCAAGCAGTGCTTAAATGAATACAATTTGTGTGTAATTATTTCGGGGCATAAGCTAGCCAAGCAGCTGGGGCAGCCGGGGACGCAGCCCCGCCGCGCCTATTACAACATTGGATGATTCTGTATTATTGCACTGATTGGCTAGAATAGAAAAGGAGTGAGCGGCCATGCCCAGTGCTGGCAAGGATGCGGAGCAACGGGTCATCTCATGGAAGATGGGAGCGAATGTCAGGAACACTGTGTAACAGTTTCTACCTAAGTGTGACACACACCTTTATTACGCTAAGCCATGGTATGGCAGATCCACTCCCATGAATTAGCTGAGAGAGATTTTTAAAAGATACATCAATAAAATACTTTTATAAGACAGAGACACAGTCAGTAGCCACTGTATTCCTAACAGCCAAGAAATGAACACAACCCAAATGGATAAACAACACGTGGTTTTCATACACTGGAATTCTATGCAATAGTAATAAAACAAACTATGTATGATAGCAACAGAGATGAATTTCAAACCCATTATTTAAATGGAAACTAGCTAATCTCTGATTTAAAGATGTCTTGGCTAGCTGGATTGAAAAACAAAACCCAACCTACAAGAAACTTACCTCCTTGCTCTACAGACACTAAAAGTGAAAGGCTGGGAAGCTGTATCCCACGTGAGACAGAGTAAATTCATAAATAGGCTAGAGTGGCTTGTACCAACCCATCGGAGTGCATCCCAAGTCAGAGCCAGAAGAGGCTCGGGGGCTGCAATAGCTCTATACAGGGAATGGCCCATCAGGGTGATGTAACAACTGTACATATTTACAATAAGATATGCCATATTTTTTGAAGTCCTATTTCATTAGATAAACCCAACAGTACACGAAGGGCATAAACCTCAATATAATCAAGACCCCGATGAGCCAAAGCAAGTCTGAGAAAAATAAATTATATCACAATACCAGGTTTCAAAATATATCACGGCATATAAAAGCAGCATAGTGCTGACGTAAGCACAGACAGGATCAATAGAGCGGAGAGGACCCAGAGAGAAACTCAAGCATCTACCTGACTGTGGATGAAGGTGCCAAAATCGTACATTGGCTAGACGCCCTTTTAACCTGTGATGTTCGGAGAAACTGGATATCAGCACATCAAAAATTCAACCCTCCCCCCCCCCCACACACACACATCCTGCCCACTCTCTCTGCCTCTGCCCACCCCAAGCAAACCCTGGTCTTTGCTGTTGTTTAGGAAGCCCTTGGATCTAGTCTCTTCTTTCCCACCTTCAGGACCCTGGCAGACTTCTTTACACTGAAAATTAGACACCTTTAAGCATCAGAGGAAAGCTACACCAGCCACCCCTCGGCGTCTGTCGTCCCCGGGCACTGAGGCCTGAGGGAAAGCCGGCATCCCACCCGAAGACCAGCAGCTGTCCAAACCCTGTGGCAGGCACTCTGGTGTGAGGTCTGGGAGTGATCCTGGCCCCTTCTCCACGGCTTTAGTCTGAAATGGGTGACAAAGGATGGCGCTCGAGGGACCCATCTTGGGAAAAAGTAGAGGTGAGGGAGGGTCTACAGACAAGGTTGCATATGAGAGTCCCGACAGGCTGGGGGATGCAAGCCGGACTAGGTCTCCCCCATCATGAGTCAGACCTCATAGATCACCGGCCACTGCAGAGTAAACGGGGATTTCAGAGAGAAAGCTATCGTTACCCAACACCATCTCCACTTGGAGAAAGAGCCCTCAGGAAACGGTGGCCCTTAAGGGTGACACACCGGCAGGCGTCCCACTCTGGTGGGACCTAGTATGGGGGGGTAGATGGTACGGTGACAAGAGGTTTATGAGAAATCTTTGTACCTTACTTCAGTTTTCCAGTCAATTAAAACTATTCTAAAGAAAAAAAAATCTCAAAAATAATATAAAAAAAAAAACCAGTAGGAGCAGGAGAAACCCAGCACCCATTTCGGAATCAGGAAAGAGGAAGCTGCCTAGACTAGCCTCACGACTGTCCTTCCTTGGAGCAAAGGAGCCTGGGGAATAGGAGGCAGCTCCAAGCTTGCCAACTCACGCCATTAGCAGTGTGGGAAGCAAGCCGTGGCTGCACAAGCCAGGGAGCATGAAGAGACCAGGTCCTGGCTCCAGACAGAGGCAGTCTAGAGCATCCTGCCTCTGGACCGACTCTCCAAAGTTTCCAAAGCTGTAAGCCAAGGTCACCGGGGTGGGGGTGGTCCTGGCGGCTGAGCTGACTCAGCGGGCCAGCTGGTGAATGTCTAGGCAGCTCCGGAGAGGAGGAACAGGGACCGACACAGGCCCTATTTCTTCCTAGGTTTCTAGATTACTCTAATTGGTTTCGATAGAACTCACTGACTTACTTTTTTATTTACTTAATATGTTCTTATTGAATTACCCTCCAGGGCAGGTCTAACTTCTTAGGGTCCAGGAACTCTTTGAAAACTTTCCAGAAGAAAAATCACAAATCTATAACAAGGTGAAAACGTGTGAACATTTAAAATGAGAAATTATAAACATGTCGATGTCTTGGACACTCAGGTCCTCTTCACTGTGAGTCCCTGGGCAGCCGGTCGTACAGAGAAACGCGCCATTTGTGACCATGAGCTTCACTAGAACACTCCATAGCTCCCAGGGGCTGTCCAAGGGCTTCGGGGTCCATTAACCCTGCAGAAGTGCTGGCTTTGCACTTGCTGTGTACAGTGTAGAGAAAATTCAATTACTCTCAGCACCAAACGATCACATACTAATAATCCATCGTCTAAAAACCAGTTCGTTCCTTTGGGGAGGGGCATGGGGAAGGGTCCCTAAAATTGACAAAAGGAGCTGCAGATGGGAGGTTTGGGGTGGGATGGAGGGTTTCAGACAAAGTCTCTGTGTGCTTCCACGTGTTTGCTCACTCCTCAATTCTGGCGTGACTGTTTTCGTGTGACTTTCCCCTGCCTCCGAAGATCTGCACCGGCCCGCTGTGCCCTGCACCGGCCTGCTGTGCCCTGCACGGCTCCCCAGCTCTGAGAGGCTTGGCTCCCATGCTCAGCATGAAGGCCCCTCCAGGAGATCTTCACCCTCACCTCAGCTAAAGGGACCTGCAAACCTGGCTCGGTTTTCTCTCCAGCCTCATCCGCAGGACCCCTCCTCCTCATGTCCTCAGCTGTGCCAGAATGGTCCTGATGCTACTGGGCATGTGGCAAGCGGCAGCTGGCACCGTACTGGGAGGAAGAATGGAGCTGCAGGGTTCTGTGAGGCCCAACACCACAGGTGCTGGCTGCTGGCCACAGCCTACTCTCTCCAGACTTTGCCTGATTGCCAGACCCGGAAGGACGGTGACGGGAACAAAGCCACGGAAGCGGGACTGTGGTTCAGGAGCTGGGGCTAAGGAAAGGGCTTGGGGGGCCTATTCCATGCAACCCTAGGAGCCACATACATTTACACCACCTTCATTCCTACATACATATTGGTGCCTAGCATGGTGCCCTGCACGTCGCAAACTCTCCAAAAATGCTTGTGGGTGGAAGTCCTGCTCAATCCTCCCTGCAGAGTGAGAGGCCCCAGAGAGAGCCAAGGGTGTGTCTTGCTAGATGCTGGTGTGCTTAGCATTCCAATCCAGTCTCAGGTCTGCAGGAGCCAGGCCGGTGCTGGCACGCTAGGTGCCAGTGCGGCTGCTGGGATGTGGGGGCAACAGAGGCCCAGTCAGCTGTAGAGGCAGATCCATTCCAAAAGAAAGAGGGACGATCAGATAACCAGACAGAGCCTGGGCAGAGAGTGGGAGGCTGCCAAGTAGGCTGCCCCCTCCCTCAGAGCTCCCACAGCTGCAGCCTCGTGGCTCCTTTTGAGCCCAGCCACTGCCAAGTGAGAAGGGAGGTGAGCGCTCCTGCCAAGTCCCCTGCAGAGAGCACCTGTGGAGGATGCTTCCCACAGATCCCAGGTCCTCTTCTTGCCAAGGCTCCATTTGAAAACTAGTCTGGTACCCTCCTGACTCATGGGGCAGCCCTGCTGTGCTAAGGTGCATCCTGGGGTCACACTCCTGTTAGCGGACTAGAGAAGGGATGGGATGGTTTCTGTAGGAGCCAGCCATGAGAAGCTAAAGATGAACAGATCACCCAAAGGAAGTCTTTTCTTCCAACCATCCAGAGGAAATGCCTAATCTTCCAACAGCTTGTAGATAGGATCACCTGCCAGCACACACTCACCAGGACACCCCTAGACAAATGTCAGCCAATTGGGGGTGCTGAACCTCAGAAACCCCTCACCCCACCTTTACTATTAAAAAAACACAATTCTAACTGAGCTGGGGGCTCTCCGTTTATTCTAATACGTTGGACATACGGAGAGACTGAGTTTGCAAACTTGCATAAAATAAAGGCTCTTTGCTTTTACATATGGGACTCAGCCTCCTTGTTGGCTTTTGGGGGACTTCATGGATTTGGGCGTAACAGTTTCCCAGGTCACCTGCTTGAGACCCTTTGTCCTTGGCCTGTTTGTCCTCACATGTGACAAATAGCAATTGACTCTGGAATCCCAAGATCTGCTTGCTCTGGAGCACTTACCGCCATTCAGGCCTCCCACTGTGGCACCCAAACCCACAGTGGTCAATGGTGCAGGAACGGTGAATGGGTAGTGGGGAAAACACTTCGAATTTCTTGGTGTCAGAAGCCATGACAGTTTGTCTCTGGACCCCTCCTACTGGAAACTCTGAACACCAGCAAAAGATCTAGAAGGAAGGGACTGGTCCCTTGGAGAAGGCCTCCCTAGACTGCAGGAGGAAGGACAAAGAACTGAAGATGAGGCCTTGCTCAAAGACCCCAACTCAACACATCCTAGGTCTCACTGCCCCTGTTGGGTCACCCACCTTGACAGCCGTCAGAGTCATAAGGGGAGCAGAGACCCAAAACTTCCATGTAAGCCTGCAATTTTCCACAGCCTCTGGCTGGATCTGGCTCCCACAGCTCCTCTCCTGTTTCCATTAGAGGCTAAGTTCTGGTGATTTCCAGAAATGAGTCTCCTTTCCTCCCATTGGTAGCTTCTGAGGGCATGCATGTCTGTCCATGTGGCAGAGGGGTACCAGCTGGCAGATATAGGTGCTGTTGGCATGGCTGACCTATTTCTAAGCTCTAGGGCTGTAGGGGTCCTGGCAGAGACTCTCAGAGAACACACGCAGCTCAATTCTTGTATAGCTGTTGTCCTACTTGGGTCTGAATGCACAGGAGGCTGGGCAGATTCCCATCTGATTGAGCAGCTCGCTGCACAGTTCCAGGGCCTGGGAGAGCCCAGGCATGCACACAGACTTCCCATTATTCAAAAAGAATAGGAAGCACTGATGATCATAACCACAACTCACAGCTAGGCTGACTTAGAGTTCACAAGGAAAAGACACTGTGGGCGTGGTCTCTCCTCTCATCCCGTAACCTGAACATACTGTGAACAGTGTGAGATTAATATCTGAGGAAAGAGGCAGATGATGTTTGGCAATGAAATGAGCCAAATTCAGAATAACAGCCATGGGACTTTGGGTAAATTGCTCTATCTTTCCAAGATTCTGGTTCCTCCTCAGTGTGATAGAGATAGCATGCTGCTTACCTGAGCACATTTCTTACCCAGGTCATGGTTTCTAGCACTTTCCCCAGCACGATGAACTAAAGGGGTCCTGGGAGGAATGGCTGACTCTGGAGCTGCAACAGGAAATACTAGAGGATTCTGGGACATCTTAGAGTGTCAGGATATAAAAGCACTTTAGAGAAATCACACAGTCCATGATAAATGTGGGAACAGGAGAGGACGTGGAGAGAGAAAAAGCCAAGAGCTGGCACTGGAATCATCTGAGTGACAGAATGAAGGACTGTCATTAAATTATGGCCCAAAGTACAAAATGCACATCCACGAACCCATATTGATATGCAAAATGATTATTGGAATCAATAAACGACTGAGAAGAAATATGTATTCCATGCACAAGAATTCCAAATTCAGGGGCAGTTAGAAGCACTGGCTGCTCTCACAAAGGACACAGGCTCACTTCCTAGCACAGATGGTGGTTCACAACCATCTGTAACTCTAGTTCCAGGGAATCCAAATCCCTCTTCTGGGTACCTCTAAGAGTACCAGGCATGCATGGTGCACATACATCCATGCAGGCAAACACTCATACACACTTTTAAAAAATGGAAATAAAGGCACAACAACAACATTTCAAACTAGGGACAGGAAGATGGCTCAGCAGGTAGAGCTCTTGTCACCAAACCTGAAGATCTGCATTTGATCTCAAAGTTCTACTCAATGGAAAAAGAGGCCAAAGTTCACAAGCTGTGGACAGCATCCATAGTGACCGATCATATTCCCAGTGCATACTCTTAACCAGATGCAGTGAAAAGGTGCTTTACCTCTGGGGTCTTCCTGTCTCAGATAAACCCAGTCTGATAACAGAAGCACCAGTCAAATTACAAATAAGACTATTTTATTAAAACATCCTGACTGGTACACCCCAAAACTGAGGAGTTCCCAGGCATGCTGGCATGTGCCTTTGATCCCAGCATGCGGGAGGCAGAGACGATGGATCTCTGTGAGTTCTAGATCAGCCTGAGCTATATAGGGAGTTCCAGGACAGCCAGGACTACATAGTGAGGCCTGTCTTCAAAACAAAACAAAACAAAAAACCTGAGGAGTTCATTATCAAAAACTATTGAAGTCTAAGAGACTGTCACAACCAAGAAGAACCTAAAAGCCATGTGATAGCCTGGGTGAAGCCTAGAACAGGAAGAAAAGGAAATCCCATTCAAGCTGAGACAATATGGAGAAAGAACGGACTTTTGATAACAGTGTGTCAATATTGAACGGTCATGTGGGGCAAGCAACATCCTAGCACTAGGCGCTTCTAAGGGGGAAGCTGATAGTTTCTTCTCTGCACTGTCTCTGTAATTTTTCTTTAAATCTAAAACTGACTGAAAAGTAAACGATTTATTTTGCAAAGGTTACCTGCTTCTCAGTGCTGTGAGATTAAAATGCACGGGAAGTGCCCAGCTCAGTGGCCAGCAGGAAGTGAGCACTCACTAAAGGGCAACTTGGTATTAGGCACCAGAGTCAGCACGTGTTGGGCTGTGTGTTCCCATGCGAATAATGATTCAGTTCAGGTTCTGGCTGCAGCACCTTTTCCACAACATAGAAGAGGAAAGGGATACCACATGCTGTAGGTCTGCAGGATTTAGAGATCTGTAAAACCTGCAGGTCACGGGGTGGAAGAGGTAGGTAGTAACACCCGTTCTGCCAGTCAGAGCCATGATCAACAATTTAGCTTGCTGTTTGCTGGAAGCCATCAGAACGCCCCTGGAGAAAGCCACCTGGGCAGAGCGTTCAGCTGCACTGCACTGGCTTCCCCTGCAGAGCTGAGTGCCACTGTGTCTGTGTGCAAAGATGGAAACCGGCCAGGTCCGAATCCTGGACTCTAACTTGATTCCCATACTAGCCACCAAGACAGATCCCCCATGCCCGCTACCTCTTTGCACCAGGCACTTGTCTGGAAGAGACAACACCCCCATCTGCCAGGTGGCACTCTAGGTAGGCCCTGGGGTTGCCATTCCAGTCAGTTCTGGATCCTAGGAGGCTCTGTCATCCAAACACAAACCAGAGAAAGTAATGCCAATACCAGTGGGGTTGGCACTGGGGAGATTCAAGGCATGTCCAGTTTTCAGTGTGTTGATTTCCATTCTTGTGGTATTAAGAGACAGTGCTCCAGCTCAGGTAAGTCACATGAGAGGGAGGAGGTGGCAGCCAGGTGGGAGGTGGTGGCACAGGCCTTTAATCCCAGCATTCGGGAGGCAGAGGCAGATGGATCTCTGTGAGTTCGAGACCAGCCTGGTCTACAAGAGCTAGTTCCAGGACAGGCTCCAAAGCTACAGAGAAACCCTGTCTCGAAAAACAACAACAACAATAAAAAAAGGAAAAAAGAAAAGGAAGGAAGAAGAAAGAAGTGGAAAGGAAGACAGACAGACAGACAGAGCCATCGTCCTGTGATCAGGCCAGGGTAGGCAGAGCAGGGCTGGTCAGGATTTCTGCAGGAAGCAAGCCTCTGCGCTGTGAAGAATCTGTGTGTGGGGTCTCGCCTCTGCCCTTTCTGCATTCTGCCCCCTCAGGACTGGTTTTCCAAGCAGTTGGAGGCAGCGCCCTGGCAGCTCCCTGTGGCCACCCCCATAAGAGAGGAAGGCAATGCTGTCATGCCTCCCCTAGGCCAGCCAGTTCCAAGGAGGCATAGTTCCAGAAAGTCTGCCTGCACATCAGAATCAGAATTAGCTGACTCTAGAAAACCACACCAGTTATCCAGAGAGAAATCAGCATGAAGGTTTTCTAATTATAAATCCATTGATTTCTAATATAGATTCTTCAGTTGAGTAACTGGAAAGGCAAGGGGGGAAGTCTTGTAGGTCAGAATTAACAGCTACTAACCCCCAGGGCACTGGGTTTGAAGGGGAAAGGATGAAATAGTTCAAGTTTGGAGGTTTAAGGGAAGGAGTCAGATTTGTTGTTGTTGTTGTTGTTTTGTGTTTTGCTTTTTGTTTTCAAGACAGGGTTTCTCTGTGTGCCTCTGGTTGCTCTGGAACTTGCTCTGTAGACCAAGCTTGCCTCAGATTCACAGAGACCCACCTGCCCCTGCCTCCCGAGTGCTAGGATTAAGAGTATGTGTCCCCACACCCAACCAGGAGGCAGCTTTTGAAGAAGAATGTTCCAGCTGGTGTCCCTGAAATAGATGCCAAGAGGTTGGTTCAGTAGGAAGACTGCACACTGAATCCCAGCTACTGCCACAGGCAGTGTATCAGTTGGCTAAACCAAATGCAGTATGGCCACACAGTGGAGCACTACACACCAACAAAAAGGAACAATGGTGACACGTGACAATACATGGATGAGCCTCACATATCTGCATTAAGTGAAAGGTGTTAGATGCAAGGACATTCAGTCTATGTCCTGCCATTTTAACAAGACATCCAGAAAAGGCAAATTCTGACAGCAGGTAGCTTGGGGGTTGTGCGGGTGGGGTTGTGCGGGTGGGGTTGTGCGGGTGGGGTTGTGGACTGGTGACTGACTGCTAATGGACACAGGGTCCATGAGGATGACGGAAATGCTGTTTCCATATACGACCGTTTCCCGGTAGGACAGTTGTCACGATTTCTCAATCCCACGAAAACATGAACTGTAGCTAAATGTTTTAAATTAAAGGGTGCTACACTGCCTGTGGCAGTAGCTGGGACTCAGTGTGCAGCCTTCCTACTGAACCAACCTCTTGGCATCTATTTCAGGGACACCAGCTGGAACATTCTTCTTCAAAAGCTGCCTCCTGGTTGGGTGTGGGGACACATACTCTTAATCCTAGCACTCGGGAGGCAGGGGCAGGTGGGTCTCTGTGAGTCTGAGGCAAGCTTGGTCTACAGAGCTAGTTCCAGGGCAACCAGAGGTACACAGAGAAACCCTGTCTTGAAAACAAAAAAACATCTGTTTAAGTAAGCACTCACATGACCAACACAGGTGCTGAGACCCCGAGAGGTGTGAGGCTAGCTCTAGCCAGCAGCAACCAATTACAAAACACTGACACCAGCTTGGTGTCTGCTAACTGGATCCTGATGCTAGGCATCTGGAGAGAGCACCTACGCCATAGGCTGAGGTCAACCCTCATCCAACGTTCACTGCCAGTCGCAAGCCCCAGACTGCTGTTGTATCTGTGCTTCTGACCCAGACACCTACACATCTGAGCTCTCCCACCTCCCCAGCCTCTCGTTCTTTTTCTGTGTGTGAAAACGAGGCAGTCTGGTTTCTGACCTTAAAACAATCAACAAACCTTCAAATGTGCTCCCTACTTGCAAACATTCTGCCTTGACCTGCTGCCATGTTGGTCACCTGGTGCTGTGATGGGGAACCTCCTTCAGCCAATGGCCTATGAGAGGCTGGGCCAGGTTGGGCGTGGCCTTGGGTACCAAAAGGTGTGGGCCCTCTGTCCCCACCCCGGGTCTCCCCTCCCTGCTTCTGTGAGTTCCCCTTTAAATAAAGAACCCCTTATTAAACCCAATTCGGAGCTAGTGTGGGATAACTTTACTGGTGTTCCTCTTCACCTGATACCCAACGTGGGGCTCGAACCCATGACCCTGAGATTAAGAGTCTCATGCTCTACCGAGTGTGGGATTACTTGTGTTCCCCATGTGTGCTGTGGGATCAGACTCTGGGAAGAACCGGCACACCGAATGCTCACAGGTGAGCCCTGTGCTGTCCCTGCCTTCACGTGAGTGCGCATGCACAGTGGGGCCTCTCTCTAAGGCAAATTATGATCCAGGAGGTGTGTGTGTGTGGGGGGGGGTATTCTCAATCCTGGAAGTCTAATACAAGCTGTGGGCTGGTGTTCTCACATCTGATCCACACCTCGACCTTTCTGCCCAAGTTAGACAACCTTAGCCGCTGCTCCAGGAGCAGGTGCCTCCAGGGGAGGGGGAGCCTCTCCTCAGCTGCAGCTCAGGGCATCCTGCTCACGCTTCAGATAGAATGGTCCCCATAATTGCACATATTTGAAAGGTTGTTTCCCATTGTTTCCCAGTGGGTGGATGGTTTAGGAAGGAATAGGAAATGGGACCTTGTTGGAGGAGGTGTGTCACCAGGGGTGGGCTTGAAGGTTTCAAAAGTCCCCTCTAGGCCCAATCTCTTCTGTCTGTCTGTCTCTCTGCCTTCTGTTTGTGGATCAGATGTAACTCTCAGCTATTGCTCCCGTGCCGTGCCTGCCCGCCTGCCTGCCTGCTAGCCTGCTCCCGTGCCCCCTCTCCATGATGCTCATAGAGTCGCCCTCTGAAACTGCAAGCAAGCCCCAGGCAAATGCTTCCTTCTCTAAGTTGTCTGGCTCTTGGCGTCTTCTCACAGCAAGGGAACAGTGACTAAGATGGGGCTCTTGGCTTCTTCTGGTTTTGGCTGCTGGTTCTGCAAAAGTAGCAATTGTGCCCCCCTGGTTCCCAAGCAGAGGAACCCAGGAGCTGCTGACGAAGCGGGAAGGTCATGCTCTGGCTGAGGTCAGCCATTCACAGTGGACTCCCTGCTGTTGGGAGAGGACAGGTGCCATCTGTCTCCTGCTCAGCACCTCTGAGGCCTGACACCTGCAGGGGACCACGGGGACAGACCCTGGCGTGCTGCCAGCAACAGGCAAGCTAGAGTATGCAACCAACTTCAGAAGCAGTTGACTCTAAAGTCCTGTACTCAGGACCACTAGGGACTGGGAGTCCAGTGACAGCATAGCCCTGCAGGGCAATGTGACTAATAAGTGACCTACAGCGGGGTGAAGAGGAGGCCCAGGTGCATAGGTGCTGCCGGGGGTGAGAGTGAGATCATAGGCAGAAGCAGATCCACCAGGGGAGGTAGCAACAGAGCTGAGACCAAAGGGTGGGTGAAGGATGGTTAGTGCAGACGGACAGAAAGAGATGGAGTTTGTGGTGGGGAAAACGGACAAGGGAGGTCAAGGGAATACTGGTGAGACCACAGGCTATACCAGAACCTCTATGCGTTGGCTCAGTCTGTGCCTAAACATCCGTATCCACAAGCTCCAGGTCCCCAGTGGATGCGTGAAGCTGCAGGTACCAAACCATCCGTGTGTGTGTGTGTGTGTGTGTGTGTGTGTGCGCACGCGCGCGTTGCAAGTGTATGTGTGTGTGAGTGCATATGTGTGTGTTGCATTCTACTTATACAGGCACACCAATGGATAACTTTAATGTATCCATTAGTCAGAGCAAGTGATGAAGGGATAAATAATAGCACCTAAGGTAGTGCACCACCAGAGCAAACGGTGACCCTGTTGCTGGTACCAGCACTCTTGGGCTTTGCTTTATTGTTTTGTGGGGTGAAGGGGCTTTATTTATTTTTAATTTAATTTGAGAAAGGACCTCCCTTTGTAGTTCAGATGAACCCCAAACTGCCTCAGCTTATCTTCAGTTTTGGTGTAGGCTACCTCGCTTGGCTGGAGGCCATTATTAAGTAGAGTGAGGGTCACTAGGAGCAGCTCTATGCTTCCAAACTGTCTTGGGCAATGATAATTGAGATAGCTAAGCAGTTAAAAAGTGAGTAACATTGTGGTGTGAATTTATTGGCAAAGGGATGTCCTGGAAGGGACAGTGTGAAACTTCATCATGCTACACAAAGTGGCTCATGGGAAAAAAACTTACAAATTGTTCATTTCTAGAATTACAGAATACAGTGGGCAGCAGGTAACTGAACCCATAAATAAAGAGGACCTACTGTGCACATATAAGGTAGGCCCACTGTGCATGCCTCTGATGAAGCCCAGAGAAGCAGCATGCCGTGTCTGTCCATGAGGCATTTACTGTGTGCTGCAGTGTGGCAGGAAAGCAAATCTGCCTAAGATGACAATGGCATCGTGCCAGAGGTGGGTGGCAGAAGGAGCCAGGAGAGAAATGTGGAGCACTCTAGGTGTTGAGACAAGCGGCAAGTTCCTCTGGGTCCTGTCCTTGGACAAGTATAGGTACCTAGAAAGCAGTCAGGCAGCTTGTCTGAAACTGGCTTTCTCCAAAGTGCAGCAGGACTTGCTGACAACTGGAAGTCTGGCTCTTTGGCATCCCTTCTCTCCAGTCCAGCATCTACCCAGTTCCTGCCAATTCCCCCTGTATCTGGGTTCTGAGGCTGCAGCCTAGCCCAACTGCTATGACTATAGCATTAGCTTACGAGTATTCAAAATCAAACAACAAAATAAAACAAAATGAAACTTTACCTTGATGCTGCAAAGAAGGTTAATGGGATATTTTATGTCCTTTTCGATATTGTGCCAAAATATTTATCCATCTTGCCCAAGGATAATTGACCTTCTGGGGAAATGCACTATTGTTTGACTTACTAATTATTATTTACTCAGGGCTCAGACTGTGAAATTATGTTAGCTCGCAGAGATATGTAGTAACAAACAGCCCCTGCCCAGCAGAAGAGATCATCTAGAAGGTCGTGTTTAATTGCTGTGTAGGACATTAAGATCTGCCACTAACCTATGCATCCAGTGTCCTACACAGGCCTTAATGCCTCAGATGCTCTTTAACCCTGTCTGCCTTAGTCAGGGTTTCTATTGCTGTGAAGAGACACCAAACTATGACAAGCATTATAAAGGAAAACATTTAATTGGGGCTGGCTTACAGTTTCAGAGGTTCAGTCCACTATCATCATATGGGACATGCCAACATGCAGACAGACACGATGCTGGGGAAGGAGCTGAGAGGTCTACATCTTGATCTGCAGTCAGCGGAAGGAGACTGTGTCACTAAGCATAGCTTAAGCATGTAAGACCTCAAAGCCCACCCCTACAGTGACACATTTCCTCCACAAGACCACACTTTTTAATGGTGCCACTTCCCCTGGGACAAACATTCAGACACGTGAGTCTATGGGAGGGGGCATTCCTCTTCAAGCCACCACAATATCCTAATATTTTTTGTTTCCCACTAGTGATTGAGCTGAATAAAGTTTTCAATATGTGTACATTCAATATTTGAAAGAAAATCATGTTTTAACTTCTTCTTCTTTTTTTTTTTTTTTTTTTTTTTTGGTTTTTCAAGACAGGGTTTCTCTGTGGCTTTGGAGCCTGTCCTGGAACTAGCTCTGTAGACCAGGCTGGTCTCGAACTCACAGAGATCCGCCTGCCTCTGCCTCCCGAGTGCTGGGATTAAAGGCGTGCACCACCATCGCCCGGCTTTTAACTTCTTAACATATTACACGCTCAGTTATAAATTAGGTGTTCTCCGTATCACAAGACACAAAACTGAGAATTATATTGCCAGGTGAAGCTACCTATGCAGCGGTGCCAAGCACAAGCCTCGGCGACCTCTAACACGCTGTTACCTCCAATCTGTCTGTTGTACAGTACAATCCCCTGAGCAAAACAGCTGCCATCTTTATCCGATCTGAGGTGCCTGTTTGCAAGAGTCCATCAGGAGCAGGCGTGTGGACTGAGGGTTGGATGCTCATGTGAGGTTCTCCTCCCAGGTATTTACATACAATTTTTCCCAAATCGTATGTGGCTCTGAGGTCCAGGGAGACACCGGAGTGTACTGGTTCAGGACGACTTAAGAGAAGGAGGGCTCTGTCCATGCAGCCATGGGGAAGCCTTCATCCGTGCTGAGTGTAGCCCTTCCTGAACTGCTGCTTTGGGGTAACCCCATTCCTGCCTGTAACACCTCACTCACTGTTCTGTAAGTAAGCCCCCCAGAACTCATTCCCCAGAGTGAATTTTGGTAGGATGGATCTTTTCTTTGTCTGGGAGTCATTATAAAGAGGGAAGAGTTTTGTCTTCTCAGGAAAGGAATTTTTACAAAATTGAATCATTGGCTAACTCAAGCCACACAGTCAAGGTTAAGGTCAAAAGGAACGGACTGTGTCTCTCTCTCACTAGGCCAAAGCAAGAGTTTGGATATAGGTAGGGGTGAAAGTCTGGGGCCAATCATTCACCGGAGAAACCTTGCCTTAGCTGTGCTTGTGGCCTCTGAAGCACCGCCCACTCCTGCACCCCTTCCTACTCAGTAGACTCAGCAGCATCTTCTCTCCAGGGATCTGAGCTCAGCAATCCAAGGAGAGGGCACTGGGCTGCCCAAAGCACATGCTTCTCCTCATCTTTCACCTTTCTTCCTCCCTACTCTCGAGAGCATCCTAATTGTCCCAGTCATTTCTCAGAGCCATAAAGATGGTCCTGTTCTTTCCATTGTGCAGGGGAAGCTAGAGATTGGCTTAACTGCTATACAGACACATGAGGCAACATGGCAGGTGGGTCTCAGTGTAACCCCGGCTTACTGTGACCATGTCAACAATTACCAAGAACAATCTTACCAAATTGAAGGTGTAAGTCACGAAACAATCCCACACCAGTTTGGAATTATGATTAATAGGGTGGTATTTATTTAAAGGGGAAAAAACTTACAGATCACTGTCCCAGACAACAGCCCTCTGCGCAATCAGGAAGGAGTCTAATCGCCGGAAGTGGAGCAGGAAGTAAGAAAGAGTGAGGAGGGAAGACACCGCTTTTTTAAAGAGAGAGACCACGCCCCAATGGGCTGGTATTTTAGCGGCTATTGGCTGGAGGAACGGAAGGACCTCCCGCAACACCTCCCCCTTTTGTTTAAGTAAGAGAGTTATAAACCTACTACGAAATTATATACAATAAGTACAAATATACTGTTCTAACTAGCTTAGGTCTTATATAATAAATAGCTTGGCCAAGTCATGAGAGGAAAGTAACTACATTTATATAGTCTTCAACCCCATCGAAGATCTGAGAGGGGAAATAATGTTACCTGGGTAATTAGGAAGTTCAGTAAAACAACTTCCAAAACATGCAACAAATCACAGAGACAACTAGCTACCTGGGCAATCACCCAA
>NC_022009.1:19805899-19841265 GCF_000317375.1 Microtus ochrogaster | reverse complement strand
ATTCTCTCGGGAAAAGATTGGTGCTGCCAGGAGCAATTGTGTCTCACTATCACGAAACTCTGAGTTAGATTAAAGGCCATTTTCTACAGCTCTTTGAAGAGGTTGAAGAGAGAGAAGGGGTGGGAGAGGACAAGGAGAGAAGGACAGTAGGAGTCAACCACTCAGCCACCCAGCCACCCAGCCACCCAGCCACCCAGCCACCTAGCCAGCCTAGGAGTAAGAGTGAAAGATACAAGCCTCTTGCTAACCCCAAAACGGCTCTCTTTATTAAGTGGCTTGGCTCTAGAGGAGGTCCAGGAGTCCACGGGGATGTCCCCAGCTAGGACCCTGGGCAGTGGAGGAGAGGGTGCCTGAACTGGCCTTGTCCTGTAGTCAGACTGATCTTGAATATCTTGAATATTACCATAAAACTTTCGTCCAGCAACAGATGGAGATAGAGACAGAGACCCACTTCAGAGCACTGGACTGAGCTCCCAAGGTCCAGTTGAAGAGCAGAAGGAGGGGAATATGAGCAAAGAAGTTGGGACCAGGAGGGGTTGGTCCACCCACTGAGACAGTGGGACTGATCTAATGGGAGCTCACCAAATCCAGCTGGACTGGGACTGAACGAGCATGTGATCAAAGTGGACCCTCTGAATGTGGCTGACAATTGGGGCCGACTGAGAAGCCAATGATAAGGGCACTGGGATTTGTCTCTACTGCATGTACCAGCTTTTTGGGATCCTAGTCTATTTGGATGCATACCTTCCTAAGCCTGGATGTAGGAGGAGGGCCTTGGACTTCCCACAGGGCAGGGTACCCTTCCTCTCTTAGGACTGGAAGTAAGTAGAAATTTTGATTGATATTATTTATAAAATAATAAAATAAAATAAACAAAAAATAAAGTAAGAAACACAGAAGTAAGAAAAGGAAAAAGCCCAGAGGCAAAAGGTAGATGGGATAGTTTAAGAAAAGCTGACTGGAAACAAACAAAGCTAAGGTTGGGCATTTATAAGAAAGAATAAGACTCCAGTGTGATTCATCTGTGAGCTGGGTGGTGGGCCTCCAAAAGGTCAAAGACCAATGAGAAACCAAACTAACCAAACAAACAAGCCAACAGCAACGGAGGCCATAGACTGCGCCATTGCAGTCAGCAGTCACAGCTCCGAGGGCTCTGAGACAAGGGTAGACAGGGCTTACAGCAGCCATAGGAGGCTTGGCCTCAGGGAGATGCATGCCTAGGTCTCCACAAGCCCATAAGGCAGGAGAGGAAGACAATACCAGGGCACTGAGTTCTAATAAGATCCTGACTGACAGGAGGCTCCTCCTCCAACAAAAGGGTGGATCCTGAAGTTCCCTTCACAAGGAAACTGCAGAGGGCCCAACGTCTGGAGATAATTCTGCCCCAGGACCGTGCTTAAGGAGATGTGTCAAGGGACAGTGCACACCATGATGGGGACAGCAGTGCTCAAGCCATGTGTTTTGAACAGCACACAGAAGTGTCCATTTGTCTATCCTGCAAGACACAGAGCAGCTGCCGTACACACATGGATCCCAGTGCCTCCCAGCTTGGGAACTGCTGGCCCAGCTTTCAGTCAAGGAACCAGGGCCTTAAAGGGTAAGCTGGCCTCATCGCACCCCTTTGATCTCCTAAGGAGTTTTAGGTCTTTTTCCTTCTTGTTCTAATTTGTACTTATCAGCCAGTAAGTCAGCTCAGACAGGGCAGGGCAATGGAGGCAGAGGTGGTGGCAGCTGAGTCCCGCAGCCCAGCATCAGAGTAATAAAGGATACTCAGAAGGACCTAGGGAGTCTGAAAGCACCCGAAGTTCCCAGGATGCAGGGTTCAATGACGGCTATCTAGATAGCTACAGGATGCATGGCTACCCAGGCTGGTAACAGGCAAACAAGATCCTGAGCTATATACACCAGGTCCCAAGTATGTGATATGTCATGAACTTTGCATATATTATCAGATGTGTGTTTGCACATGTGTGTGCATGTATGTGTGTGAGTGTTTCCATTAAATATAAGACAAGGACCAGGGATGCTAAAGTGCTTGTTAATATTCAGGAAGCCCTGAGTTCAACCCCCAGAATAAACTTGTGTGACATGAGGTTGTAATCCTAGGACTGGAAGGAGAAACACGAGGATCAGAAGTTTAAGCTGACATCTGGATACTTAGTGATTTTGAGGTAAGCCTGGGCTATGTGAGACCATCTCAAAAATAGATCGAAATAAAATAACAACAAAAGCAATCAATCAGCTAATCAATGCGTGTCTATATCAATTAAAACACCGCAGCTGTTTAGAACAAAGAGGGACTCACAATTGACCTGACCCATCTTCTCCTGCCAGTAAAACCCTGTCCCCCGTTGTGGGTGCCTTTGTCTTGTGGCGGTCAGTCTGCTGTGTGCTTCTCATGTAATAGCAGACATACCCATGCCCACTAGGCTGCAGGCACTGTTCTGAGTTTACATACAGACACGAAGACACCCATCTTGAATGCCACTGATTTTCCAAACCTGTTTTCTGCTTGATATGTATAGGAAGTTTTTCCTAAATGAGTACTTACAAATCTGTCTCCTCTTCTAAAAATTTATTCTCCAGTTTAAAAAGTAGCACCTACATCTGGTAAGAACTCCAGGGGGAGCGTGGCGAACAGACGGTAACATTTCCTGCCTGCTGGTTTCATTTGGCTTGAAGTACGTTTCCATTGTCTAGGTACCTCATTCACGACTCTATAGTTTTAACTTCTAAAAACCAGGATTACCACCCCACTTCCTCACATCACACACCCTCATTACTTTTCTATTGTGATAAAACACCACGATCAAGGCAACTGTTAAAAGGAAGCATTTAATTGGGTTTACAGTTCCAGAGGGTGAGAGTCCGTGGTGGTAGCATGAAGCCGTGAAGCAGGAACAGCTGAGATCTCATATCTCAAAACCACAAGCAGAAGGCAGAGAACACACTAGGAATGACATTACTCTTTTGAAATCTCAAAGCCCACTCCCAGTGATACACCTCCTCCAACATACTTAATTATGTAAAGATGTGTTACACATATCCTGCAGAATATTACTTTAACTGTGTAAAGGTGTGTTACATTTGTTTATGTTAGAGAATATTGTTTTACCTGTGTAAAGGTGTGTTACATTTGCTTATGTTAGAGAATATTGTTTTAACTGTGTAAAGGTGTGTTACATTTGTTTATGTTACAGAATATTACTTTAACTGTGTAAAGGTGTGTTATATTTGTTTATGTTAGAGAATATTACTTTAACTGTGTAAAGGTGTGTTACATTTGTTTATGTTAGAGAATATTATTTTAACTGTGTAAATGTGTGTTATATTTGTTTATGTTAGAGAATATTACTTTAACTGTGTAAAGGTGTGGTACATTTGTTTATGTTAGAATATTTAACTGTGTAAAGATAACACTGTTACATTTGTTTCTGCTGCCTTTGTTAACAAGGTAAAGATGTGTTACATTTGCTTCATTTGCTTAACTATGTAAAGAGGTTGCATTTATTTCACCTTGCCTGCCTAAGGCACCTGATTGGTCTAATAAAAAGCTGAATGACCAATAGCTAGCAGGAGAGGGATAAGAGAGGCTGGCGGGCAGAGAGAATAAGTTGGAGGAGAAATTTAGGCTCAGAAGGAGAGAGAGGAGGAGAGAACTAGGTAGAAAGAGAAGGACATGCCTGGGGCCAGAAGCCAGGCAGCTGCCAGCCGGCCAGATACAGAATAAAACATGGAAAAAAGAAAAAAAAAAGGAAAGGTAAAAAGCCCTGAGGCAAAACATAGATGAAGAGAAACAGGCTAAGTTATAAGAGCTAGTGGGACAAGCATAAGGCATTCATAACTAGTAATAAGTCTCCAGGACATAATTTGGGAGTTGGTTGGTGACCCCAAAGAAAAAGCCTGGTACAGGCCACACCTTATAATCCTTCCCAAACAGTTCCACTAGTTAGAGATCAAGTATTCAAACATATGAGCCTATCATTCAAGCCACCATTACACCCAAGTACAAAGAAAAACTTAAATACTGACCACCTTTTTTTTTTTGACAAGGTCTTATTATACAATCCTGGGTAGCCTGGAGCACACTATGAAGTCCAGGCTGACCTTGAACCCACCATGCACAGCCACGTTCTTTTTAAGAAAAGATTATTTTAAAAATTATGTGTTTATGTACATATCTGTGTGTGCATGTGCACATGAGTGCAGGCGCCCACAGAGGCCAGGTGTCAGAGCTCCCGGACTAGGGTTAAAGGCAGTTGTTAGCTGACTGGCGTGGGTGCTGGGAAATGAACTCGGATCCTCTGGAAGAGCAATGGTTACTCCTAACCACTGTGACATCTCTTCAGCTACCACCACATTCCTTTTTGGATTGCTGCATGTTGATTCACTGAGCAAAGGTGGCATTCTGTAACCACTCCCCTTTGGCTAGGTTTCATTCAGATGGTTTTCTTCAGTGACAACAAAGGATGCAGCGAGCACCCCAATATCTACAGATTACCAAAAAAGGATGCAGTGAGCACCACGATATCTACATATTTTCACAAAGGATGCAGTGAGCACCCCAATATCTACATGTTCCTACATAGGATGCAGCGAGCACCCCAACATCTACTGTTTCTACAAAGGCTGCAACAAGCACCCTGATACCTACAGGTTTTCACAAAGGGTGCAGCGAGGACCCTGATATCTACATATTCCGGTGTGTTTATTGGTCGCTGCCCAGTGGTCTCCGATAACTGACTTCTGCTTTCTCTCACCCTTGCAGCCCCTGAACTTTAGTAGGTACATGCTACATGAAGCAAAGTCTACATCTCCTAGCATCCCTATGGCCATGTGATTATGTTCTAGTCAAGGGGATTTAGCAGCTTCAGGGGTGCGGCCTTAAAGGAAACAAGTACAGCTGGGTACAGTACTCTGAAGGGTGAGGCAGGAGGATCACAACAAAAACACAAACAACAAAAACCAAATTGAGGAGGGTAGATATTTCCCCAAGTTTTTCAGGAGACCCAACCTGGGCTGCGGATGCCGGGCATTGCTCGCCACTGAGCAGGGAAGGCTCAGTTCCAGGAAACAGCACCCCTTTAGGCAGGCGTCCTGGAGTGAAGCCATGCTGTTATGTTCAGGAAGATACGTGCTTCTGCTGTGTCCCAGCCATTGTCAGTTAGGTCTTCACAACAGCATTCGGTCCAACATCATAAATAAAATGAATGCTGTCAAACTTTCAGGTGACTCCAGCCTGTTTATTCTGTTCACCTCCCTCGTCAGGGGCTGCCTCCCGATCACCATCCCTGTCACCACGGGGTCCTCTTCCATTTCCACTGGTCTCTTTCACCCAGCTAACAGATTACTTTCTCCCTGTACTAAACTCTGAGATATCGCACGTGGTTTCTGTCACACTAGGAATGCACATGTGTGTGTGTGTGTGCATGTGTCCCCTCATCTGAGTATGTAGGCAGAACTAAGGTTCTTGCATGGGGCACTGGCTGCCTCCAGTTATACTGAATCACTCAGGCACATTGCTTATCCCAACTTGCCCGAGCTACTGATGCGGGCTTCCTACCCACTTTGCTAGCCAGTTGCCCGTTTGCCAGGATGGAAAGCAGGGTACTTTGTGTTTTGTCTTGAAACGTCCATCCCTGAGAGGAGCCCAGGGTCCTCAGCTCATCCTGGCACTTGTGGGAATCACCACCTTTACAGCCGCACATGGTACCCATGTGAAGAACCAGAGAACAAAGGAAAACCTTGCGTACCCTGGGATGCTGCATCCAGAGACGGAACTCAGTGACTCAACACACCCGCTTCTCTTCTTGTCATTAATTTCAACAACGCAGCTTACCACCTACTTGCGTAGTGTTTACATTGTTTGGGCATCAGGAGTATCTAGAGGACACAAGGCATACAGCAGAAGTCCTGGGGACAAAGCTCAGGGGCAGTACACTTAGTTAGAATGTGCACGGATCTGAGACCAATCCCTAAACCACACACTCAGAGCATAAAGGATGTGTGCAGGCTACATACAAGCACACTATTTTATACAAGGGACCTGTATAGTTCAACTTTTTTTTGTTGTTGTTGTTCCTAAGGGGCGAAGCGCCTTGTACAAAATTGAGGCTTCAAGGTCTGATAAGTTCTAATACAATCTTGATCTCGAGTTTTATGATTGCAGGGCCTATATGGACGTGTGCCAGGGAAAGGATTTCAAGGGCGTTGAGTGTTAAGCAGACCCAGGAGCCAGGGAGTAACGGCCAGGCTGGGCCTACCCGTGGGTAGCCACTCACACAGGGTCTGTGCTGACTGCTGTTTTCGTGCCTCACCTGCTTCAGGAAAGGCATCTCAAGAGTACTGCTCTCTGCACGCCCAGCCCACCTGTGTCTGTCCAGTGTGAGCTTCTGCTGCCACCTCCTGGCAGAGTCTGTCAGGGACACGGCAGAGCCATTTTGTTTCAATGGCTGAGATTTAGGGGCTTTCTGGATCCCAGGGCTCTCGTTTCCTCTAGAACAAAAGGAAAGGCTATCCTGAGCACACTGTTATCCTAGGTGGGGCTGGAAACACTGTCCCTGCTTGGCTCTTCATGATGGCCCACCAGATACAGCTCTCTAGTCCTGTGTGTCCTTGTTGAAGAGGAACAGATCTAGCAGGTGGGCATGATTCGTCCTTGCTTCAGCCTGCCTGGAGAAAGGAAATCTTTGATTTGTGTGTTTCATGAAGAAAACTGAGCGCCAAAGCCCACGATCAGCTTCACCATACTAAAGGATTGCCTTGTCCTCCTAGCCACACACCCACTGACATGGGTCTTGACCTCCCCTTGGTTTAGTTTTGAGTTCCTGAAGTCAAGACCCTTTCCTGCCCATAACCTGCATCCAGCACTGGAGCTGAAAACGGGGAAAATATTCGATGTCCCTTGCTCAACAGAGTTGCCAGCCCATCCAGAACTCTTAAGTAACCCTTCTCTCTAGGCTCTGGCATGGAGGCTGTGAGCCACTGGACTCTTCAAAGAATCACCCATTCCCCTGGATTGTACTAAGTCCCTGCCCAGTAAGTACCCTCAGCCAAGGGCGCTCACTTCTGGAGACAGGTCTCCCCCAGGAGAAGCCTGCAATTACTAACTGGCCCGACCTAGTCCTTGCATCTAGAGCAACTCTGAAGAGGCACGGGGTACGCCGAACTTGCTGTGGGATTGGGGGGAGCTTGTGTGGTGACGGCATGGTGGCTCAACTTTCTCCTCAGCCCTCACAGGTAAAATTCGTGCCCCAGAGAAAGACACCAAAAGGAGACGGGCAACCACTCCCTCCTCTGAAGCAAAGCCTCAGCCCTGGGATATCCGGGATGCTGACTTTGATATGAACAGGTTTCAAGGTGAGACCAGAGACCTGGTGTATTCTCAGGCGGGCCAGTTAATATTATTACATACATAAAATAAATAGTAAGTATGTGCTTACCCAATATTCTCAGAAACAGAAGGAACCATGAACCTGACTTTCCCCTTTGGCACAGCTTGTTCACTTATGTCAAGTTCTGGCTGAATAGTCAGGAAGCCACACTCACGTGACCCTTCAAGGCTCACCTGGCCCATCTCAGGGGAAGATGGTCCCACATGGTTAAAGCCAGTAAAGCATCCTTACATCTGGGATGAAAACCCCTAAGTGAACTGCACTAAAAGGTGGAGGTCTCGTGGGATGCACGTCTGCTATTAACAGCCCAGGCCTCAACTCCAAGATGAGTGTGACTCTCAAGAGGACCTCTTCCTTCCTTCGCTTCCCTGGCAGGTTTCCTGTTATAGACCTATGCTGTTCTGAAGACAGAACATTGTGCCAGGAGAGAGGGAGCAAACTCTTGGCGATTCTGGTACAGAAAGCAAATAACCTGGCTTCCATTGGTTCTCAGAGGCTGAAGTGCCACACAAGGACCTCGTCCAGATCATGCAAATCCTCTGCACACATGCCTGCATCTTGAGGAACTTGTGAAGATGCTGGTTTGTGAGTGTACAGCCTTAGTACACTGAGATTTCTTTCTCCCTCTGCATTTTGACTTAGTGCATGCTTATCACCTGATATGTTCTACCATTAACATGTAATATTTAACTCAGAGGGAGGAAACACAGTGTACATTTACCTGGTGTAAGCCAAAACCAAGTTTACAGGCTTAAAACTTTACTTCAGAACCAAGTGTGGTTTCAAAAATATGCAGAATACGGTACTCTACTTTTTTTTCTTAACTTGACAAAGAATGGACAGAAGGCAAAATGAAAAAAATTTATTTCCTGTGTTTTTATCCATGGTCAATACTGTCTTTTTTCTGATCAATATATGTCAAAGGACCTCTTGGCTGTTATTTCCATTTTAAACAACTGCAGTGTTTACAAGCCGCTTACAGCAATACTCACACACACACAGACACGCACGCGCAAGGACATGTCATATCCTTATCTCTGGTATACTGAATGCCGTGAAGGCAATAACCTTTGAGAGCCCATGATCAGAAAAGGCAAAGCCACATTCCTCCCACGGGCCCACTCACCCGCAACTATTCCCAACATGCCCTCTCCCTTGTCCTCATGCGGAACTCACTGCCAGGCGTGCACAGGGTTAACATAACCAGTGTTGACAATTTACTGAACCTGTTGCTTAAAAAAAGCACACGCCAATACGACCCTCCCTGTTTCTGTTGTTCTGATTTCAGACTCAAGCTTCAAATACAGAGAATTCTGTCCAAAGACAAGCACACCAAACCCAAGGGTCATCTGGAGCAGCCATCGCATCCTCCATGGCCAGTGTGCAGGTGACAGGGATTCATCCTCACTACCTGTCGGAGGACCTCTGCTCCTCCTATCGGTTCCAATGAATCATAATGAAGGGAGAGCCTATACAATAGGTGTGGCGTGACGTCAGAGCTGTGGGTAGCCTACATGGCCACCAGCTTGAGTTCCCCAGACACCTCTATGCTGAGTCCACAAAGCGGACATCAGGATGTTCAGCTTACAGGTGAGCGTCTGCCCCAGTGCAGAAAGAACAGCTGTTCCTAGGCAAGAAAGAAATCCTCAGCTCAAGCACGGTTCCTGACAGGTGACTCCGGGGAGGTGCCTCATCACAAAACAGACCTCCGTATTCAAGCAAGGGTAGATCCTTCCGGACCTAGTTGATAACCACTCGCTTTCCAACTACAGCTTGTGAATAGGTAACACGTTTCAACCGAGATGGCTTGAGTGTGCATCAACTAGATGATTGTGAAAGAGAAATGAAGAAAAGGGCTGGCTTTAAACACTTGTTTTTAAAAATGCCTCTTATCCAACACATTAAAATTCATACCACCTAAACATACACTGCAGTTATCTAATTTACCTCCTCTTGATCAGTAAAACTCAATATCCATCCAAGACTCAGACAGAAAATTCAAAGGCTATCAACAGGCTCCACGCACTGTTTGAGTCTTAACTGTGTCTCCATTGGTCTTGGAGTTACAGAAAATGCCTCTAGAAGGGACTGATCCTATCTGAACAGTACTGTCCCACAAGGAAAAGTTGAGTGGGTCTGTGTCCAAAGTGACTTTACACAACTACTAAAGAGATGAGAAATACTGATGACTTACAAATAAAAACCCAGGAATAAATCTGCTTGTATCAATGAGGAAGTGTTTTAAATCTAAGAGCAATTAAACTGGACAGCAGTTTGTATTTAAGTAGCTAGTAAACAGAAATTCAAAGAGATCTCACACACCACCTTTTTCCCCGAGTTACATATTTAGAACAAAGGATGCTAAAAATTTAGCTAAAAAGAGACAATTTTAGGCACTGGGCAAACATTAGATACCCAGTTTTTGATGAATTGTTCAAGACAGCAACCCATTGTGTAAGTTCCAGGCTGAGGCATAAAGGTGCTGGCAGGAAACGGGGCAGAATTTACATAGGCAATGTGTCCCTTGCTCAAGTGTGAGCTGTGTTTTCTATTTTGATAGGAGATAGAAATATAGACTAATCTCCAAAGTGTTCATAGTGAGTTACGTTTCCTACAAGATTGCATGTGCACTGCTTGACAGTCAGTACCCAGAGTCACTCTCTAGGTGTCTTTCAAGAGAGAAATATTGTTTGTTATCTTCTCGTTCAAAGACTGGAATTATCATCAATATACTTGAAAATTTTTTTTTTCCAAAACACCTCCAATCTAATGGACCTTTATTCCCTGCTAGCGGAGACAGAATCAGAACACTGAACTCTTGTAAAGTCCCCCCCCCAATCACCACCCTCCCCAGTCCCAAATGCAGCATCACTGCATGGTAATCTAGACTCACGGACAAAAAAGTAAAGCTCCTTAGCAAAAAGTCTTATCAGCTCCTGAAAACACCACAGAAAGGGAGGCCCCAGTTTAGGGACACAAATAGACTTTGTTTTTGTCACTGAAGATGAAATCAAGGCCATTCCAGGATTGTCCTCTCAAAGTGATAAGAAATAAGAAAGTCAGGGACTTCACTCATACAGTTTTATCTAAAGGAAATCGAAAGTTAATTACTTACAAAATTAGTTAAAAGCACTGAAGTATGCTGGAATTTTGTACTTTTGTGAGAAGAAAGGCTGAGCAGAAAAATCTAAAATACTAGCTTGCTATCCAGGAGGATACTGGGAGGAAAAAAAACTATAATAAATTAAATCTTAAAACACAAATCTTCAATTATCACTATCCCCTGCTGTAATTAGAAAAGTGGTTTTAAGGTCACCAGTTTTAGATTATAAAACTAAAAACAAGACTTCTCTTGGGTTCCTAATTTATAAATTTAATAAAGTTATATGGTGACAACATCTTATTTCAAGAAAAATGTCCAACTTTCTCAAATCAATGTACATGTTCCATACAGGACCCCGTCTTACATATGGAATCCTACTTTCAGAGCATGTAATACCTAACAGTTATGAGGGGGACCAGGCATAAATACAATTCTGACCTTTGGCCAAACCACCTAAAGTTCATCTTCTGATGCTTTCTCTGTGGCAAGACGGATCGTCCCCCCTTTAGATTGCACACCCTCCACTTCTCCACCTAGGAAAAGATCAAGCCCATTTTTGAACAGGGAACACACAAGTATCTGGGAGCACAATTCCGCTGGGAAGTTTTCAACACAGACAGACAGGCTGGATTTCCAGCTTCAGAAAGATCACCACTACTGAACATACCGTACAGCACGGATCTGCGCACACGAGCTAACAGAATAGAGCAACAGGAGCAGGAAAATACACTTGAAAGTAGTCAATTTAGAAATAGAAAGGGCTCCTTTTGAAAAGGTTCAATTAAGTCATTTGACAAATATTTTTAAACAATAAAGTTTGCAAAGTTTGAAGTCTATGGAAATGTCAGTACAAGGCACATTGGATTCTGAATGACCACTGATTTTTAAAATAACAAGGAGAAAAACCAACAGGGTTAGAAGCACAGGTGTGGAGAGACGCCTCCCGGCTGCTGTCAGCTCTCACCCTATCTCCTGTACCGTCAGGACACTTGTGACCAGGAACCTAGTCAGTGGGGACAACAGCTCTCTCCTCTCAGCTCCCACAGAAGCCCCTGAGTTAACTGGCCAGTGCCACACTGTGGAGTGGTCACAGTTCAGCTGGATGACCGGCTTCTTCCTGCCGTCTGTCCATGGGGAGACAGATGGCGGCTCCCAGGTGCTCAGGAGACGGGCAATTTTCTTTGGAGTTTAAAACAAAGGGGATTTGAAAGCATTTAGAAAATGCTTAAAGTTGCAGTGAAATTAAACTGCAGCTTGCACGCAGCCGCACGTTAACCAAGGTACACACTTCCCTGAACACATGCTCCTAAAAAAACCAACAGAATTATGAGACAACATATGAATTAAGTCAACTTCACAGTTATAAATATTTTAAATGACAGGTATACACTATAAATTACAGGAAATAAATTCAAGTAATAGAAAAAACACAGAAGCAGCAAAGTGCAGATCTGCTGAGACCGCAGGACAAGAACGGCGCCACATAGACCATTTTGTTTGAAAAAATTTTACTTGAGAAACCGAACTTCATGTGAATGACTTCAAGAGCTAGGAACTCTTCAAATAAAAGGCAAATCCTTTCTTTAAGTTCCTGGGCCTTCATCTTCTTGCAAAGCAAAAGCATGTTCCAGAAGCAACTCCACAGAGCCTGCCACCAGCTGGGAGGAGCGTGTGGCACACGTCAGATGCGACAGGGCAGCTGGCGGTGGCACACGCCAGGCCGAACCTCTGGTCACCAGCTCTGGGAAACATCAGGGATGAAGCTATGTGTGTGTCTCCAGAGTCCAGCACACTAACAGAAAGGGGACAGCAGTTCCTGCTGGCTATGTGTCAGGAAAGGGAGGGGCTAATCCTGAAGGCAATTTAAATAATGGTATTTTATTTTTATATATAAATAAATGTTCTGAGAAATCTCAGATTTAGTGCATTGCTGTAAAAAATTAGTGCAGTTTTTTTTTTCATTAAAGTTTTTAGCTTTCAAGGAATAAGATAAACCTACCTCTATCCATCATCTTCCTCACTGTACATTAAACTTTTATACTGTTAGGTGTCGAACCCAAAGTTCCCACATGGATCTGTTTGTAAAAATCATGGTCAATGGATTTCATTTTCTACGACAAAAACCATGGCAACTGTTTTTGGCAATGAAATTAGAAAAATATGAGCTCAGAGTTAGAGACAAGAGTCTGTGGGTTAAAGCATAAATGCATAGAGAGCCTTTCACAGACAGGCCCCAACAGAATTTTGCCTTTCATGCAGCTAACTTAAAAAAATATTTCAGCTTTATTTGGGGATGGAGACAGCAACAGGAGTCGGGTTGGAGGCGCTTAACCAAGCCGCTGTTCAAGTCTCTGCTGTGAAGGGCAGGCAGTCCCTGCAGGTGAACTTCGGCAACCGTACTTTCTCAGCCAGAGAAAGGAGTGCAGGGGTGCAGCGCAGGCTCACACTTCGGCCCCCAGTTCTAGCACCCCAGTTTCAATCACAGTCACGTATTTATCGTCAATCTGGACCAGGAGCACTGTCTTGTCGATGTGGGACCTTGTACCTGGGTCTCTGCTGCAAGGCACCCATCGGTGAATCACCTGGTAATCAGAACAAAAAGAGCAGTTAGGCCTTGAAGGCACCACACACTCAGCCCCCAGGGCAGCTCTGTAAGGACTCAAGCAGACACAGCCCAAACCGAAGGGGAACTTACGTGGCCTTCCATGCCCTCCTGAGGACTCCAGTCTTTCCAGCTGTTTCTCCCCGCTTTTAACCGAATTCCTTCATCAGGCCACTGAAGTTCCTTCCTCTTTGACAGGTTGATCCCTTCCAGAATCTGACTGAGATCCACAATCTAGACAGATACGTATTTCAATTCATATTTTCCCTTGATGATGAAAAAACCTAAGACTAAGCAAAATTTCTCTCAGAGGACTCTTTGCACTTTAAATTCTCTACTGCTTACTGTGGATTTTTCTTTTTTTTTTAAAGAATGAAAATCTAAACAGCCCAGAATCAATTCCTTTTGGACAAACTTCCTCTCTCAGTTTTTAAGTTGGCAGAAAAATTTCCCCAACATTGCAAAGTGCTCCAATCCCTCACCTAAGTAAATGACATTTTCACAGGAGCCCCCCATTCAACAAGAAAACAGACAAAAGCGAAGCAGCAGGAAGGCTCTTGGCCTGCTCACCTGGACCCTGTAAATCACCTCTCCCTTTCTGGCATGGGAACTGTTGGCAGGACTTAAGGTGCTGCCCGGCTGGGCCTCAGGGGCTCCGCTCTGGCTGCCTTCTGCCCCAAGAAAGCCCACAAGGGTGTGGTGCTTGCAGGCCGGGATGCTCTGGCTAGAGCTGCTGGAGGAGGGCAGGCCGTGCTGCACACAGACCGTGCCGCCCTGGCTGCTGCCTTCCATCTGGTTCACCATGGAGAGGCGGGACTGGATGGATGAGGGCAGGTTTCGAAGAGATATCTGGCTGGTGGAGGAGCGCCGACATGGCACGAACCCCGTGGTGGACATCCGGAGGGACGAGTGCCGGCTGCTGTAGCAATAGGATGACTGGCTGGCCATGGAGGCTCGAGCTGGGGACTGTCTGACCAGACTGGACTGCACCGAGTGGGCGCTGTGGCTAGTGCCTGGCAGGAAGCAACGACAGCCCCCATCAGCAGAAGACAAGCCACACCTGGGCTGCGTGCTGTGCTTTCTTCAATGTCTCCCTCAGCAATCACTCCTTAACTTTACAGAATTTAACATTTATGTCTAAAACTTTAAAGGTTACAAAAAAGAAATAAATACCTGAGATCTATTTTCTTGTATTTCTATAAAATTATTTTTTTGTTTCTTAAAAGCTTTTTAAAATTCAAATTCTACAGTATAAGAAAAAATAATTTATAGCAAATATTTGGATTTAAGGTTAGAATAAATGCTAAAATATTTTTTTACAGAAATATTTCAGACAAATAAGAATGTAAAAAAAATAAATGAGATAAGTTACTTTGGAAATGACAGAATCAGAAATGTTTAAAGGCACTGTGTGGGGATAGAGAGATGGCTCAGAAGGTAAGAGCACTGGCTGCTCTTGCATAGACCTGGGTTCGATTTCCAGCACACATGTAACAGTTTCCAACCATCTGTAACTCCAGTTTCAGGGGATGTGACCCCTTCTTCCCCTTCTTCCGACCTCCACAGGCACTGCACATATGTGCTCACTCACACATAAAATAAAAATAACAACACAGCCTGGTTTCACATCCATGTGGAATCCAAGTGTCAAACTCAGAGGCCAAGAGCAGAATGGCAGCTGACGGGGCAGGGTGGGAAGCAGGGGCCGCGGAGCTGCAGGGCTGGAAGGGCAGCTTCTGGAGGGGACTGCAGCACAGGGCTCAGTGCTACAGTGCGTGCGAAGATTTGTGTGCCTGAAAAGTGAGAGAGAGAGAGAGAGAGAGAGAGAGAGAGAGAGAGAGAGAGAGAGAGAGAGAGAAAGGCAAGTACACAAGGACATGGCTGTGCCTGAGCTAGATTTACTCAAGAGGCAGGTAACAGGAGAAGCTCATAGTGGAAGGCTCTGAGGATGCCCACTTAGAGAAACCTCCTGCAAAGACTCTCAGGGCTGGGCATCAGGTCACTTACGAGGTCTGTCACACTGAGTCCCTGTGATTACAAAGATTTACATACAAAAATACTGTAAAGTCAGAAGAAGCCTGCTACTGCACTACAGGATAAAAATTAGATAAAATACAACACATATATTATTAGCTTTTAAAATGTAATATATATATTATTATATATAAAATGTAATATATATATATTATATATATATAATTTTTTTTTTTTGAGACAGAGTCTATCTCTATAGTCCTGGCCATCCTGTAACTCACTCTGCAGGCCAGGCTGGCTTCAAACTCAGAGATGCTGGGATTAAAGGTGTGCACACAAACCCGTAATATTTTGCATAAAGCAAGTGAAGTACAAGATTTATACATGTGTATCAATGACTGATGTAACAATGCTATAATGCACTACTGGATATCAAGGAAACACCATACTTCCTATTACCAATACACACTCCTACTTCACACACACACACACACACACACACACCCTGGCTGCACAGTAAGGGGCCAACATCTAACATAACTTTTTCTTGAGTTACCTAGTGTTGGAGGATACGATGTGGTGGGTGGGTGCAGCCCTGATCCTGCTGTCTGTCCCTGGTTTCCAGTGCTTCCTTGGGACCCGGTGCTGTGGGGATCACTGACTGTGGCTGCGTTGGTACCAGGACAGGTAGTGCCACCTCCAGTGTCAGAATCTTCAATATTGCCACCACTGTTACAGCCAGCTCCACAACCTTTCCTTAACCTGGAGACAAATTCCAAGGTAGAAAGCATTAGCCCTGGATCACTTCAAACAACCCTCTGATCCTTTCCACACTTCTGGGGTACCAGGACTGTCATAGCTACCTCCCAAAGTCATTACGGTAAAATGAGGCTCGGGAACAAGTCCCCTTCCCAAGAGTGGCTTGAGAAGCACGTCGTGCCCCTCCCCCGCATCCCAACTCCTCCCACCAAGTCTACAGTTCTGCACCCACTGTCCATACAGTGTAATGAAGAACTGCAGAACAGCTGCGCTCTCAGGACCCCAGCTGGATCCAGCAATCTTTGTCATCTGAAACAGCATCCTATAGCCCAGGCTGCTCAAGGACTCTGTATATATTCTTAAATTCTCCTCCTGCTTCAGTGCCCTGAATGCTGGGATCACAGGTACAAGCCACCACACCAAGCTTTGGCAACAGAATTCTTGCCAGTATCTGTTGAGCACAGAGACCCAGTTTGTCTACACTGCTGCTGTATCTGCTGCTAGAGCGCTGCTTCATCTTGCTGTTTGGCTTTTGTTGTTTTAAATACAGGAAGACTAACAGCTGCCCTAATGGGGCAGGCTTACCTCGGTTTGGTACTGGACACCCTGCGCCAAGAACACCCTTGGTCCCAGCAACCTATCTGTATGCTACCTCTCCCAGGGGTCAGTTTCTGGCAGGCACTGTAGCTAACAGAGGTTTTCTGAAAATGAAACCCTGTGAATACTCTTCTGGCTTATGCTGTTAGACAGTAACCTAACCTGAGTCTTTAAGCACTGGCTAGTCCTTGGAAAATTTAAAGACACCACTAAGAGTCTGTAGCTCTAGCTCACATTCTGTTTCCTAGTGCTCTGATAAATAGAAACTGAGAACAATAACCTATAGTTGTCCTTACCATCCACCGAACTACGACGCACCTATACCTGTGTCAGGCTTCACTAGACAAAGAAGGCAGAGGGAAACACAACACACATACTCCAGCACACTCAGGAACCACATCTGGGTGACGACTGGACTGCTGCAATGGTAACAGCTGGCTGTGTGGAGGGCCCCCCGCTGCTGAGAAGGAGTGCAGGAGCAAAGAAAGCAATCCACATGCAAGGTTCCAATGTCTTTCTCTTACGAGAGGCACGATGTCGCAGCAGAATGAGGAAGTTAAACACAGGAACAGGGGCAGAGGGAAAGCTAGAGTTCTGCTGACATCGCCACAGGTACATGAGCTCCACTGTTAGCTGAGCCTGACTAAGGTTTATCTCGGTTTCTGAAGGTAAGGAGCTGATTTCTACCTCCTGATGTTCAGGTGGAGTACACCCCAGCATCTCCATCTTCCCTACGAGCTTCCTAGGTGAGCTGACACACAGTGCTGAGAGAAAGCAGCCCAGGACACAACCCCACTACCTGTGCCAGGTGGACACTATGAAGTTTCGGATATTTCCCAAGCTGATTGGTCCCCCAAGAATTTCTTTGAGCTGGTCGTGGCTGTCAGAGTAAGACGTTGTCAGGGGTGACACAAAGATCGGGTAGCCAATAGGCTGATCACAAGATGAGTTTATCATGTTCCGCAGCGCCTGCTTTGCATTCTGGATGCTGCCTCTCTCGGGGTTCCGGTTCCGGAGAAAAACCAGCTCCTGCTGCTGCCCTGCCCAGAGACCTCGGACACACTCCTTATTCACCTACGGGACAGGGAAGGGCAAGGACAAAGGTCAAGAAAGGAGGTGCAGATGGGTGACACAGTGTGGTGACCAACTGAAAAGCTATGAACACAAGCTCACCTGTGAAAGGAGTTAGTCAATGTCTTCTTGAATAGCTGACTGCTAAGTAGTAGGCACCTATGGTATACTTTCTCTTGCTACACCTTCTAGAAACTAAGTAAAATGAGCTCCTTTGCCAAGCTAGTCCACTAGATAATGGTTTTGATGGAAAAGACAGGCAACACATATTTCAATTTGAGAGGATGTTTGTGATATTTTGGGGTGGATTAAAAGACTAGATAAAGATCGGTGGTGGACAAGATGGCTCCGCAGGTAAAGCTATTTTCTTCTAAGTCTGGTGACTTGAGTGTGACCCCTGGCGTCCTCCTGTGTGGTGGAAGGAGAACCAATTCCTGAAAGCTGTTGAGCTTCCACAGAATGCCAGCCGCACTAGGGTGTGTGCGTGCGCACACACACACTCTTAAAGAGATCAAAGTGAATCATGATAATTTCAAAAACCAACGTTCCCAAACCCCTAAAACATTTACACACATATATACACATACATGAACACTCACGTACGTGCAGACTGAGAGAGAGTGAGAGAGAATTTAAGGAACAAACCACTTACAGTCAGCTTTGAACCACAATGAAGCACAAGCTTTGCTATTCTCTTTTAAATGAGGAGAGCATCTCATTAGCAGTGGAGTGCTGTGGGTTTTTTGTTTTTTTGTTTGTTTCTTTTTGAGACAGGGTTTCTCTGTGTATCTCTGGCTTTCCTGGAACTCACTCTGTAGACCAGGTTGGCCTTGAACTCACAGAGATTCACCTGCCTCTGCCTCCTCAAGTACTGGGATTAAAGATGTGCACAACCACCGCCTGCCAAGTGTGGGCTTTTAAAGAAGGATACTGTTCAGAGTTCATATGAAATGAATAAAAGTCCACCAGCCCTGAAATAAACTAAACAAACTAAAGGCTTTATTGCATCTAAGAAAACTTCACAGGGCGGAGGGAATTCTGAAAGTGAGTGTTCATAAAGCAAAGTATAAGCAACCACACTTGGGAGGCTGGATTAAGACGCCTGACCAATCTCCCTTGTCACAGGCCTATGCTGCAGACTCACCTTGATGACCCTAAAGCTCAGGTGGCGCCGGTTGAGCATGATGATCTTGTACTCATTGGTGCCATCGTCCATGACATGCCGCAGAGCCAGCAAGGAGGGGGAGTTGGCGAGCACTGCACTCCGCCACGCTGGGTCCCCTTCGTGGGCTATCACTAGGTTCTTTTCATGAGACACGATGGCTTCATAGAGCACAGTGGGGTCATCATACTCGTCTGGAGAAGTGAAATGGTCCTAAACACAGAAATAGCACATGTAGATTTTTGGTTTTGTTTTGGAAAAAAGGAAAATAAGTTCTAGGATAATAAGCAAAAATTCTTACAAATGGGCTTAACTTCCTATTATACATATGAGTGCTGTTATGAACATGCGCATTACTGTTCTACTAACTGGGTTACTGTTTTATACATGTCTCAGTTCTTTAACCAACATTTTCTCCAAGGCTTTACATAACTAAGCATCATTTCCAAGTTTCATAAATTGTCTTTTTACCTCTTTCAAGGCAGTTTTCACATATTTATTTACACATGTTTAAAGTTTATAATTTTGTGTGTGTATAGTATGTATGCATGTAGTGGTCACAAAACAGCTCTGCGGAGTTGGTTCTCTCCTTCCACCCTGTCATAGGCTCTCAGGACTGAGCTCAGGTCTCCAGGTTTGTGCAGCAAGTGCCTTTACCCACTGGGCCATCTCACTGGCCTGCACACACAAGTTAAGAGCCTCGAAAGGTCTCTACATTGTGCTCTTTATAAGCTAAATAAACTTTCTATAAAGACACACATTTGTAATAGCTGCAACATGCAATTATCCTGCCCTTGCCCCTCCTCTCCATGTGACTGTACATAGACTCGGTATTCCAGTGCCACTCCAAGAGCCTCTTTGTCTCTGTGACCACTCAGCCCTACGATGGACATGTGCCATCTATTGTCTGCAAGACTGAGGCAGGAAGCATGAACGAGACAAAGGGAGCATCCCTTTTAAAACCTCCAAGTTAATAGGGGATTGAAGATACACATCAAAATAATCATAACTCAGATCTAATGTTATTCAGGAAATGCAGCTGTCTTACTGTTTGCTTTTGCACATAGCTAGAAGGTTGATGCAGGCATATACGCATCCCAGCTCAACCCCAGTAACTACAGCTCACGTCTGGCAGGGAAGAGGAGGAGTAAAAAGCCAGTCCCCAGGGTGCAATCTATGAAAATGATGCTGTGCACCTGAGTGACGAAGCCTAACAGTGGCCTGTCCTCCCTTCCCCGTTCCCTTCACCTGCCAGGGAGGCTGAATAACACCTTTACATGTAGCAAGACTCAAACTCAATGGGGGCAGAACTGCTTCCCAGGTTCAAAGTTCACAAATGGTAATCCTAGGTCAACACAGCTTCCAACACCGGGATTCATCTCTTTCACAATGAAAATCTTTTTTCAATTCATTTTATTTTTGCTTATGTATATATAAATATACACGTTTGTGTACAGATGTGCATGCGAGTGCAGGTGCCTGTACATGTCAGATCCTGGAGTGGAGTTAGAGACAGTTGTGAGCTGCCTGCTGTGGGTGAAGGGGATTGAACTTGGGTCTTCTGTCAAGAGTAGTATGGGGCTAGAGGGATGGCTCAGAGGTAGAGAGCAGAGCACTGGCTGCTCTTCCAGAGGTCCTGAGTTCGATTCCCAGCAACCATATGGTGACTCACAACCATCTGTAGTGAGATCTGGTGCCCTCTTCTTGTGTACAGGCCTACATGCGGACAGAATACTGCATACATAACAAATAAATAAATCTTTTAAAAAAATAGTTATATGAATTCTTAACTGCTGAGCTCTCTCTCTAGCTCCACGGATTAATCTCTTAAGAGCTCTGCCTTTGCAGAACCTATAGATAAAGTCTGTGACCTGCCTGACGGATAACAGCACTCTAACGACGACTCTGCACTGGCCTGGACCACAGACAAGACACCTCGCACACTGTGCTGCCTTTGGCAAGTGCTTACCGTGGGAGAGGTCCCTCCATCCACCTCTGCTTACTAGAATCAGTATGGTTATTTGGACGAGAAAGGAACTGACAGTGACAGTAGGACCGACACACGTTATCAGGCACACTAACTGCAGGTTTTAATCTTGTTCAAATGCTTCTTCTCACTGGCTTCAACTATAGAAAACGCAAGTTTTTATGCCGGAGTCTTGTGTTTAAGCCTGTAATCCCAGCTACTGGGGACGCTCATTAGTTCAAAGCCAGCCCGGACAACCTAAGGAACCTTTCTCTGTCTCTCAGAGCGGGCTGAAGATAGCGCTTAGCAGCAGAGCACCTGCCTAGAGTGCAGGAGACTCTAGTGGAATCCCTAGACAGTACTCCGCACCCCAGTGACCTGGACGCTGTCTTCTCTTTTAAATGTACCGAGTCTTGTCTCAAACTGCAGATCTGTAAGCACAGCTGAGTGACATGACCAGAGGAACAAGTGCCAGCACACAATCCACAGCGTGTTCCTCAAAGGGTCCAGGGCTTTGCAAATACATTTTGGGGTCCAATTTTCACTGCACTCCCTAGTAGGACTGTCAGTGACCACTGAGCCTGTCCTGACTGCCTGCTGCTCGGGGGCACACCAAGCAGAAGGCAGCAGCATGCCATCCTACAGGAGCCATGAGGCACTTGCGGCTGCCAGGTGTTTGCTGGGGACAGGAACTGCAAACACATGAAATCCAACAAGCGTTTCAGGGGTACACCCTCTCCTTTCAGTTTGCCACGGCTCCTAGATTATCAATGGTGATGGGCATCAATACTGAAATTCACTACTACCGTTACTATGAGAAACATGGGTTCAGGCTTCTGGGATTTAACGCCTTGCTAGGAGTCAGGCTTTTCCTAGATTCAGATGAGAGCCTTTCCAAAGGTTCCCCAAAACACAGCATGGAAATCAAACCATGAAGTATCAGCAAACCTCTGAAATGAATTAAAAAACACACAACCAATTCATCTCTTACCTGATGGAGTTTAATGGACATACGGATTCCAGGTACTACAACTTTCCTCAACAGTTCCATGTCAGCGAAAATCCACTCATCTCGGACTGAGGAAATCCTGAAGTCCCCTTTAAACAGGGCATGCAGTCCATAGAGGAAGGACTCCAGGTTACTGTGAGGTGGAGAGAAACGGCACATATTTTGACAGAGGTCTTCATGATACTGAATCTCCTAGCTGCTTTGCATCACAATCGTCTGGGGAGTTTTGAAAGCAGACTCCAGACACTGAAGTCTGAACTCCTTAGTGAGACTCCCAGGAAATGGGTCCTGTTTGCCTGGGAGCCTTGCTTATGAAGCAGGGAAATGGCTCGCAGAGACAGACAATGGGAGAGAGCCTGTGTAGCGAGGGAAATGAAGGAATCTCGTGTGAAACATGAAACCAGAGACATTTATAAAGTAGGAACTACTCCTTTAAAATACACGTTACACAAAATAATATAGACAAAGATTGTGAATAAATATAGGAAAACAAACCAGGGAAATTTATTAGAAAAATAGATAAAATATGAGACCAATAAAATCTTACAAAGTGATTATAAAATGCTCGAAGTCCATTAAATTGTCACAATTAGTAGCTATTCTCACAAATGGGAGGTTGAAAGCCAGTTAGTTACTACAACATAAGATGTTCAGCAAAAACATTTATAGAAAAATGAAATTTTCAGAAACTTTGCAATAAAATACCCCAAAATGAATGTTTCAAAACACAACTAAGTAGTCAAACAAAACACATTTAGTTTACATCACAGAGAGCTTCTCATGCTCGTTTACTGTATGTGTGCTGTGCTTCCGTGTGAATCTGTGTACCACACACCTGCCTAGTATTCACAGAGGCCATCAGATCCCCTGAAACTGGAGTTACAGACAGTTGTGAGATACCATGTGAGCTGGGAATTGAACCCAGGTCTCCTGGAAGAGCAGCTAGTACTCTTATTAATCACTCAGCCATCTCTCCAGCCCATCCCCTTCCCAATACCTTCTGGAAAACAGAGCGGCCTCTTTACCTGGACATATGGTGGGAGGCCGTTCCCAAAGCCCTCCGGCCCAGAACGCAGAGTCCATAACAAAGAGTCACCAGGGAAGAGTCTCTGTCCACATCTAGAGGCTTTAAAATAAAGAACATTAGATACCGGGAAGCTTTGTGGGTATGTAACAAATCAGAAAAGACCCCACGGGTAAGGCAGACAGAGAAAGGAAGAGCTGAACTCTACTGTCAGAGAAGAGTTCTGTTGATGGGATACTGTCTCAGAGGGAGAGCAGAGAGAATGAGGCAGAGGCCTGCCACACTGGTGAGTGTCCTTGAGCTTGGAGCCAGCGCATCTCCAAGTTTAGAGGGCTTTTCTAGGAGGAGGTCCTTCTGGGAAGGGATTTATGGGAGCAGAATTCTTGCTCTTAAGGAGATGGGAACAATTTTGATTTAATTAAAGAAAAACTATAGCAGAAGGGAGATATGGCTAGAAAATACCACTAATAACTTTATTCTAAAGGGACTGTATACAGTGGGTAAAATATATCCAGGGCTGAGTGGGCTGTCTGAAGGGGTTGGGGACACCCAGATCAGAACTGGGTCTCTAAAATGCTTATTTTATGTATATGAGTATTTTGTCTGTGTGCGCGCGCGCGCACGCGCACACGCACACGCACACGCACACACACACACACACACACACACACACACATATGTGTGCACCACAGGCATGCCTGAGGTCAGAAGAGGGCACTGGATCCCCCAGAACTAGAGTTACAGATGGTTGTGAGCCATCATGTGTGCTGGGAATCAAACTCAGGTCCTCTGGAAGGACAGCAAGTGCACTAAATGCTGAGCTACCTTCTCAGCCCCCAAGGTGAGCCTTTTGAATATATGGTGTATGGGCATTTAGTAGGATTTCTTCAAGCTATGGCCAAACGTCCAATAACCTGAGAGTACTTGAGGATGGAGGCCATTTCTGAGTAAGAAAATAATGTACTTCAATACTGTCCAAGCCACAAAAGGGATATTATAACAACATGCCCAGATGCATCAAACGCCCTTCAAATTTGAAAACATTGGGCAAAAACCCCTTAGACATGTCTCATGTATAAAAAAAAAAAAGCACCAGGACAGGCTCCAAAGCCACAGAGAAACCCTGTCTCGAAAAACCAAAATAAATAAATAAATAAATAAATAAATAAATAAATAAATAAATAAATAAATAAATAAAATAAAAAAAATAAAAAAGCAAAACAAATGAAACCACCTAGCTGCCTGTGGCACGTCCCTGGCTGGCCCGCCTAGAAGGGTGTGTAGCCTACTCATCACTGCTTTAGGACGGGTGACTCCCATCAGCATATGCTCTGCTGCATATCAGTGTAAAGTGAAAGGCTGCCACTCAGAGAGGGGCACAAAAAGGCACCCCATTCCTACTGATGCGAAGATGCTAAGATGGCAGGTTTCCTGAAAACAGCTGGGAAGTAAGGGCTAACGGGTTTGGTAAAGCCACAGACACTGGCTGTCAGGCACTGCTAACTCCAGGATACCAAGTAAACAGGATGCTGGGTGCTCAGCTCCACAGACCTTCCCTGAGAAGACAGTGAGCCCTAGCCAGTCTTGGGGTCTGTGGTTTTGCAGGGCTGGCCAGGGACACGACAGTGCTATACGCCTAGAAGAAAGAGTAGTTGAAAAGTCTGTATTTCATCTTACTTTAGGGCAGGACAAGTTGTCCTGACCCTGACGTGTGCATGGGGAAGCACTTACATCAATGTCATGGGGAGATTCCTATTTTAGGTCTATGATTTGGGTTTCCGGAATCAGAGTTTCCTGGGAGAGACCTAAAACACTCTTTATTTTCAAAGTGTTGAATTTTACCTAATTTCGTACTGAAAGTCCTAGGTCTACACTCTCCAGCAGCAGTCACGGCTGCACAAGCAGGCTATTTAGAAGGATTACAGTAAAACAAATGCCAGCAGGACGCTAAAAAAGGATGCTCTTCAGCTGTCTTGGCAGAGCTGGTTTGGCTCAAACATTCTGACACAGGCATGCTGCCTAACCCAGAGGATCTGAGAAGTGCAGGAAAAACTGACTCACAATAATAGGATATTCTCCCATTCTGTGAAAACCTGGATTCAGAGAGATACAAAGGCCACGCAACAGCTTACCTTTGCTCTCCGGGAAGAGCAGTACTCTATCCAGTTGAGGTAAATCACACAGAAACTCTCCCGAGATATGCCTGCCAGACGATGGTCATAGTCTTCGTCAATGTTTGGGTTAAAAGTCGGGTCCACGTCAACATAATTTCGGTCTGCACACAGACGCAGTCCTTCCTGCATTGTCTCATTCGCAAGCCACTCCTCTAACTTAGAGGAGGCTGTGACGTAATAAATGATCCCCTAATTAAGAAACACAGGGAATTCCAATCAAATCACAATGCAAAAATTCATTCCAATTTTTTATCACACCTACAGATAATTTAGCTCAAAATATTTAACACCATGTCCCATGCCTAATTTTAAGAAAGTTACTTCGAGCCTTCCTAGATGGAAACACCATCCAGTGCTTTATAATCAACCGTTGTGAGAGTCAAGTAACCTGTAAGCTCCACCAGCAAAGGGACCAGATAACTTCCTGAAATGCGGGCGTTGTAGCTCTCGGGAAATAACAAGCCACATGTTTTCATTCCCCTAGTCTGTATGAATCAACTGTGCTGGACATGCTTGATCACACGTGGGCGGGAGGTAATTAGGCAGGAAATGTGTCAGGATGTATGCTTGCCCCTGATTGGATCTGATGGGATAGGCAAGGAATTGTGGGTTTTGCCTTTTAAGTCCCTGCAAAACATGACTTGTGGCCATTCTCTGGGAACCTAGAGGTAGACCTGACCAGAGACCATCTTTGTGGCCTGCATTTAATTAAAGTTTGCTTCAAATTTGGCTCAAAATTGTAGAATTGTTCTTTCTCTTGAGAATCTTAGGATTAACACCATAAATCTGGTAAGGCAACTTGTAGCCTATCAATTTCAGTGCTTAAATTCAGGGTATTTTTAAAGAGGTGGAAAATTAGTACGCTGTATTTATTTTGAAATTTTTCTCACAAGAAGTTATTTAAACTTTTAGTGCTCCTAAAGTCAAGTGATAGAAATAAAGTAAAAAACAAACATAAAAGGAGGCACACATTCATACACATGCATGAAGACTCATACACATATGCACACAGACACACATGCACACAAAGACACACACACACACACACACACACACACACATACACACACGGGCACAAACAACCAAGTTAAGAAAAATGCAAATCAAGTTCTTTAGCTTCTTGGGTCTAACTGAATGGAAGGCTCAAGGTCCATCGAAATCAGCACAAATCCAGAACTTAGTGGTTATAATGAAAAACAGAAAAAATTCTGATGTGCAATCATAAAAGCGTGGCTTACCACATATTCCTTTCTTAAAAATACTGACTTTGTTGGGTCTTGTGAGACACGTTTAATCCCAACAGGGATTCAGAGGCCATGGGTCTCTGAAGATTCCAGATCAATCTGGTCTAGATAACAAGATCCAGGGCAACCAGGGCTATACAGTGATACTCGGTCAAACAAAACAAACCCACAATAACAAAAATAAAAAATTCTCTTCACCTATAAAGGACTAAGCTTGGCCAATAAGGGGGTCTGGTTTTGCCCTCTGGCCTGATAAGTCTCTTCATCTAGGACTGAGCTCCATAGTCTCAATGTGACCTTCAGAAAATCTGGAAACTTCTGTCAACTCCACCTGATTGCAGATCTGAGTGTCTTAAGAGCCACGCAAACCCATGCATGTACATGAATACACAACAGTCCTAAACCATAAACTATGAATTCCAGTTATTAGTGTAACAAGAAATAGTAAGACCTGCATGGGGTGGGGTGTATCATTATTTTTTTCCATGGGTATATTTTAATTGAGTTCTCTAGATACTAGACAATTTAAATCACTGCTCAGAAGCAAAGCACAAGTTTGAAAGGCTAGGAAGAGGAAGGTACTTACCTAGCTCCGAGCTTCATCTTTGGTACGCATATACTATTAGCATAGCAAAAATGAATGGATGCATACATGAATGAATGACTATAAATGTACATAGGCCTTTGTGTGTGCATGTGTGTGTGCGTATGCATGCATGCATGTGTGTGCATGTGCCTGTGTGTTTCTTTCCAAAGAAAGCCCTCCGGTACTCAGGTCTGAGGCACACACTCTTACCTTGACATAGTACGTGGTAAGTACTCTGCGGAGATCAAAGACTTGAAGCATGGAAGCAGCACTGTTGTCAGTGATGCTGTAGCCCTCCAGAATATACTTAGTGACGACCACTTCCCAAGCCAGCCAGCGTTGGCCAAATGCAGCATTAAAGGACAGCACATGAGGAACATGGCCAGGCTCACAGCAGCAAAATCCTTCATCTTCTTCCACACCTTCTGTGATGGCTTCCACTTCTCGCTGTTGACAATAGGTACCTTCAAAAAAGACAAGATCATTATAGACAAAGGTAAAGAAAAATAGCAACTGGGAAAATGAATGCCTACTGAGCACCAACAATTTAGAAAAGACGCCTCTTCTGGCAATTCAGGGTATATGACTGATTTGCCTTAGGGTAGTCCCCACCAAACCGCAGCGAACTCCAGAGCCCAGGCCGACTCTGTCATCTGTAAGAACTGCGTGCTTTAACCATGAAGGCCTGGGATTTGTGCTATGAAGCAGTGCTTTAGTTTCCACTAATGATTCTCCACAATTTTTTAATGGGTATTATAACTGCACTAACATCAAGCAAAGGCCAATGAGCAGACGCTCCTCCCCTAAAGATGTGCACTCATCACCAGTAAACAGTGGACAGATGCTGCCCCGTCAGGATAGGAGCTCCATGGAAACAGACACAGCAGAGAACAGTTTGTTCATCTCCTGGGCACTTCCCAGGCCAATTACCTTGACAAGAGAAACTATCCTCTGATTGGCTCTTTTCCCAAGAAAATGCTTCCTTGTTTTCCTTACAAACTAAAAACACCACAGAGACCTTCTTAGAAACTAGGCTAAAACTCTCCAGATGCATAATCCTCATTAGAAATATATTCAAAAACAAAACTTGAAATCTCTATAAAACAAACTTCATGTATACCACTCATGTAGATAAACTAGTTATTTTTGCAGGATCTGATAACCCAAGTTGGTATTTTTCTGAATGTATGATTTTCTATGGAGAAAGAACTGATTGGTTTGTCAGCACACAGAATTACAGAGGGCTGGTGTGTGTGTGGGGGCAATGAGGAATAACTGATTGAAGGTTTTACTTTGCAGTAATGATAATGTTTTGGAACTAGAGATGGTGGCTGCACACTGTGAATGTACACTAAAGGTCACCACTTCCTTTTTTTTAAACAGTTGTTTTTAGGTTATGTGATTTCATTTTAATTGAGAAGACTAAAGAGGGTTGGGCGTAGCAGCACACAATTCAATCCCAGCACTGAGGAGGCAGAGGCAGGTGGAGCTCTATGAATTTGAGGCCAGCCTGTGTACAGAGTGAGCTCCAGGACAGCTACGGCTACACAATAGACTGTCTTGAAAACAACACCAGCACCAACAACTATTGAGGGTAATGGTAGGGCATTTTATGATGGCTCAGTTAACTACTTTCTGGTTCACAAAAACTCAGTGTTCTATCTACACCTTCATCCTTGAACAGACATGTACAATTGGTGACAAGGGGCCTGGCAAGTGAAGAACAAGCAAGGAGGCAGCACCTGCAGGTAAGCTGGCCGATCTCCCACAGCACTAACATCATTCTTCTTTCAATGAGACTTGGGTGGAGGGGTCCAATACCGTGTTACAATCCCAGGGATCTATTTTCTAACTTTCCCCCCAAGATTTACTTATAATTTGATGTATACATGCGTGTCCCTGAGTACATGTACACGAACCCACACACATGCAAGCGCCCTTGGAAGCCAGGGGAGGGTGTCAGATCTCCTGGAATCGGAGTCGTTAGCCACCTGATCTGGGTGCTGAGACCTAAACCTCAGCCTGGATGAGCAGCAAATGCTCTTGCAGCTAAGCCATCCCCCAGCGGCCAATTCTGAACTTCTCATTTGGGATTTAAACATAGAAAACTTAGGCACTCTCTGAAAGTAAAGGGGCAATGGACATCTTACCTCTGAATTCAAGTCCCCGCAGCTGGAAAGTGACCAGGCCGTTGCCTATCTCTATCAGGTGTACTAATGCATTGAGATAGTCAGAGGCGAGGATGAAACAGTCCCCGGTACTATAGTTTCCCCACCTTCCTAACAGCAAATCCCCACAAAGACTGTGCTGCAGGGATCTGGTTAGATGTTCGTAGAAGATGGAATTCAGATTGTTGTCATCTGACCCTGTAAGAAACGATTTTAAGAAAAGTTGATTTCACTTTAAATACCTGTTGCATTGATGAACAAGATCATTAAAAATACTGAAACTAGCTAGTCAATGTAGCTGCAATCCCAGCACTCAAGAGAGGGAGGCAGGAAGACTGCCAGAGATTTGGGCCAGCCTGGGATACCGAGTGAGACAAAACAACTGAACAATCTAAAACTAAATTCCTCTATGGCTGTGTTTACATTTCTTTCACAAGAAAAAGAAAGACGCATGCCACACCCCTACAATTTGTACACAAAAACAAATCGGTGTTATGGTTTGGGCGTACCATGTCCCACAAAGGCTCATGCCTAGCCATGTGACATCAGTGGGAGGTGGTGCTAAGCAGAAGGAAGTACGGCAGCTCTACCAGAGGCTGTGCCAGCTTCCAGAAGCCAGATTAGTGCCTAGCCCAATCATCATCACAGAGGCCTCCACAGCAGCTGATGGGAGCAGATGCAAAGATCACAGCCAAACATTAGGCAGAGAGCCCAAACTGGAGATCTCCAGTGGGTACCTCCCCTTGGAGCTCAGGAACTCCGCAGAAGGGGAGGAGGAATCGTAAGAAAGAGACAGGAAGAGGACATCAGGAGAACATGGCACACAGAATCAACTAAGTAGGGCTCATGAGGCTCACAGGGACTGAACTGACAATCACGGAGCCTGCATGGACGGTCTGGGCTAGGTTCTCTGCACATACCTTGCGGGTTGTGTAGCTTGGTGTTCTTGTGGGACTCCCTGCAATCGGAGTGTATGATGGAGGGTGTCTCTGACTCTTAGGCCTGCACATAGAGTCCTCTCCCTCCTACTGGGTTGCCTCATCCATTCTCTCTTGATGAGGGTTTGTGCCTAGTCTTATTGTAACTTCTTAAGCTGTGTTCAGCTTATATCTTGGGGAGATGCTGTAAGAGGCCACTAGTGTGTTCCCGGCTGCCCAGATTCCCGAAATAACCACACAGAAACTGTATTAATTAAATCACTGCTTGGCCAATTACTTAAACGTATTGCCAGCTAGTGCTTACATATAGAAATAACCCATCTCCATTATTTTATATTTTACCACGAGGCTTGTGGCCTACTGGCAAAGTTTCAACATATCTGTCTCTGGCAGTGGCTCCATGGCTTCTTCTGACTTCGCCCTCTTTCTCCCAGCATTCACCCTAACTTTCCCTGCCTAACTAAGTTCTACCTTGCTATAGGCCAAGTCAGTTTCTTCATTCATTAACCAATAAAAGCAACACATAGACAGAAGGACCTCCCACACCACGGAGGTCTGCTCCTTTCTGAAGGGAAAAAGAGAAGAAGTGTATCTGGGGGGTGAGGTAAGGGGACTAGAAGAGTGGAGGGAGGGGAAACTCTGGGATGTATTCAAAACACAAAATTAAAATAAATAAAAAAAAGAAGCATGGCATGGGGACAAGGCTGCGAGAGTGACTGGCATCCTGGGAAGAGCAACTCCGCAGTCACATGCTCCTGGTCTTGAGGTTCCGCCTCAACACAAGCCCACAGCACATAGCTCAATGGGGCCAGGCAACCACAAACTTCCACCTCTGAAACTGTGAACAGAATACATCCACCCTTCTTTGAAGCTGCTTATCTTGGGTATTTTATCACAGCAGTGGAAACCTCATCAACACACATAAGATAATGCGCAACTTTTCAGAATCCAGGGTTAAAGTCAAGGGGCTGGATCTGAGTTTCAGCTGCTGACAAGCCCCTGTCAATGCCAGCTCTAGGAGTGCCCTCTTCGAGCATCGGGGTGCGCGCGCGCGCGCACACACACACACACACTCATGCACACACACTCACGCACACACACTCATGCGCACTTAGAAAGTAAACCCTAAAGAGTTAGAAGTCCTAACACCCCTCTAAGGGTTTCAGTTTGTGCAGTTCAGGGATCCGATTGGATGCACCCTTTGGCATTATTTATGATTCAAGGACTGTTATTGTCATTTAATGAAACACACCTTTCCATTAAAATATACAGGATACAGAATCCAAGAAACAAAAAGATGATCTGGTAAAGGAAGTTGGTAAGACTATGTAAGATTTTAACAAAAACTAAACAAAGAGAAATGAGTCAAAACCCAAACACTGTGAAGGCTCCGGTGCAGCAGACACAGCAGCACCTGCAGAGTTGGACATGAGGTCACACTGAAGAAAAGCACAAGCAAAACCACCACGGATTCACGACAGCCCCAACCACCTTCGCTGGCATCCCACCCACAGCAGCAACGCCTGGGCTGTAGTCTAAGTATTGGAGAAGAGCAAATATTCAAGGCTTGGAAATTTTTTTAAACTCACACTAACTATACATTAAGACAATGAGGGGGAAATGAGAGTCTAATTGCATCCAGTTATGTGTCTGGTCATAAAAAAGGTGTGTAATTTCTTCCTAAGGATGGTGTTACCAGTATCTGAGAATTCCAAGTCCGTGTGAGCACATGCTGGAAATGGTTTTTCTCCTCCATGAGATTGTAAGTGAACAATGCCAAGTAAGGGGCTCTTCCTGGTTTAATTTTATAACTGAAAATCAATTTGATTCTTAGAGTTTGGTTTCTCAGATGGGCAGAGCATTTGAAGAAATTTATGCATTAAATGGAAACATATTCTAGTCTATTTGGGAGCAATGATAAATAGTTTCCTGAGCTAATTAACTAACTCATTAGTTTCATATAGTTGGAGCAGTAAGGTTCCCAGGATTTGGTTGATGAGATTTTCTAAATAAGCTAAAAATCAAACATTGGATAATGATACCACAACCAAAATTCTGCCCACTGAATCAGTATCTTGGGTGAGTATTGGAAAATCCCCAGGACATCTATGCACACAATTAATTAAATAAAATTCAATTTTAGTATTTACTTAACACTTGAGAGAAAGGTATAAGGAAGGACACATGTTGGCAAAGGCATCATTCTTATCCAGTTTTCATCTGACTTTTACTTAGCTTACATAAGGACTATCTTCAAATGGCATATTTAAAATTTTTGTTGTCATTCGTAAGATACACCCTATCAAGAAACAGTATATACACTGGAAATGTTCTAGTTCATATATACAACGCTTTGCTAAGGTAAAAAGGAAAAAAAATGAAGGATATATGGTTTTCAAGAAATTAATATTGTAATCCAAGCCTTCAGGAGTCTGAGGCAGGAGGATAGTGAATTAAAGGCCAGTCTGTACTACACTGAAAGTTTGAAGTTAGCTGGGCTACACAGAGATCCTGTGTCAAACAGAACAACTTTTAGAGGGTTTATAGTAAGCAGGGAGTGAAGCTATGAACGCTGAGAGGCTGAGTGTGTGCGTGTGTGTGCACGCACAGATACGTGTACAGGAACACACAGAAAGCAAATCCTCTGACTGCCTCGTTGCAGACAGGACTATTACCTGGATTTCTATCAAGCTGAGAAGCCAATCTGGTATTTGAATGGTCCACACGTTTTGTGCTGAAGAAAACAAAACAAAACATTTTTAGTATTTTATACTTTAAAAAAAAAGCAAGAGAAAAACTACAAGACACAGATAAATTCCATTTCTGTAGGAAAACCTCTGGGGAAAAGCTATGATTAGATAATAACCAACTTGACAGCACAGACTTACAGTTAAAATTTTTATTTTCTTCCTTTGCATCTTCACAACACATAAACACAACAGCTCTCCCCTGTTCATTTTTCACTAGAGCCTAAAAAGACATCTACGAGTGTACTGCCAACAGAAATGACCAGGAGAAAAGAACACAGACTGCATACAGCCCTCCCAAGTGCACCTCTATGGAAGTCTCTTCCCAGGGAACGCACACCTAGGAATGTCCAGAGGTCCTGTGGTCCACAGAAGGCCAACTTCCCCAATGGAGTCAGCAGACCAAAGGCTCTTGGTTTTCAGGTCAGAACTATCCTAACACTGAACTGCGCTCGCTGTTTCTCACCACATGACACTGGCACTGGCAGCGTAGAAGCAGGGCCTTCCAAAGTGGTACCCGAGCATGAAGCAAGGCAGGGCCCACACAGTACTCAGCCTTCACTGCCACACATGTTAGGTCAGTTAACTCATCTTCTAGAAATGTCCCAAAGAAAGAGCAAAGCTCAAAGTCTGAACTCTCAACTCCTTGGTACAGGCCACATAACTATTCTATATGCAAGACGAGACAACGCAGAAAGCATTCCACCCGCCCTGAAATGCTGCACTGTCTGGAGGGACTACTACCAGTTCAACTGGTGACTTTCCCTCTAAGGACCAGTTCCTTCAAGATGGTGAGCAAAGTGTAAGACTACTCAGATGTGCTGCCTTACAGGCATTCCGCAGCACAGACAAGGCAAAGCCCATTACTTTAAGGGAAACGCGGAGGCAGTTCAAAAACAAAAATTAGTTTTGGAAAACTTGTATTCCAGTCATGAGTGTGACAACTTCCTAGAGCAATGCACTTCACGACTCTTCTGAGATTGGTGACACTGTGAATGCCTTTTTAAGGAGACTTGGAGAGCTAGTTCAAGTTACTCAACCATGCCATTTTCAAATGACCAATAAATGCTAGAAATTATGTACAAGCAAAAATCTCATTCAAAGAAAATGAATGGATCAGTCCAGACAAGACACACTTCTAAACGCTCCGAGATTCACTTTAGATTCTACCCTACAAGGATTATTTATTTATTTACTTATTATGTAAACAATATTCTGTGTATGCCTGCAGGCCAGAAGAGGGCACCAGACCCCATTACAGATGGTTGTGAGCCACCATGTGGTTGCTGGGAATTGAACTCAGGACCTTTGAAAGAGCAGGCAATGCTCTTAACCTCTGAGCCATCTCTCCAGCCTCCCCCCCACAACTATTTTTAAGAAATAATTATTTTCCAGGCAATGGTGGCACACGCCTTTAACCCCAGCACTCAGGAGGCAGAGGCAGGTGAATCTCTGGATTTGAGGCTAGCCTGGTCTACAGAATGGGTTCTAGGACAGCCAGGGCTACACAGAAACCCTATTTTGAAAAACAAAATAAAAAAAAAACAAATAACCCCCCCCCCCAACAAAAATAAACAAAAAACCACACTGCCATTTACTTTTTGTGTTTTGGTGAAAAATCAAAGAAAGACACCTACAACTGTCTTAATACTTCTTTCTTGGGGTTAGAGAGATGGCACAGTGGTTAAAAGCATGGGCTGCTCTTGTAGAAAACCTGGGCTGGGTCCCCAGGACCCACATGGTGGCTCACAACTATCCCTAATTCCAGATGCAGGGGATCCAGTACCCTCTTCTCAGTTCCTCGGGTACCAGTCAATACGCAGTGCACATGCAGACATGAAGACAAAACACTCAAAACATTTAAAAAGTCTTTTTCAACTGTGCATCTGTGAGGACAAATTTCTTTCTTCATTTCAATCAAATGACATACTGCAAGAGAGTGGATGCACAAGTGTGGACCTAACCTGTCTTTTAGCAAGCAAGACATTAAAGGGTTGCCAAACTGGAAACAATGCAATCTTATTAAAATTTTGGTAGGCAGAAAATACTCTTAGTTTAAAATGATATTTATGTTAATATGGGATATGCTTTGAAAAAAAAAAAAGACAGGGTCTTGTCAGGTAGATCAAGCAGGCTTCAAATTTGTAATCCTCACACTTCAGTTTCTGAGTTCTGGAATTATAAACAAAGTGGCTATTTTCTATTTTTAAATAAATAAACACTTGCATTTTAAAGAGGTTCTTTGAAAATATTATTGAATAAAACTTCTATTTAAATACAATGACATCTTGAATATTTTTATGGGTACCAAAAATATTGCTACAAACTGTTAAGAATTGGTATCACAGAATATAACTTCTGGCTAGAACTTGGCCTAGAATAGGATATAGAAAGTAATGAAAATTCACCAAAATGGTGACCACCACCTGCAGTGTTAGGAGAGGGCCAGAGCAGAAATGTCAAGTGTACAAGTTGGCTCACTGTGCCACTCCTGAGACCAGCATCTTCCTGAGTAAAAATGCCACTGCATGGCAGGCAGTGCAGAGAGAGGCATTGTGGGACGGTGAGAACTACACATCCAACATGTTAATACATGCCCAAATGTTCTTGTTCCCTTACTGAGAATGCCTCTTTCAGCAACTTTCCTTAAATAAGAGCCTATGTGGACAGACTCTGGGCAAGGACTATCCTAAGCAGCAGATTAAACAGTTAGTCTAATGAGCAAAGTCTGCACGGGAAACTGTTGGAATGAAGTTATCAGAAACTTTTCTTCCTGAAGAGGCAAAGGAATCTATAAAAGGTGAGCTCTATAAATAAGAAGGTGAATCCAAAGACAAACATATAGGCA
>NC_022009.1:19798847-19805408 GCF_000317375.1 Microtus ochrogaster | reverse complement strand
AAATAAATAAATTAAAAAAAAAAAAAGGTGAGCTCTAGAATTTCTAACTATGTTATAGCTCACCATAGCTGGTACAATGGTGTAATGCTGTATATCACATGTCACAGTGTTACTGACAGGGAGTAATTCCAAGACGTCATTGAAAAAAACACACAAGAGTATAGTTAGGACTATACTTTTAAGAATCACATAAAAAGATGAGAAAATAAAGATCAATTTCCTCAATACTATACAATCTTCAAATTTTAAAAATAACTGTATTGGGCAGTGGTGATACACACCTGTAACCCAGAACTTGGGAGGCAGAGGCCAGTGGGTCTCTGTGAGTTCTGAAGCCAGCCTGGTCTACAGAATGAGTTCCAGGACAGCTAGGGCTATGCAGAGAAACTCTGTCTTGGAAAAAAAAAAAAAAAACAAAGACTAACCAACCAAACAAAAAAATTGTAAATTTCTGGCATAAAAGTATTTATCACCACGAATTATAATCAAAACCAATTTTCCCTAAGGATGCGTCCTCCGTGTAGAGGACAGAAACTCAGTCGTGTGCGTCCATTTACTCACTTGTAATCTCGCTCCCAGAACTTCACGGGCCTCACGTAGGAGGTGATGAAGATGGCACTACCTAGGAAGGGGTTTAGCGGCGTGGAGAAGAAGGCTGATACCACCGCCTGGACAAACAGCATAGCCGAGTCTATGGGGGAGCGGTTAAGGAACAAACACAGCAAACAGAAAAAGAAAGAGGGAGAAAGCCCACATGTCAATCTTGGGATGAAATACCCAAGTCTAACTTTATGAAGGTCAAAACCGGAATTCGGGGCCAAATGAGATGACGGCTTGCTGCCATGAGATGACATGATTGCTGCCAGGCCTCAGCATGCATGCTGGAGGAAGAGAACTGACTCTCCCCAGGTGTCTGTTGACCTCTGCATGCGACACACATACATACACATACACACACACATGCACACACGCACGCATGCACACACAAATAAATAAATACATGTAATGAATATTTTTTAAAACTGCAAACCTTGAAAGGCTGCACTCAGACACAGCCTGAGTCATTAGTAATCAGTTATTTTAAAGTGCTTCTGAGGCAGGAGGAGGATGGAAATTTCACCCAGAAATTTAATTATGATTGCTATGAAAAATGTTCTATTAGTTTATTCTAAGTACATTAAAAGTTCCTAGACTTTAATAACATTCATAGCTCACACTTTAAATACAAAACTTAAAAATGGCATTACTTATTACAAATCCTTAATCTTTCCTCATGTTTGGCCGATCTGTGGGTTGCACAACCTAAACCAGGACAGGCGGTTCTCCACAGCCTGTGAGGTTTGAGGCTTGTCACGATCCCTGGCATGTGTGCTGGGAGACGGACTGCAGACTGACGCTCTCATCAAGGATATGACTAGCCATGCTCACACACTGTAGTGAAGGATACGGGGCACCGCAAAGGGCTGGGCAAAAGCATGGAATGCAGAGCCCCACGTGATCTGCCAGGGTGCAACATAGGTGTACACGAACTGCAGTTTATAGAGGAGCTCCCAGAGCTGTGGGAAGAGAGGAAAAGCTGTCAGGGAAATAGTAAGCAGGCACTTCAACCAGAGAACAGAAGGTCTATAAGATGTGTCTTCTTCCTATCATGGAAATGACCTGGAATTATTTTCCAATAGCATAATAAGACAAGATTTATCAACTGCCAAAACACTGGCATTATTTTAATATAAACATGTTTTTTTTTTTTTTTGAGGGTTGAAGGACTGGTTCTTTATTTCAAAATGTCACGAGTTGATATTCAGTATCAAAACAGTTGCACTATGGGGTTCTCTCTGGACAGGAGTACAAACAAGCCAGTAAGCTGCAGCATGTCCACCTGGAACAGGCCTTGAAGAGACTGCCTGAACACAGTGACTGGGCGGGGACACTCGAAAGATCCGCACACTGCCAGCCCACAGACTGCAAAGGATTCAGACTTACGGACTGGTGTTTAAGAGTTATCTGCCCTCTTCTGGCCAGTCACGGTATTGTTACTACTGTAAGCAAATGAGGACAGAGGCAACAAAACTGCTGTCCTTGAGCAGAAACTCTAGGTGTCTCTAATACCTGCATGTATTTTATTCCAGGACACAATACCCTTGAACTGGAGAAAATCTGTTCCAAATGTAAAGTCACAAGGAGCCAGGCAACAACCTCTCTAACACAGTAGCCACTGTTTATTGGACAGCAATCTTCTGAACCCCAACTGCTACAGGTGGAGACAGACCACATGTAAGTCCCATTTGACTTTGGTTCTTATGAACCACAGTGACAAGCACGGCTTCCTGGGAAAGTAACTGGTGACTGAAGAGGAGCAGTACTTAAGAGCCAGCAGGGCAACTGAAACAGCAGCACAGACCACAGCAAGCATTCACTTAGCGGTGTCTCTGCAGGCAGGCGCTCCTGGTGAAGGATTACCTTGCTGAACAGGATGGACATAAAGAAGAGGTCCAGCAGCATCGTCTCTGAGAAGGCTTCATAGTCAAACTTGAAAAAGAGCACAGTAAAGATGACCGTGATGTACTGGTACGTGGGGCTACTGAAAGAGGACCGCAGAAGCTTCAGGCCAGCGATGGTGATCATCAAAGCTCCCAACCTGTCATGGACAGAGAGGCGTAGTCCGTCAGTTTGCGGCTGAAAACTCCCAGCTTCCTCTAACCCTGAAGTTACCACATACTCACTAAGCTTATGATACAGAACAAATTAAAACCTCTGGTATTGATTTATAAGAGCCAGGGGGGTGTGCATACCCATAATCCCAGAACTTAGGAGATCACAAGTTCAGTGTCAACTCTTTAGTCCAGATAGGTAGGTAGGAAGGTAGAAGATAGATAGATAGATAGATAGATAGATAGATAGATAGATAGACGCCAATGACTTCCATGGCATTTATTCCATGATAAGCATATCACATCCTGAAAGGCACTAAGATAATATTATTTTTATTAGTATTCTTTTTTATACTATGCTCTTTATTCTCTACATAAATAAGCATGTTTAAAAATAAAAAGCTATAGTTCTGAAACCTAGCTCTCTAGTTTAATTTTATCACTTTAACAATAGCTGCATTCATTACATGAAAAACATGTACTAGCATGCCATACTATGGAGCTGAACTACGATTACAGGATAATCATGTAGACAAACGACCACCTACACAGTCTGATTTACACAGTACACAACAACCACCTCCCAAAGTTGCCATCTGATAGTAAAAACTAGCTTTATTTTTAATTTCTTAAATTACATTTTTCCCATTATTTTGCATAAGTGCATGCGTGTACGCATGCGCACTTGACACAGCTTGTGTGGAGGGCAGAAGACAATTTGCTGAAGATGGTTCTCTTCCTCCACTATGTGGGTCCAGGGACTGGACTCAGCTCATAAAGCTTGGCAGCAGGACCTTCCCACTGAGCCATCCAGCCAGCCCCCAAACTAACTTTACTTGTCAAGTGTCCTCTTCTAAGAATACTGACAATAAGAAGTCAAGAACAGTAAAAACGGTGATGTTCAAAAAAGCGAAGACAAAAAATTTTCACCTGAGCCTTTTATCCATTGATGCTGTGTGCCAGAGACACCGTGTTTAATGGTCTTGACCAAGGACTCAAGGCTGTTTTACCAAGTGTAAGGCATTGCTTATTACTGCTCGAATCTAACAACACAGATCAGAGGACTATACTTACTCTGCATCCAGTTTCTTTGGGCTGGCAATGGTCTCTGCACTGCTGCTAAGTTCATTGAGGACAATCAGTGGATAGATGATATTCTTCTCCACAAAAAGAAGCCACACGTGGAGCTTTTCAAACCACATCATAGTGGCTGCATCTGATGAGGCAACAAGTCCAGAGATCACAATTTACACAATGATCAAAGCAGCTGGGCGTGCGGTAAGAAGGATCAACTTGACTTAGATTTGGATCCGTTCTATCAGCCCGTAGTTCAACAGTCAATTTCTAACTGCTCTGAAATACGCCACGCCCCAGGCCCCCAACACACAGATTTCCAACCTAGACACGACTCACACTTAAGTAAGTTTACTTGTATAAGCTGTCTGTGTGGAGCTGCGGGTCAGGCCACGGGAGGCGAATGCTCACCACAGACTGCATCTCCAGTGAAACCTCCCATTTTAACTACAATTTCTCTCATTTTCTCTATTTGTATATAGAAAAAGTTATTAAAGATTCTTGGGCTGTGTCTCACCTCTAAACAAATAAGATCTTTAAAGTATCTGGTTTTAAAATGATAAGGTATATGCTGCAGGCATACATATGTATGATTTAGATTCACCCAGTTTATTAAAGTCATTCTCATCACTGGCAGCACATGAAGATTAACTTAGCACCACTCTCTGGCTTTCTGAAAACAGTACGGCAGGCAGTTAGGAAGTCTTTACTTTGAATATCGGTACAAGGAAAAATACCTTTACTATAATTTAGTACTTTCACTAAGTCAAAATTGTTGTGGTGATTCAAAAATCTGAAAAAAATTTAGACTTATTAAAGAAATGCACAACCAGTAAATTTGATTTTAAAAGCAAACTAGATCTATTTGGTACTATTTATTTGTAACAGGGATAGAAACAGTTCATCATAACAAAACGAAAGCCTTTCACTCTGTGCTACTTTCCTGATGCCAAGGGCAGGCTAATCCCAAGTCTTAAAGTTTCATATAACTTTCCCTTATAAAAAGGACACATATTGGGCTGGAGAGATGGCTCAGCAGTTAAGAGCGCTGGCTGCTCTTTCAGAGGTTGAGTTCAGTTCTCAGTGCCCACATAGTAGCTCACAGCCATCTGCGGTGGGATCTGATGCCCTCTGCTGGCCGCAGGCAGACATGCAGAGCACTGGCACATTTAAAGACAAAGGCGAATGACTTGCAAAGACTCTCCACAGTGCCCTGCTGTCAGTATTCCGCTGTCTCTCCAGGGTCTGATGGTGGTCAGCACCGAGACACCGTGCTGCTTCACTAAGAGGCCCATCGTGAGGATCGAAAGTCAACTTTGTTCTACAGTTTCAAAGGTTTCGGTATTCTTCAAAAATATCAACTCATCTTAAATGTCTGGGTGAGTCCCCTTCTTGACAGCAGTTCACTGGGCTGACTTAGTCGCTGTGCACAGGCCCGCACCACACAGGGCTGATGCACAAGGACAGTTTACAGTGGCAAGGGAGAAGCTGCTAAACGGACAGGCCTTCTATCTCCTTTTTAGTCATTTTATACCTTATCCCCAAACGAGCAGCCACCACAGAAAGGCTGCTACTGCCGTTCTTAAGGAGAACAGAGTCTCTAGTGGAATAATGGACAAAGGCCTTCTTCCTTCCACAGCTTAAGTTAAAGCCTTTCAAATAGAGGACTGGAGGCGGGGAGGGGTGGGTTGTCTGTATACACATTAGGGACTGCTAGAGAGAGAAGTCACGAGGAAGACCCATCAGTGACAGGGCCGAGAACAGTCAGAGCACTACGTCTATGCTGAGAAGGTGCTCTTTCAGCTGAAGACGGTGCCCTACAGGAGACGACGGCTCACCAACCTGTGGCTCAATGGCACCTGTCTAATTCACCTACGGGCATGGTGAAGTGAGCCACAAGACCAAGGGGTTAACCAACTACTTACTTCGAACTTCATACTGATTGTGCTCGGCCGTCTTCAGCAGAGGGCGGGAGAAGCAGTGCCATGGCAGCTGTTTCCTCACCTGGGGCAACACGTAATGGGTGACAAAGCCCACAATGCCGACCAGTGCATAGAGCACATACTTGAGAGCAGGCTGAAAGAAAGAGTTCAGGGTGTTAGGAGCCCCCGCCAGGCTCACTGCAGAGTTCTTGGATCGTTGGTTCCGTTTTCTCATTCGATAATGGAGAAAACAGCTCTTAGAATCTAAAAACCACAGCTTACCATTTCTGTACCTGTAGCTTTCTCTGTCCAAATGAGCCACTGAATGTCAGCTGACTCTAATGCACATCTGAAATATGGTAATTATTTTGGTGTCTGACACTAGAGTCAATGAAAGAGACTAGAAGTGCTGCTTCCTGCTTCAAGAATGTTCTGTGTGACTATCTGAGCAAGGGATTCAACTGTCAAACTAGGAGAGATAAGGGACGTAAGCTAAGTCCGAGAGAGGAACAGAATGAACAGACTAAAGGGCTTTATCTTTTGTCTATGCATGCTGTGCTGTCAGAGGCAGGTGCCCCACACAACTAGATTCACAGAAGGAGGAATTAACACCTTTTTTCTAATATTAAAACCAAGTCATATACATTTAGAAACCCTGAGGCCCTTAAACATGAAGGAGTGTCCAGCTGCACTTTGAGGGAGTTCAGGAATTTGTAGTTCAAACTGGAGAGCAGAAAACCAAGCAAACATATTTAACAATATTAAATAACTGTCCAGGAGGAATAACAGTGACTGACCTCCCACATAAAAGAGTCAACACTGCTGGGCGGTGGTGGCGCACGCCTTTAATCCCAGCACTCAGGAGGCAGAGGCAGGCGGATCTCTGGGAGTTCGAGGCCAGCCTGGTCTACAAG
>NC_022009.1:19784116-19798747 GCF_000317375.1 Microtus ochrogaster | reverse complement strand
AAAAAAAAAAAAAAAAAAGAAAAAAAAGAGCCAACACTAAACAGAACACACAGCCCAGTGGTCTGTATCAGGTAAGATCTACAGAAATAAGCCCGTGCCCAGAGGACAGGGAACCAAGGAAGGGGCTGTGCCTGCCCTGCTCATGGCTCCCATGAACCCAGGGAAAGTGCAGAGGAGATGCTTGAGATCTGCAGACAGCCCTTCAAGTATACATGGGAATGGGAACCCCCACACACAAGGAAGCTATGAGGAATCCTAGGAGGGCATCAAGCAAGAAAGCATACTATCACGTGGTTGGAAAAGTGCCACCCTCACAAGCCTAGGAAATGTTAAGGAACACACGCACCAAGCAGAGGCCTAAAGGCTGCCTACCCTTAGTGATGGGAAATACATGGTCTAGCAAAAGCTGGCCCCATCCCACCTCAGAAACTGCTTTAACAAAAGCAAGCCCCTAGGGGATCGAATGCTAACAAGTACTTAACGGTATCTAGGGACAATGTTCAAGTACTTTTGGAAACACAAAATTTAACACCCAACAAGGTAAAATTTACACTGTTGGCATCCACTCAGAAATTCCCATATGGCTCTCTGAATGCATTTGAGACCTGCTCCAGAGAGAATGTGGTGGGACCAATGTCTGGTACTGTAAGCCTGGTAGCAACTCACGTCTGGGGACGTGGCAGGCTCGTGCAGGGATCTGATGGTTAACTACACTGAAACAGGAGCAAACTGCCTTCTAAATGCACGTGTTTATACCTATACACAAAAGCAGCTCCCAGCCTTAGCTAGGGAAACCTATCCTTACGACGAACAGTGTGAGCACAGACTCTGCCCCAAACAAGCCAGAGAGGTGGGCCCAACTCTACACCGGTAACTTCAGTTCCCATCTACAGCTCAGGGAACACTGTGGGAGGAGAGTGGGAGGAAGAGCTGGAAATAGGAAGGTGCAGAGACATGATCCATCAGACCTGAGAGAACTGCACACGGCTCACCTCAGACTACTGCAGTAAGGAAATGAACACTGCACACAAGTCACCTCAGATGACTGCACACGGCTCACCTCAGACTACTGCAGTAACAGGAAAAGCTCCTAAGCCACTCACAAAGATTTACAGCCCAGGGAGAACACAATAAAATACGTAAACAAAAACTCATATATTCCCAGAGGCACCCGCTGTGTATACCGGCACTGGGTTCACAGAAGTCAGGCCCTCCTAACAGTCAGCTAGGGATGGGGGAGGACTCATGGGTCCCTACCCTGCTGAACTGTGGCACCCAACAGACGCCAGAACAGAGGGGGCACAGGATTCAGTTGTGTACCCTTGATAAGCCCACCAGGTTCTCCTAATTAGTTCCAAACTTAGGTTCTGGTTCGATTACACAGGACACTAAACAAAATCAATACTGAGAAGGGAAAAGAGATTTGGGGGAGGGCTGGGAGAGAGGTGGGGTGTGTGACAAGAATGCACAGTATATGTATATAAAAATATGAGGGAACAAAACTTACTACTAAAATCATTCACCCAAAACAAAACGAAAAAACTGAAGGACTCAAAGACTTCAGTGCCACAGCGTCAATACAGCAGTTGGGTCACTTTCTATCAACTCCAACAAGAGGATTCCTTACCTGTAGTGCTGTGAACACCGTGCTGACATGGATAGCAAAATACAGCACGCCAATAACAACACACACCACCAGGTCGGACTGCAGACGCTCACTCTGTGGGGCAGAGGGCAATCATGAAACAATTACACACGTCTTTGTTTTTAAGATAGGGTCTCATGCAATCCAGGCTGGCTCCAAGTCATTAGCAGCTGAGCATGACCCTGAATACCCGAGCCTCCTGACTCCACCTCCCAAGCATTTCTAGGTATTTCTTGTATAAAATAATTATGTAGAATAAATCTTGTTTCCTTCCTCAATGTTCTCGTATTTGGGGTTTCCTCAGAGCTTAGCACTGTACGTCAGAAAACAAAAACACTTGCCTACTTTTTAATGCTGTAAACGGAGAGTCTTTTAGAAGACTGTCCCTCATGGGTCAGTATACTTTGCTTTTCTATTGACAAAAAGAGCTGATCTTCTGGGGCACCAACACTGACTGCATGCGCACTCCCTATCTTCCTTAGGACAGGTTCTTCCAGTGGCTTTCAGGGCTGAGAATCCCTTATTTAAACTTAGGACCAAACGTGGTTTTGATTCTGGCTTCCACTAAGCCTCCAGCACTTGTTGGATTCTGCCACTTGTGGATCCCTGAAGTGAAAAATCTGAAATCAGAAATGTTCTAAAATCCAAGGTGGGTTTTTTTTTTTTTTTCTGAATGATTTGGGAACATGTCAGGTTTTGAAATTTTAGAAGCATGCCCAACTCTGTAGTAATAAACAGGATCCTCTTGCTATCCCTGGCCACCTACTGATCAACAGACATATAGGCTGCATTTGACATTCCACTATGCTTACCATGAACACAGAAACTAAACTCAGAGAATGTGCTTCAATTTCATCTTGAGATAGTTTGTTACTTCTAATTTTCTAGAAAGCTGCGAGTAGTCATATTCACTGAAATAAATGCTATGTCCAATTAATGCCAGGGTAAGTTCAACATTCAGACATAAATCATCTAAAAGGAGGAACTGGGGACATAGTTTTGGTAGTAGAGTATTTTCCTTGCAAGCAAGACTCTGGGTTCAATCTCCAGCACAACAAAAGAAAAAACAATCTAAAATAAAATAGAAAACAGTGTTTTACCCTACATAGAGACAGGAACCTCTAGAATTCACTTTTCAAGGGAACAAAGTGACACTATGGACCACTAAAATGAACTGAGAAGAAATATTCTAATAGGTATATATTAGCAGACTGTTCTTTTCTTTGACCTGGAAACCTCACCTTAAGTTTCCCATGTATTTATGTGTATAGGTGTCTTGCCTGTATGCATGTCTGTCTACAACAAGTGAGCAGTGCTTGCAGAAACCAGGTGCTAGGTCTCCTGGAATGGGAGCGGCAGGCGAATGCAAGCTCCCACCAGGGTGGTGAGAGCTGAACCCAGGTTCTCAGCAGAGCAACAGTGCTCCCAGCTGCTGAGCCACCTCTCCAGCCCCCAAATGCACTTTCTATGGTGCCCTTGAGAAACGAAGCACAAGACAGAGGTTTTTTTTTAAAAAACCAACAGGAACAATCACAAAATCTAACTTATGTTAAACAGTTTAAACAGCAGTCTGCCCTTACCTATAGGCAATAAGTTCCATGACCCTCTCGGACACCTAGAGCTACTAAGGGACTCTACCCTCCAGCTGTACCGATAACCGAGTGTCTACTAAGTAGCTGATGGGTGCTAGCGGTCTGCACAGCAGCACTTGGGGTATGCGTCATGTCTGGGTGGAACTGCGCAACATTTTATCCTGCTACTCAGAGTGGTGTACAATTTAAAACTTACACATTCTTTATTTCTGAACTTTTCTAGCTTCTACTTCTGGCCTGTAGTTGACCACCAGTAAATGAAACCACAGAAAGGGAGCTGAGGATAAAGAGTTACTGCCTCCTGTATTCAACTTTCAGACCCCTGTGCCCCTGGGAAGGATCAACGAAATGACTTAATTTTGCTCTACACGAAACCTTTTGACATATTCTTCCATACTGTGACCATGTGTGAGAACAGAACCTTTCTTATGCAGGCTAACTATATCCTATCCAAAATGTTTAGGACCAGAAGTATGAGAGACTGCTGATGTTTGCAGCTTTGGGGGGTATTTTATATATAACATGACATACTTTGGGGAGATGAGCCACACATAAAAAATAAATAAATCAGATAGATAGATAGATAGATAGATAGATAGATAGATAGATAGATAGATAAATGAAGTTTATTTTTTCCTGTGGGCCTAACAGGCAGAAGGTCACAGTAAATAGTACTGTAAGTGAACCTATGATTAATCACATCAGACCAAATGTGTAGTTTTCCATGGTGTGATCATGTCAACATTCCAACAGTTTGAGATTCTAATCCAGATTCTTCTGGACTTTTGGGAAGGAGGATGCTTAACTAGTATGTTAAAATCCGGACTGAATGGGGCTGGAGAGACGGCTCAGTGGATAAGAGCATTGCCTGCTCTTCCAAAGGTCCTGAGTTCAATTCCCAGCAACCACATGGTGGCTCACAACCATCTGTAATGAGGTCTGGTGCCCTCTTCTGGCCTGCAGGCATACACACAAACAGAATGTTGTATAAATAATAAGTAAATAAATAAATATTTTAAAAAAAATCCAGACTGAATACAATGAGTAATATTTAACAATGCTGTATTTCCTCTAATTACTAAAGACCTTCAAAAGTATTGAGTATTTAACAGTTATTCATCATAAGTACTATCATCTAAAATGAGACACTTACAACAGAATTGCTAAGCTTTTCTGGCAGTGGGTCTTTCACGTCAGATAGAGGGTCTTCTGGGTTTTTCTCTTCAGTTTTTGGAAAAATCTTGGATTGCATCAAAGAGCTTTATTTGAAAAAAGTAAGAGAATATATTCAATAGAAAATATACATGAAGCTTGAAACCTAGCAATTTAAACAGCAAAGGTGTTTGTGATATAAAATCAAATAACCCAAGTACATTCAATCACTGAGACATGAAAATTCTAAAAAGTTCATTTTGGCATATATAAGGATACAATGAAAATACTGCAATTAAAACTTGGGAAGAAAAACATCATAAAACAAACAAAACCTAAAACAAAGCTACACAGAGAAGAAAGCCTGTCTTGAAAAAACAAAAACAAACAAAAAATCAAACAACCACCATGGGACTGGAGAGATGGCTCAACAGTTAAGAGTACATTTTACTCTTGTAGAAGCTACACACACACACACACACACACACACACACACACACACACACACACACACTCTTGATAGGCATTAAGAAAGGTGCTAGCTTTAGGGACTATAGAAATGCCAGCATACTTAAATGTTCAACAATAATGGCTGATCTCACTTACAAGAGTACAGAGGGATCACTGCTCTGTCGGCTGAGATGATAGGACACGGCCACTAACAAACCACAAAAAACAGAAAAAAGCACTGGAATGTGCTGGCCATCCCATGAATCCTGAGGGAAAAAACCGAGGAAGATAAGATGCTTGTAACTTATGACCTAGCATACAATCCTCTTACATCAATATTTAGAAACAGCAAATTTACAGTTTAAAGTGTTTTAGCTATATATTAATAACTGTACCTTATTCCAGATGAATTTAGAATTTTTTTCACTTGATAAAGGGTCTCAGGTAGCTCAGGCTGGCCTCACATTTGCTATATAGTTGTAGATAGCTTTGAACTCCTAACCCTGCCTGCCTCTCAAGCACACCATCCCACATTTGTTACTGTTTTCCAGAGACCTGGGATCTAGATTTCTTTTGTCTTAAAAAAGCTTCATCCATTAATCCATCCATCTGTCCGTCCGTCCAACCAACCATCCATCCATCCATCCATCCATCCATCCATCCATCCATCCATCCATCCATCCATCTATCTCTCAGTATTAAAGTTTTATTCATAATAGGAATAATTTCTCATATCTGTTACTATAATTTCTCACATTCTAAATAGTGGTCATTTTATAGATGATATTGAATTTATTTCCCCCTTTACCCTTAACTGTAAATCAACTCTCAGATCTTTTTAAACAAACAAACAAAACTAGAACACAAACCCTTCATATCCATGTGCTTCACAGCTATAGTCTAGAAAACACAAAACACATTTTCTTATTTCCTTTCAAACTTTAACTTATTTTAGTTTTCTTCCTTAAAAGAAACTCTTTTTGTTAAGTCATTGATAGTCAGGCTGGTACCACATCCAATACAAACCTTTGTTAAGTCTCTGATAGTCTATCAGGTGCGACATCCAGCGGAACCTTTCGGACTCTTAGGCCTCTCTGACTGTTCCTGGTGGGTCTCTATTTTAGCTAACATTTAAAAACTACCATCTCTCAGAGGTCAAACTCACTTTTCTCTCGCCAACCCACAGTTGCAGTCTCCAATGACTCAGTTCTGTTGATGACTGTTCTGTCTACCAAGCATGAACAGAAATCTCTTTCTACATAACTACTACTATGTGCCTCTGGACCTCATAAATAAGAACAAATAAACTGTTCACATTAAAAAATCATTTGTTCTTAAACTCTAGGATTTCTACTATCATCTAGTAGGTGCCACTACATAGCCTCAGCTAAGGCTAGACCATTTCTAGCCCTCTTTTCTTCTTCCATATAGTCCCCCAATACACTGATGGGATCAGGCTTCAGTAAAACACAACCATTCAAGGCTGGACCCTGAAGCTCAGCGTGGTTTTAGCCTTCATTACTCTGGACTCCGCATGCTGTTGACTTGGGATCCACAGCTGACCTACAAGCTCCTCATGAACAGGAAACAACTCTTACAGACAGCGCCACTTCATAAGACACACAGACAGAATGACGCAAAATGGGAGTCACTTCTTTGAACACAGCTCTTTGAACCTTACTATTTTCTCGTTATCTTGCTTTATTAAAAACAAACCTCAAGGGGCTGGAGAGATGGCTTAGCGGTTAACAGCATTGCCTGTTCTTCCAAAGGTCCTGAGTTCAATTCCCAGCAACCATATGATGGCTCACAACCATCTGTAATGAGGTCTGGTGCCCTCTTCTGGCCTTCAGGCATACACGCAGAAAGAATATTGTATACATAATAAATAAATTAAAAAAAAAACACCTCAAAACAGACAAAAAATCCAGAAATATGTGAGGTGTTATAAACTAGTGTTAAAATGGCTCACGGGCTGGACGACAGCTCCATTCAGCAGACCAGCACTGTGCGTCAGCGCTGTTTTACACTGTCACCTGTAGCCCTTGGACTCGTTTCTGTCTTGGGTGCTGTGCTGGGGACTAAGCACCAGGCCTTGAGCATACCTGGCAAACACTCTTCCACTGAGCTACACCCCAACCAAAACATTTTCTTATAAATATTTATATTCATAAGTAAATCAAGGTGAGAGGTAGTAGTTACACACATTTTAAACCAGAAATAGACATTTAATTGCATATTCTGCCAATACCATGTCTGCCTCTCGTGCAAATGAGTCTAGTTCTAAAAAGTCTTTAAATAGTAACCTAGGATTATTGTTTGGAAAAGAATTTTCCTTTAATAACGATTGATTATCAAATTACTTTAAAATTCAAAGTAAGACAGAGTAAGCGTACAGATGAGCATTGGAAGGCAGGGAAATTAGTGTCTCAAGGGCAGGGCAAAAGGGAACCTGCAGTCAGTTTTAGGCACTCACGTGCACACTCACAGAGCACACCACAGTCTGCAGCTTACCTTTAAAGCTCCATAGCACAGCCCATACAGCAAGGCAACGGCCACAATGCTGCAGAGAAAACTGTACAGCGCTGCTAGCAGGCTGGTGGTGGCTAGACAGTGAGGAGGAAGGAAATCAGGATTTTACAAACACCCACAGCAAAAACTCAAATTCACGAAAACTCTATCAAGTAACACGATATTGATCTACTCATGTGACTTTTAAAATACAGCTACTTCATCTTTTTCATTATACTTGACACAAGAAACACTTCTATCTCCAATATTTTGTTGAGATAGGGTCTCACTCTTAGATAGGACTGGCTTGCCACTCCCAGCAATCCTCCTGTCTTACCCTTCTAAGTGCTCAGATTACAGGTTATCAGGTACCATGTCTTGCCTGACATCTTCAATAATATATATTTACCTCAGAATCTCAGAAAAAACATTTGTACCTATAATAGGCTTCAAAATGTGTCTTGGGGGCTGGAGAGTTGGCTCAGTTTTAAGAGCATGCGCTGCACATGCACAATTTGGTTCCGAGCACCCACATCAGACAGCTCAAAAGCACCTGTAACTCCAGTTCCAGGGGGTCTGATGCCTCTGTACGCCACAGGTACCCACACACCACCTAATTAAAAATGTATCTTACTTTACTAAGCTTTATTAGAAAACACAGCTTGCAAAGGCCTGAAATAAACTGGAGGTATTAACCAATGAAAAGAGCTTTCTTTGTAAAAACGACTGGTTTCACTCACAGCAGGAAGTCTGCATTCCCACTGCTCATCAATCACACAAACCTGTGTAAATCAGATTTACTAAAACTGTCAACAACAAGCAAATGACCCCTACTCATTGACTAGGAATAAGAAGTAAAAGTGGACCTGAGTTCAAATCTCCAACCTCCATATAAAAAGCTAGGCATGGCTGCATGTGCCAGCTGACCTGGTCTGAAGTGTGAGCTTCTGGTTCAGGGCAGGAGGTAGAGAGCGAGACACTTAACACCCTCCCCTGGCCTCAGTGTGCACACAGGTGCATGCACCTATTCTCACACACACACCACACTCCATCTTATGCACATCAAATTGAAAACTAAGCCACGCCATCAGCATTTTACCTGAGATGATTTAAGTGCATGTTCAGTGCATGTTTGCAGAAGGCAAATGAGCATCACAAGTGTGAAGTGTGAAGAAGATGAAGTATAAGGCCAATGGCATTCCTTTTGAGTATTTCCTCTGTTTGCATGCTCTTTCCAAGAAATGTTAAATGATGAAGGGCATGCCATCTCAACTACGCCATCTGCCGACAGCGCTGCTGTCGAGCTCTGCGGGTCACTATCTTCCAGATTGGCAGTTGACTTTTTTTTAAATAAAATATGGTCATGGTAAGAAAACTGTTTTTCTAAGTTATTGATTAATGTATACATATTCTACTCTAAAAACAGAGATAATTCTTAAAAAGTTGATTTAGTAAAATGCTTTTAGATTCCGGCCTTGGCTCTGAAAGCAAGTACATGAGCATGCCAAATGCACACCCCAAAACAAAATCCAAGTACAATCAGACTCAACATGCTCAGCACAGACGATGTTTTAAACACCTGATGACTGAGTACAGATCACAGCTAAACCCTCCACAGCAGCCCCTCCTTTTCTGCAGCTTCACTTTCCACAGGTTCTATTACCTGTGAGCATCCATAGGTCAAACACATACCATAGAAAATCCCAGAGAAACAAAGAGAAAGGCTACATCCCATAACTTTTACTTGGTTGTAGCATGTGAGTGCAGGTGCATGCACCCGTGTGCACAAATGCATGCTGAGGCTGGAGGAGGGTGCTGGTGTCATCCTCCGCACTACTGCTTAAAGACAGGGTTTCCCACTGGACAGGAAGCTCATACATTCAGTTAGGCTGGCTGGATAAACAGCATTAATTGTTCTTCATTATTAGTCACTGTTGCTTACTTCACTGTGCCTAATGTATATATTAAACTCTATCACAGGTATGTAGGTACAATACGGGAAAGACAATCCATATAGGTTCTTGCTATCTGCAGTATCTACGGGTATAGCCACAGCATAGCTTGGAATATATCACCTATGGATGGGAGTGAGGGCACGGACTATTGTATAAATTTCTTTTTGCAAGTTATTTTGTTACTTTCTACACATTGATCTTTCTAACAATAGCAGACCTGACTACTTTTTCTTAACTACAACTAATTGCTTTTCTGCTTCAATTATTAAATAAATACCTTTTCGTTGCTAATCTCAATTCTAAAGTGAGAAGTGGAGCAGTATTTTGACATTTCAACTGCGGCTTACTCACCATTCCCACCAAAGATATGGATATCCAATTGTTCACAAAGGTACATTACAAACGTGTTCACCTGAGGCAGGAGACCAATGAAAAATACTATTGGGAAACAGAGTGTAAACACTATGGAAGGAAAGAAAAGTTTATTAAGAAGACTGCATCATTCTCTCGTTCAGTTAAAGCCCACACGCAATGAAGTCAAATTTAACATTTTATACTGTGTGTCTTTAAAAGATAGGATCTAAAATTAATGTCGCTACAGAGCTGCTAGGTTATTAAATTCTTCCACCTATAAAATACACCTTTTAAAATCATCGTAAGAGGCTGGGATACAACTCAATGGCAGTGCACTTGCCTGGTAAGCATGAGGCCCTATATTCAATTCCAGGACAGGGGAAAACTCATGTCAACCATTTTTTATGTAATGTGAACCTAAAATGTATCATCATCATCATTATCTTTACCCTGCTCTCTTAGAGAACTGAATCAGAATCACTATCCTTATTCACCATTAACCTTGCCATTCTTAGAAGCTCTATAACTGATTCTCAGACAGGACTACAGTTTAAGCAAAATAAGCTACTTTATCTATTTGTCAGTAAACTGCTTGCAAACAAATAAACTAATGTTAAGATCAGAGATAAACGACTCACCGATAACCAAATCCCTGGCTGACAGAAGCACCAGTGGATTGGTGAAAGTTATTCCATACAATTTGAACTTGCTTGTAGTTAGGTTTCTACTGCCATAATCCAGGAGCCAAATAAGACCACAACATAAACAGAAGTAAACTGGCCTACTGTAGGCAATGATACGATTATGACCCTGCAAGCAATACATTTTCATTGTCAGTGAAGTTCATTTTGAAAGCCAAAACTAACTCCTGAGGTCATTACTAGCTTATGTTCTAATGGTTTGAACCATATCCATATGAAAGGCAGGTTTCTGATGGTTGCAGGAAAATGTCAAGACAAATACAGAAGGGGGGAATAGAATGAGCCCTGTGATACCATCAGAAATCAGAGCTTCTAGTATGAACTCATTAGCTTTCATAGGCACATAAATAGATTCAGGAGGGCTGATGAGAAGCCAAGGACAATGGCACGGGGTTTTGATCCTACGTAATGTGCTGGCTTTGTGGGAGCCTAGCCAGTTTGGATGTTCACTTTCCTAGATATGGACGGAGGGGGGAGGACCTAGGACTTAACACAGGGCAGGGAACCCTGACTGCTCTTTAGACTGGAGAGGGAGGGGGAGAGGAGTGGGGGGAGGGACAGAAGGGTGGGAGGAGGGGAAGAACAAAAAAATAAAATAAAATAATAAATTAAAAAATTAAAAAAAATAAATAGATTCAGGAGAAGTATACACATAAATATGAATGTACATGTCATTCATGACACATTCTTACAGACAGCCACTGCCACTGGCCTCTACTTGGAAGAAGGATCCTCAATGTACACGACATCTCTGGCCTCCGTGAAAGCCTTGTCCAGCCCAAACATTAACACTGCAGATCTGAGGAAAACTCGAGCTACACCACCAGCAGGAGGGAAATCAGTACCACATGGATACCCTCCCCCTCTAATTAGAAAGAAATATCAAACATAAATTGGAGGACAATCTATTATATAACTGGCCTTGATCTATGAACAATTTCAGTATCATGACTAAGGAACCACTCCAGGTTATAAGAGTTAAGAGAACAGATCAGGAACTCTACTGCCAGCTAAGAGAACAGATCAAACCTGAGAGACACCTATAGACTGGACAAGAGCATCATATTAGGGCTGATGTCCTAACTTTGACAGTCATGTTGAATGAATGTACAAAATGCTCTGAGGAAACACACTGAGGTACTGGAGGTAAAGAGACATCATGTTTGCAAAGGAAGGGAAGAAAGGAAATGGGGAGAGAGAACAGAGTGAGAAGGAAGGGCTGAGCCAAACGTGAGAATTTAACCCAGGAATCTGGGGGACAGGCATCAGTTTTTCTCTACGTCCCTTGACATTGTTCTGCAAGCCAGCACTCATGTCAGAATTCGGCTACATAGCAAAGCATCCAATATCATCACATTTCAAAAGTATTACTATTTCAATATAAGGACAAAATCATTATATTCAGGAAGAAGAGCTCTACTAAACACTATTCTTGGAGCTTATTTTTTAATCTAGTTCATTCATTTTTTTTTTTCAAAAAACAATACAGGATTTCATTCTTTGGCCCACGCTGGCCTGGAAATTATGTAGTTCTGGTCACTGTGAACACCCTGTAACCTTCCTTCTTCAGCTCCCTAAGTTCTGGGATAAAAGGTGTGAGCCACAAATCCCAGCTTTGCACTACTGCACAGAGGACGTCCTTTGGTACTTCTATTACACAAATGGCTTGTTAGATCCAGAACCAGACCAGCAGACACGGGGTAATCAGCAAGGGTTTAATTTCATTACTTAGCACAAAAGTCTTAAATAGCAGTTGAATCCAGTACAGCTTTTGTTCTTGCTCTTAATTGTTCAAAGGTAAGCTTTTCTACCTCAAAATTCTATTTTCAATGCTTATTCACTATTTTCAAATCGCAGTAAATGCAAACAATCAAGCTTATATGGATTACGTCTGCTCAAGTGACACTCTCTTGAGACAGGCTGTCAGAACATGCATTCTTACGCTCATCTCAACCAGGATCCAGAGTCTGTCGGCACAGTGTTATCTCCTTTCATGTTCATAAGTCAACTACACAGTGCAGCCAAACTTAGACGAACAAAAGATACAAATGTAATTCAATCTGGTACACCCAGGAGAAACTACAGGCTGTGGTTGGGGGTCAAGGAGCTGCAACTTACAGTCCCTCCAGGAGACTTACATGTCTGGGAGAGGAAGAATCTGGTTGGACACTCTAGAAATAAAGCAGAAAGACATATTATTTTACTCAATCTCAGGAATTCCACAAGCCAAGTTAAAACAAACTAACAAAAAACCCCAACAGTTTATTCTCATTTTTAAGCTAAGTCACAAAATGCTGGGCTTCATTATGAGACTGTCATTTGTACATATGAGCATGCTTTAGTAGCAGTCATCCATCCCTTCCTCATCTCTCCCCATCTCACCTGCACCCTTTTTCTTCCATGGTACTGTCCTTTCTGCTTTCATGTCTAATACAGCTCTGTGGTCTTCAGTACCTAACTGTGTATGTATCCAATTACATGTGTATATCCAACTCTTTTTATATGTGTAACTATGTATGTGTGCATATACAGATATTTACATCTTTATTCTGCATATGAGAGAAAACCTGTAATATTTGTCTTTCTAAATTTCATTTATTCCACTTAACATGATGATCTCCAGTTACATCCATTTTAATGAAAATGACATTTATTTTATTTTGAGACATGTCTCTTTATACACTCCTGGCTGTCCTGGAACTCACTATGTAAATCAAACTGGCCTCAAACTCAAAGAGATCTGCCTGCCTTCACCATCAATTCATTCCTTATAGATAAGTTAAAATCCTGTGTGTGTGTATATGTATTCATCTTATTTAAACTCTTAAACCACTTTTTATTTTTTCAGATTATACATTTCTCCCTTCCCTTTCCTCCCTCCAACTCCTGCTTTTTCATGTTCATGGCCTTTGAAGTTTTTGTTTCCTGCACATATGGATAAACACATATTTCCTTAACAGATAGAAAGATGACCCTTAAGTTAAAGCCTTCCTTTTTTTTGTTTAAATAGAAAAAGGGGAAATGATGGAGGAGTGTCATCTTTCTATCTGTTGTTTCATTGGTTAAGTAATAAAGAAACTGCTTGGCCTCTGATAGGACAGAAAATTAGGTAGGTGGAGTATGCAGAACAGAATGCTGGGAGAAAGAAGCTGAGTCAGGGAGTCACCATGATTCTCCCACTCCAGACAGACGCAGGTTAAGATCTTCCCTGGTAAGCCACCTCGTGGGCTACACAGATTATTAGAAATGGGTTAGATCAATATGTAAGAGCTAGCCAATAAGAGGCTCGAACTAATGGGCCAGGCAGTGTTTAAAAGAATACAGTTTCCGTGTAATTATTTCAGGTAAAGCTAGCCGGGTGGCAGGACACAGCCCACTGCAGGTCCTTATCACAACACTTAACCTACTCAGTCTGTTTGATCCTTGTAAGTATGTTTTCAGGGCTGACCCTTTGGCACTGGACAACCAATTAAGGGGATCTTTCCCGGGGAAGACTATTTCTCCCACTCCCAGCATGACTTGGTTGCCTATAGTTGTTTTTGTCAAAAGCAACTTTTGCAATGCTCTGAAGTGATTTTAGGCAATGTCTTGCAACCAAGAAATCACAGACATTAATTCCAAACATGAAGCACCAGCTCTAGGAACTGGCTTACCAGGATAAATACAGTGCACACTGCCTCTCATTTTTGCTTATTTTAGCCAATTAATAACTACAACTACCCAGCTGAATGTTTGAGTTGGCATACAGTAGATAGGTCCACCTTTCAGCACAGCTCTTTACTATGTGTAAGCATAGCTACCATATTCTGCAGGCCACTGTTCCACTCAGAAGACACACAGGAACTTGGGTTAGCTAAGTTCTAGTTCCACTCACAGATTGTAAAGTTTACTAAATTGTGATAAATAAATTTATTATCTGCTTTTGCACAGCAAAATAATCAAGGACAATCCTGCTGTATCCTATGAAAATGTCCTAATGTCATCATGTAATTCCTCAATCAGAACTTCTCCCTGATCCTCGTTCATCTCCAGTGGCACACAACACCCTTTCCCAGACGGTCCATCACCACACTGCACCAGGTGAGTGGAGTCTGACATGCGTCCTTCTCTGGATATGAGCCTGGGTAATCTTTGAGTCCTTTCAACCTCAGTGCCTTCTGAAACTCTGATTCCTGCCTTCCCTTTCCTGTGTATGTCATTGCTGCTCTTCTAGCCAGCTAGTTCAACCACCACCACCACCACCACCACCACCACCACCACCACCACCACCA
>NC_022009.1:19775190-19784016 GCF_000317375.1 Microtus ochrogaster | reverse complement strand
CCACCACCACCACCACCACCACCACCACCACCACCACCACCACCACCACCACCGCAACCTGTCGCCTTTCTCCTTGTTTAACCACACTAACCTGAAAATGTGGACAAAATTAACAAACAAGACACACTAGCGCCAGAGAATGTGTTCTTAATGGATTAAGGCAACAAAGGGATAGATAAGATGGCTGAGGGAAGGGCAACAATAAGGAACAGCAATTTTAACATGTATACCATATCTAACCAAAGAGACTTGATTACTTCTTATTGAGGAAGGAAGAAAAGAACTTATGGTGCTTAACACTGCAAAAACAGAGAACGTGAAAGAAAACCAACGACCAGAGGTGATAACATGCTACTTCCAGCCGTGTCTGTCGGTCAGTCAGGACTAAAGCCTGCAAAAGATGCAAAGCTTTCCCATCCACCCGGACATAGTGTGTGTAATGGCTTGATGACTAAAGCAGTACAACCGAGTCAGCAACACACAAAGAATAAAGAAGCAACAACAGAGGACAGTCATCTGAGGACCAAGAGCCACCCAGGCTGTGCAAGGTCACAGGGCAGTGGAGAGGAGACAGCATTAACAGATGTTGAATGACAGAGAATGTGGCTGGCAATACAGAAAGAGCAATAACCTAGATGGTTTACTTCAGATGTTAGCTATAAACAGACAGAAAAATCAAAGACAGTAGAGAGCATCCACAGAACTGAAGCAGCTGTGGCAGCCTGGGGAGGGCTCTGCACACCAGCATCTCTACGGGATGCAGCTTTTGCAGAGTAAGACAGGCTCATTAAGAAGGAAGCACCCTGTTAACAGCAGAAGGCAAAGCTTTGGCCAGTCATCAGCTGACGTGCTGGATTCTCCTACTGTTTACAATGACAACGTGGATGCTTCTGAGCCACTACTCAGTCACTAACAAAGGGACATCAATATTTTCTTTGATGGCCCCTAGAAATAAAAACTATTTCTAGTTTTTGACATGTTGTTATCTACCAATGACAATTTTAATAAATCCCACCCATAGAACAGAAAGCTCAAAGGTCAGAAAAGAAAGGTTAGTGCTGGTAAATTAAACAGAAATAAATCTCAAAGATACAAATTCTTATTTTAACGAGTCTTCTCTTTTAATACAAAGAATTTGTTTTTAGTAAATTCAGTGTACACACAATTACTATTTATTTATTTATTTATTTATTTATTTATTTATTTATTTATTTATTTATTTATTTAGTTTTTCGAGACAGGGTTTCTCTGTAGCTTTGGTGCCTGTCCCGGAACTAGCTCTTGTAGACCAGGCTGGCCTCGAACTCCCAGAGATCTGCCTGCCTCTGCCTCCCGAGTGCTGGGATTAAAGGCATGCGCCACCACTGCTCGGCACACAATTATTTTTTTAAGTTTAAACCCTGCTCTGGTTCCTACATAATCTAATGTCAACCTCCATGGAAAATATCCCTAAAAGTTATCATTCTGTGGTGAGCTGGTGAGTGGCTTTAGACACAGCACAGAAGGCAGAGACACTGGTACCTTGAGCAGTGAGTACTGGCAGCTAGCTATCACCAGGCAGAACTGGAACACCCAGATGTCTCTGAAGAAGCCTTGGATGAGAAGAATGGATCCCAAAAAAGCCACAAGAATAGCCAGGACAACAGCTAATACATTCTCCAGGATCTCACGGTTTCTGTAGATGGAAAAATTAACACAGAGGTCTATCATGAATACAAGAAAATATTCAGACTGAAAATGGGGAAGACATCAACATGAGGCCTGCTGAGGTTTATTTTGAATGCCTGGTTTAAAGAACATTTCAGGTCATACAGAAAAAGAAACTACTATCTGAGGACATGACACACGGGAGGGCAGGGTCCTCTAACACAGCTGTCCTGTAATAACATAATACAAATTGTTCTCATTACATCTTCTCTGTAAAATAACTAACCAATTTAGATGGTAAATGAAGCTGACATAGGAAGAAGTTTAAAAATCAAAATCTCAAAAAATTTTTAGAAAATTTGAAATATGCTATTTTATAACATAAAGCTCGCAACCACATGCAGCAAGTAGCAAGTGGTTTTGTTTCCCCATCTCTCATCCTAATCAGAAATAATTCAAAAACACAATAAAACTACTTAAGCACAAGATCTTACATATATTAAGAATGAAGTACAACTAGACTCAATTCTGCCTCTACCAAAGTTGCTCAGGCAATTCTATACAGCAAACTCACACCATAAAAGACGTAACATGATACCTGAGATACCACATGCAGAAACGAAGATTTTAGGCTGTACCAAAAAGCTAATAATTTCTTACAAGTTTTATTCATAAATGTTGAAGAAATACTTGCTAAACACCTTGCATTTATAGAATATTAAGTGACGTATGCATAGCATGTCTACTGTATAAATCAAAACTGACAAAGTATAAGTCTTGTTACTAAAAACATAAAGAATGGAAATACACTACACCAGCTGGGTGATGGTAGTGCACACCTTTAATCCCAGCACTTGGGAGGCAGAGACAGGCAGATCTCTGTGAGTTCAAGGCCAGTTTGGTCTACAGAGCTAGCACCAGGACAGCCAGGACTGTTATACAGAGAAACCCTGTCTTCAAAATCCCAAACCAAAATAAAACAAAAACCCCCACATTACACCAAATTATTATTTATAATAGCTTTATGGAGGGATTACTGTATGCAACTCTACTTCCAAAATTTTCTACATACTTAAATCTTCAGTGGGTAAAAAATTTATTATCACAAAAATTTTAAAGTTCACTTTTATTAACTCAAGACTATAATTATAGTTACTATCCCATTCAAGAGTTCAATGTTGTTTTCAAATCAAGGAGTATTGGTATTATCATTCTACTGCAGATGCCAGAAAGTGACCGGCCACCAACTCCCTTTCCCATTCCAATGCTGCTGTCACCATCTCTTTTATGACTGAAACACATGGCCTTTGTACAGTGTTTTATGTCATGAACCCAATCATCAATCAGTTCTCTTGCTGATTTTGGTTTTTTATGACAAGGCTAGTATGTTTCCTATAACCTTGGGGATAAATATTTTGTTTCACATATTTTACTGTCTTATATACCACATTTATATCTACGATCAATTTTGATTTAGTTTTTGTGATATAGTATAAGGTATGGATTCAAATTTTATTTTTTGCATACGGAAACTGCTATTTTACTGCCAAGTCTCCACTTCACTGATTTGCATAGTTCTTAAATAACACCTGGGCGTGGAGCTTACTCTCCAGGAGGGTTCCTAATGGTATTTCCATTTAAATGGGTCTATGATAATTAAATCTTTCAAGGAATTTGTCCTTTTCATTGTTTTCTGTCAATTTATTGACACAAAGCTGTTGATAATGTTTCCTTCTTGCTCTTTAATCCCTGTAGGATTTGTAGTGAGCTCACACCTCACAGTTCCCATCTGGTCATCAGGCAGCTAAGGGTTCATCAGTTTCACCACTGCTCCCAAAAATACAGTCTTAGATTTCCTTGATTTTTCTGTTTTCAAACTATGTTCGTGTCCTTAGATAAGTGCTTGTCTTTCTAGTTCCTAGTACGGAAATGAATCACAGAACTGAGGTCTTGTTCCAGCCTAGGTCCTCAGTGCCACAGATTTTCCTAAGTATGAAAGAAGCCATTTTCATTTACTTTAAAATACTTTGTAGTTTCTCCTCAAATTCTTCTCTACCCACGGATTATTTAAAACTATTAACTTCCAAATATAACAGGGTTGTTCAAGGCTCAATGATTTAATTCTGTTGTCAAAGACCACACTTGATATGATCTAATTCTTTTCACTGACCCTTACAGGTCAGAATCTGGTCAGTCTATATAACATCCCATGAACAATTAAACAATACGTTGCTGTGGGATAATGCTCTTGTACCCTGTAAAGATCTGTCACTTATATTGGTTTAATAAAATGCTGATTGGCCAGTAGCTATGCAGGAAGTATAGGCAGGGTGACCAGACTAGGAGAATTCTGGGAAGAGACAGGCAGAGAGTCAGTTGCAAGCCAGATGCAGAGGAAGCAAGATGAGAATGCAAGTCAATTATCTCTGTAATAGTTGGGTTTCCAGTGTCCCCAAAGGACCATGTGTTGAAGGCTTGCTCCTCAGCCTATGCAGCTATTAGGAGGCTGTGGTACCTGGGAGGAGGTGCGGCCCTGTTGAAGGAAGTCAAGTCAGGGGTGTGCCTGAGGGGCTGCTGGAAGCCCTGCCCTTCCCAGTTTGTCTCTGCTTCCAGCAGCAATGAAGTAATAAACATAGTCTTCTGCTATTTTCACTCTGCTATTCTGCCCATCACAGGCCCCACAGCAAAGAATCAAGTGACCACAAACTGAAACTTTGAAAACTGTGAGCCAAAGCAAATCTTCCTTTATAAGTTAATTCAGGTATCTTGTCATGGCACAGCAAGCTGATTGCAACAGAGTGCAAAGATTACTTATAATTGTAGGCTCATCTGCTTCTCCTGTTTCTATTGGTTTCTGTTTTACGTTTTTTTGAGGTGTTAGGGGTGCTGATGATAACACTGTCTTTCTACATGTTCAGCATCTGCTGTGTCACTAAGATGCATCATTAGTCTCTATGAAGTTTGAAGCTCTGTTTTAGGCACAGAAACTTAGGACTATTACATTTTACATGTTAAACTGGGCCTTTATCATTATGAAATAACTCTCTTTATCTTTGGCAATATCCTCTTGAGGTAGTTTGAATGTAAATGGCCCCTATATCTCATAGGAAGTGGCACAATGAGGAGGTGTGGCTTTGTTGGAGTGGTTATGGCCTTGTTGGAGGAAGTATGTCACTGTGGGGGACAGTCTTTGAAGTTTCCTACACTCAAGATTCTGCCCAGGGTCTGAATCCACTTCCTGTTGCCTTCTAACCAAGATGTAGATTTAGCCAGCACCATGTCTGCCTGTACATTGTTAGGCTCCCTACCGTGATAAGGCACTGAACCTCTGAACTGTAAGTGAACCACCTCAATTAAAATGCTTTCCTTTATAAGAGTTGCCGTGGTCACGGTGTCTCTTCACAGCAACTGAAACCCTAAGACACCTTTGCTCTGAAGTCTGCACCTAAGAGTGGCCACTACTCTCAACCTCTGAATCATCTCTCCAACCCCAACCCATGGGCATTTGCAGGGTATTTTAAAGATACACAAATGGCTGCATGTTGACAGTGTTTTTCCTTTCCATCCTGCTAGCCACGTTCCATTGTCTTCTCACATGCCTAACTCTCAGGCACCTGGATATTTTCCCCATGCTCATTCCTCTGCACAGAGTGTTCTTTTGATAGATTTTTTGTGGTTTTAAAGACTGGACTTGAGCAAGTATGTCCCTTAGGTGGGTCTCTCATGTGGCCTCTGCTTAGGTTGTATTGAACCTCTTGAGTGCATTGGTAGTTGTCATATAATATGTAGTTTCCACTATTATTTCTGCTAGTCTTGTCTCTTCTTGAACTTGTTCCACAAGACACTCTTTTTGGTTTTATGCTCCTATCACTGCTTTACTCTAGGTGGATCTCCTGATGTGCCTACAAGTTCACTAATCTATTTTTCAACAAAGTTTTAACTACTGGCAATCCTACTAGTACATTATTTTTTAATGGCAATGTTGTAGTATTCAACTCTGTAATTATTTTTTCATGTCTCTACTTAATTTTTCAAGTAAACAGAATCCAGTTGCAATTATTTTAAGAATCCATATCTAACAGTTAACATCCCTACTGGTAATAGGTTGGTCTTGATTTATTCTTTTCCTCATGATTCATGTTTTCTCACTTGATGCCAGGTGGCAGTCACTACTTGTTGGGAGGTATGTATTTCTGGATTTTTATAAAGCTTGAATCTGTTATGCTACTTTGATCCCTTGGGGTCTTGCTTTTACAATTTGTTTGGTAGGTCTGAAGTGTAGTACAGGAGGCTAATGGTGCCACACATTTAAAGCAAGGGCTTCTTAAGCAGACAGCTCTTCAGACACAGGAGCCAATCACGGTCTGCAGAATCCTGCTGCCATTCTCTCAACAGCTCCCTTCTGTGATGTTTTACACTATAGACTCATCTCTTTAACTTAAGACATGTACTGAATTCTATGCTCCTCCTCCCTGTGTCACACACAGAGTGCTGGTGATTTAGAGTCCACACCCCCGACTTCCCGCTTTCCGGGGTCACTGTCAGTACTGACTTATCTCCAAGATTCTGCCTGTCTATATTTCACAGGGAGGGTAAATCCTACTTGTTGACAGGAAGCAGCTACTGGCACCAAGCTTATAATAAACAAATGTGTTTACCACTAGGACAGGATGCTGAACAACAGGGCAGCAGGGTTCCTCTTCCCCCTTTCATCCTCCATACCACCTATAACCTTAAGATCATAAAAGAATTCATATGCTCTCTTAACAATCAACTGCATAACTCACACTAATAGTAAAAAACATGTCCTTACAGAAATATTTTAGAATTGCAGAAAAAAAGCTTTTAACAGCTTAAGAGAGTTAATATTTAAAAGTCTGTTAAGTTTGATCTTGAAAGGATGAAAATTGAAAGTATTTTCCAACATGATACTCAGGTGAAAATATCAATGGGTAATTAGAAAAAATTCACTTTAATAATAGTATCGCTGGGCAGTGGTGGCACACACCTTTAATCCCAGCACTACGGAGGCAAAGGCAGGCAAATCTCTGTGAGTTTGAGGCCAGCCTGCTCTACAGAGCCAATTCCAGGACAGCCAGGGCCTGAGAAACCCTGTCTTGGAAAACAAAACAAATAAACCAACAAATTAATACCATGCTATGGTCTTACCTATCAAACAGCGCCAAAAGTGTGAGTCTGTCAAAGTTAATACCAATCCACAGCTGGGGTAGGATCCAAAAGCGGTAATAGTGCTTAACTTTTTGGGCAGCTTCTTCAGTGGGGCCATAAGTGGCTGCCAAGTCAGGGCTTAGATCAATGTCCTGCTGCTCCAACAGATCTGTGTCAATGGTCAACAGCCTGTTCAACCGAATCTGTGGGAGAGAAAACTAGAAACATGCCCGCACTGAAAGGGTTAAATATTCTTGATGTAAGCAAGATTCAAAGTTTGTCAGCTTATAAATTATTTGAGCCCCTAATTCGAGTTTACTCCTTGTGATAACTCATGAAACCTAGAATCTACAGAAGGTGGCAACAGGAAGTAAATCAAAATAAAGCAAATTCGATCACCAGACCATTAGGACAGGTGGCTGAAAAACCGCTGGCTGTGGCCCCTGGGGGCCTCCCACCTCCATCTCATTAAGCTATCAACTGTGCTGCCAGGGCCCAAGAGACTTTTAGGTCTCATTGCTGGTATTAGTCTTTAGAGGCCTCCTCACCTGAACCTATGGAGCGAAGTGCCAACTCTTCTAGTCAACAGTCCTACAGTCTGCCCTTCCTCTGAAAACATCAAATGTTTCTGGTCTTGGCACAGCACAGGGCAGGACTGTGTTGTCTCTGGGTTCCTATGCTACTCAAAAGTAGAAGACACCAGTTTGATCATCTTTTCACTCCTGCTTCTAGCAGGCAAAATCTTTACTATTAAAACACACAAGAACAGTCAAGAAAAACTGCTGGGTTTGATCTTTAAATACTGATTGATACTTCTCCAAACATTTTCTTATCTATTCTAGGGTTTCTCCATTCTGGCACTATCAATGCTTCTGGCTAGATAATCTTCATTATGGGGCTGTGCCCAACATTACAGAACGTCTCTTGGCACCGCGGGTCCCTGTCTATAGTTTACAATGGCATTCCTACAGTCATGTCAAAATGTTTCCAGACACAGTCAACACCCACTGGCTGCACACTGCTCTCCACCTCCTCACAGCCCCGGCCTTAAATCCTGCTCAGAAGCCATCTTCAAGCAGTCGTTAGGCAGATGCTCAGAATAAATCCATCCACCCCTTCTGCTTTCCAACTTGACTTAGATGGATCTTGATGGCAAAAGGTGTGTTTTAAAATCCCCATTTTCTCCCAGACAATAACTTTCCATATAATGTTACTCAGTTTTCCACCAACACATACACTAGTCAAATAAGTGAGTTAATAATCAACAGATAGTTAAAAACCAGCACCAAATCATATTATTCAAAGTGAAATTGAGGGATACAATAGTTGGCTCGGCAAGCTAAGGCACTTGCTGCCAATCCTAAGGCAAGTTTGATCTCCAGGACCCTTACGGTGTGCTCAGACCTCCCTATGTGCACGTTCTCATGCACACACAAGTCCACACACCAAATACACAAATGGAAAGTGGGCCTTTTCAGACCTGCAAAGTATAAACCAGTGTAACTTCTGACTCACACATACGTATGGCTAACTAAAGTCTGGGAGGGTGTAAGACTCACGGTGAAAAAACAAAGGGGATTTTGCTATAATTTCCAACAAAAGTAACATTTGTAATTTCATTAATTTGAGTAATTTGATGCTTTTCAGATTGAATCTAAAAATGTACCACATTATAAAAAAATGAGAACACTTACCACATCATGTGGATAAAATCGAACTGAGGTAGAACTTGATACATGAGAATCCGTGTCACTAAAATAAAATGAAAAGGACTTTAGGGAGTAAATAGCTTGTTTTTTTTTTCTTTTTTCTTTTTTGTGGTTTTTCGAGACAGGGTTTCTCTGTAGTTTTGGTTCCTGTCCGCCTGCCTCTGCCTCCCGAGTGCTGGAATTAAAGGCGTGAGCCACCACCACCCGGCTAGTAAATAGCTTGCTTTTTTTTTTTTTTTTTTTTTTTGGTTTTTCGAGAGAGGGTTTCTCTGTGGTTTTCGAGCCTGTCCTGGAACTAGCT
>NC_022009.1:19767098-19775090 GCF_000317375.1 Microtus ochrogaster | reverse complement strand
TCCGCCTGCCTCTGCCTCCCGAGTGCTGGGATTAAAGGCGTGTGCCACCATCGCCCAGCTGTAAATAGCTTGTTAAACAGTGTTTTTTGTTTGCTTTTTTAGGCAACATTTATACTATCTTCATTCTTCCACATAAACATCAAAATCACCATTTTCCTAAGCTGTGACCCAGAGCACTGTGTCAGCACCTGAGGTCAGACCACCTCTCCAGATGACTGACATCTTCAGATCTCAGTTTCCCATCAGTAACGTCCAATGACAGTGCCTCTATCACAGGCTCTTAGACTTTGTTTAAATAGACAAGCAAAGGAAAGCAATTAAACTGATTGGAATAGTACAGACAAAATAAACTTAATCTATTACATAAAACAGTCTGGCATGTGCCAATGCAGTCAAGCTCTACCACAGTTCCAGCAGACAGGATGCTCTTCTGCTAAGTGACTGGGTGGTACCCAAGGCTTCCACCATCACAGAATCAGCAGCTAAACTAGTAAGGCTCCATTGCTTTAAAAGGCACTTGAAAAGAAAAGTGAACCACACAGATGCACATGGCCTGTTATTAAATGGAAGGCTTAAATAACAATCAAATGGCGTTTGGGATTTTAAGTCAACAATGGAAATATGATTAAATTTTAGGGAAAAAAATCAATACACTCTATACTATAAGGTTCAAATATCTAATTTATTTGTAGTCTCCTAACATTTTTATTACCTTGCAAATTCCTTCCTTGAAAGAATATAAAAACTGAAAACTATTTAACAGAAGAAAACTAACTTATGAGTTTGAATCTCATTGTAGCTAGTTTTCTGATAAGCTTTTTATATCATGCAATATAGCGAGGGCATCAGATATCTAGTTAGATCTGGAACCAGGCAAACTCTATCCCATAAGACTTTTTTTTTTTTTTTGTTTTTGTTTTTGTTTTTCAAGACAGGGTTTCTCTGCGGTTTTGGAGCCTGTCCTGGAACTACCTCTTGTAGACCAGGCTGGTCTCGAACTCACAAAGATCCGCCTGCCTCTGCCTCCCGAGTGCTGGGATTAAAGGCGTGTGCCACCACCGCCCGGCTTATCCCATAAGACTTAATGAAAATTTTTACTTAATTATTTTAAGACAGAATAACATATTTTAAATGTGGTTCTCCCGCCCCCACACCAAAACAACGTCAACAGAAAAACCCTTAATTATATGGAAACAAAAGCATTATGATTAATAAACTTCATATAAATGTTTTCAAAATAATTTGTATCGCACATGGCAACTTTCAGTTAGTAACAATTCATTATAACTCTGAAAATAAGTGAGAGAAGACGGTGGTTTAAAATAAGATAGCCATATAAACAGGGTAGGTGTAGCCACTCCACAACACATACAATATTTCAAAACGTCACGGCGGACACCAGCAATGTGTGCAATGTTTTTGTCTGTTAGAAAAAAATACAGCTTATAGGGCTGGAGAGATGGCTCAGTGACTAAGAGCACTGACTGCTCTTCCAGAACTCCTCAGTTCAATTCCCAGCAACCACATGGTGGCTCATGACCATCTACAGTGAGATCTGGTGCCCTCTTCTGGTCTGCAGGAGCACATGCAGGCAGAACGTTGTACGCGTAAAAAATAAATAAATCTTTTAAAGAAATATGTTTTCTTCTTCTCTACTTTGAGTTAAACCTTTAAATATAAGTCACACACACTCCTGGTGTCTCCACACCTACCAGATATTGGATGCTCTTCTTGCTGCTGGTTCGAAATTCACAAGTGACATGTCACAGCCACCAGTCTCGTAGAGCGTAGATGAGAACTTACCTAGCAAATGAACAATTTTGAAAAGTCAGGATAGCCAGAAGTTTTCCTTTGTGATATACTAAATTTCCTAACTTTTTACATTATTAAAATCCTACAATCCATTTTAAAATCACAATCTCCATGCAGTTCAGAACAATGAATGGTAAAATGGCAGCACACGTGATCAAGTATTAAAAGGAGGAGACTTGGGTCCGCTTTCTTTTTCCTTCCCAATTAAAGTAACTGTGTTGATGAAAGATTTAATGTTCAGAAGTCGCCTGCCTGAATGGCCCTATGCAAAGTTACTTAAAGGATGAGGCAGTTCAATCTTCATGAAAATAAAATAGTTATTTTTTATTTTGTTCAGAAGAAATTCTGAAAAGTCAAATGGCTCAAAGGAAGTTAAATAATGTTGGTGCTAAACTATTTAGTAAACATCATTAGTAATACAATGTTTCCATAAGAGTTGTATAAACATTTAGAAATGACAACTGTTAAAACCAACTAGCTCTATAAAATCTAAAAGGATTACAAATTAAACTGACTACAATGTACGTAGATAAAAACCTAGCTCTGGGAAGTTGCGTTCAATCCCATCCCCACTCCCAACAAGCCTTGCTACAATGTCCTACACCTATAACCATGGCCCTGTCTACAACACTCTGCCTTTCCATCCTTGGAAAGAACAAGGAAAAATAAATAAAATGAAAAGAAAAGAATAGCACAAAAGTCCAGCTGTCTCAAAACAAACTCCATTATATAAAATAGTTTCTAATAATGGAATCTGAAAACCGAAACACTGCTTGAAATGTCTTCCCGAGGTTCATGGCGGTGTAACTATGATGTGGAGGTATGTAAGTACCTCATATAAATAAATCTGAATTGCTAAGAAGCCAGTGAGGTAAGGCATATACTTGGGCAACTACATGGTTCTGTCCAGGCTTTGAGAATTTACAGCTGTTTGTTTGAGAAGCTGGAATTACTGGGATTCCACCGTCTCATACCCAGGCTGCCTTGAACTCCCTACCTACTCAAGGATGGCCTGCAGTTTCTTCACCTCCAGAGTGTGGGCACTACAGAGGTGTGCCTCCACATCCAGTTTATGAAGTGCTGGGGATCCAACTCAGGGCTTCATACCCACCAGACAAGTACTGGACCAGCTCTGCTACATCCTAGTCTTAAATACGAGCAATCTTTACAATTTTTAAAAATTAAACTTAATCTTTCACAATTTTATATATACATATAAAATATTATACAATGAGTTCTGATTTCTGCCACCCAAAATAAAGACTCTTAAAGGGAGTATTTCAACTAAATGCCAAGGTGAAAGGTCAGATTTCTCTATGTCCAAAATGAAAACACTAAATTACAAGAACTTTTAAATAACAAAAGACCTGCTAATATCCTGATATTATAGTTAAAGACTTACAGAACATTTCAGCTGTCACTTCATTTTTAACAGAACTCTATCCCAAATATAAATCTCTGGTAAATAATAAATCCTTGATTATATTCTATTGGTCACTAGATAAAGTATGTGAAAATTTACTATTGCATTGTCTGTCAGAATAATACAATAAGGTAAGTCGGGAAAACAATTTTATGAAATACTCATTTCAACAGAGACAAAGAGGGGAAAACTCTTCAAATGTACAATAAAGGGGAAACACGGCGATAGGGACGAGCTCCAACACTTTAACCACTACAGTGAACATAAAGGAGAGAAATACTTAGCCCACAAAGTAGAGTTTTCTTTTCAAAGAGTGGACATGGACTGCCCGAGACTGTTTTCTCTCCCCTTTCCAGCAGTCCCGAGTAATTAAAAAAACCACATAGTGGCCAAAAACGAGCTGCTAAAGCTGTCACCCTGCTTCTGTCTTAGGAGTCCCTGAGCACTGCCCTCACGTACGGCAGAGTGAGCTGCACAAGTTGTTGTGAAGGAAGCAAGCAAGAGACGGTGTGCGGCGGTCACCAAGAGAGGAATGCACACACTGTCACAAGCCACGATCTGTACGTATTTAGGAGACCAGTTCATTTTGTACTCAACAGTTCAAATTACTTCAGGGTTTTCGGAATATTTAAATTTACACAGAATTTCAGAAATGTGTTCGGTCTCCATATATTTAAAATTGTATGTCTAGACAACCAATCAACAAAAGATACTATCTTTGTAACTGCCAAATGCAGCAGTGAGCAACATGAATTTAAAATAATTTAAAAATACAATTCATTTAGAAATATACATAAATACATATGTAACAACAATGAAAGGAAAAGAAGCCAGAAGCCATGAGTTTGAGAGGAAAGGGGGATGCATGGCAGGGGTTGGAGGGAGGAAATAGAAAGGGGGAAACAATGTAATTAAATTTTAAAAAATTAAAGTAATAAAATTTAGACATTTCGACAGAAACATAAAACATGTCCTAGAAACGAGATCAGCAGACAGGCAGGACTCCAACAGCATGGATCTTCTGGAGAAGGTAAGTCTCCCGCCCACCTCCCCTCCGGAAGGGAAGCTTAGGGCCAGAGCCCCAACAGTCTATGTGGCAGCACACCCACGGAAACTTCTGCACTGGCTTCTCCACTCACAGCATGCTGCTAGTGCTGCATTTTATGCACGACACAAACACACGAGGGGAAAGCACACGAGAAATACACAGCTCGAGGATTCGGTGGAATGTTTACTAACACAGCAACGCACTAACCCAACAACCTAGCAAAGGACAATCTACTCCCCAACTGAGACAGAACTATACACTGCCACTTTGTTTATAACAACATCTTCAAAATTTAAACTTTAAACTCAAAATGTTCTTATGAATCCATTTAATATCTAGCAACTAAAACCCCTCAAAGTGCACATTCTTTCCTAATGCAGAGAGCTGGACATCTCTGCAGAACGCCCTCTCCATCCCACAATTACCCATGCTTGAATGGTTCAGGCATTATACAAGAAGAAAACGGGTCAATTTGTGACCAAAACCCACTAAAGCTGGGATTTCTAATTTGTAAAAAATGATATTCTTATCCACAAGGCAATCTCTAAAGACAAAAGATAAGGTACCCAGCACTCCCACCAACGAATACTTAACAATTAATGCTACTGCCAACAAAACTCAACTTGTTAATCATGTAAAATCTTTTCTACACAGGAAAGCTGTTCAGCAACCCAAGTGTAGAGCGTGAAGCATGAACAATGGAGACCTAATGTCTAAAGACTGAAGCCAGAAACGGCAGAGCAGAGATTCTAAACATCACGGCACACCACTTGCAGACATGGGGCAGTTAGGAGACTGACTCTCCAGTGTCTTCATCTGTAGGACACGCAGCACACGGTGCACAACAAGCGGTGACTCGTAAGCACAGACGCTAGCTCACCTTCAAAACCTCGGCATCCCTGATGCTTGCTTTAGACACCTGTATGCTCTGGGAGGAGAAGGCTACTAGGGCCAACCTCTCTCTGCTTCTCCAGGACCCAGTAACAAGAGCTGTTTTCCTTTCCCGGACCCTTCTCCTTAGACTTCTGAGTCTGCTCTTCCCTCTGGTCCTCCAAGCCTGAACCTGACACATGCTATCCTGGGACCTCCCACTTAGGAAGTGTTTACACTTAGGGCAGAACAGGCTACAGGAGGGGAGAGATGTAAATGCATTTACAGACTTTGTGGGCCACACACTCTCAGGAAGTACTAATGCGTCTGGTCTGCTCCACCTCTCTGTGACTGAACTATACATTCAAGGGAGAAGGCTTCAGGGAGGCTATGACTTCCTGGATGGCAGCTCTTTACTTCCATGAGTGCTGACTCTAAGTCTCCCAGATAGGAATGACTCACTGTCTTTCTGCTGACAGGCTAACGGGTTTGTGTCTCCCAACACCAGTGGCCTGCGAGCTTTCTCTATGAGGAAGCAGGTGACAAACGTCTCAGGCTGTGTGTTCAAGAGGCTCTTTTGTCAGAACACAGTCCAAGAACGAGGTTGCTCGAGGGAATTCTGAGTGCTTGTGAGAAAACCCCAAGAAAATGAAATAAGAGTCTAAGTGACCTTAGTTTCTTCAAAACACAGAAAATTCTTTTGTGCCCCTCCCAGATGTCGTGCACAGGAGTGAGTTCACTTCAGATTGTGTATGACAACTGGCGATGGCTATTTGTTTACATGCCTTTATGGAAAACATGCTTTTGCCATGAGTGGCTTAGCAGCCACAAGCAGCTTACCCTTGTGATTGTACACTTTACTCGTGTGGTTCTTTTTCACCCCCAGAATATGAACTGTCTGATGCTCTAAATAAAGCTGGCTATTGCCATGAGACTTTAATTGACCTGATATTTAGGCCCCATTCTCCCAAGTTACACCGCCAACTACAATAGCAAATACTCCATAACATTCAGGTCTGTCACTCTAGCATCAAGTAACCAAACAACACAAAACAGAAAACACACATCCTCTTATTTACAAAACCAAGTGTCGGGCTGGAGAGATGGCTCAGAGGCTGCCGTCTTCCAGAGGTCATGAGTTCAAATCCCAGCAACCACATGATGGCTCACAATCATCTATAATGAGATCTGGTGCCCTCTCTGGTCTGCAGGTATACATGCAGGCAGAGCACTGCATACATAATAAATAAGTAAATAAATCTTAAAACACAAGCAAAAACCCAGCACCAAGCAGTACTAAAGGCCACAGGCTGTAGTATACTAATCTGTATTCCATCTAGACCCTGAGTTTCAGACGTCTAAACCCTTTAATTCCTTTGAAAAGATTTTATTTTCAATTTGTGTGTGTGTGTGTGTGTGTGTGTGTGTGTGTGTTGAGTGTGGGCTGAGCACTTGAATGGAGTGCCTGTGGAAGTCAGAAAAGGACATCAGATCTCCTGGAACTGGAGTTATAGGCAGTTTATGCCACCAACCAACTACACCAACCAACCAACCAACCAACCAACCAACCAACCAACCAACCAACCAACCACATGGGTGCTATAAATCAAACTAACATCCTTTGCGAGACCAGTAAACACTCTAAACTGCGGAGCTAGGTTTCCAGGCCAACCTCAATTCCTCAGATATAACAAAACCAGCTTGTAATTTCAAGTTTTATTATTCAGAACCAGCCCTTTCTCCTGGAAGAAGCAGGCTGTGACAGGGCTTTCGGAGTGCGATGAAGACGGCAGGTGTGAAAGGCTGGTTTAACAAGGGCGCCGAGGATGCTGAATTACACAGGGACCTACTGCTTGGCAGCAGAGGTGTGACTGGTGTGTTTTACTCAATGGGCCCCACGCTCAGGTTCCAATTTGTCTTAGTTCCCTGTTAAGGCTCCAGTCTTGCTTCTTAATCCCCAGATCAGCTGAACTTTCCAAAAGCCACACACAAACTCACCCTCTCTGGTTTCATCATCTGCCCATGCACTAGTTCAAAGGGGCACACACTGTGGTGGTATTATGATATATGGAGTGGTCAAGCAAGCTCAAGGGCAAGTCACAGCAGAAGACACCTGCAACTGACAAACGAGCAGAATCTAAACTAAATACGAAGAAGACCAGCAACCTAGTTCTTAAACATGACAGAAATACTGAGATATTTGTGGTATATACATGCCCCGCCCCCAAATTATGAGATGTCTACCATCCATAGTCACAAGAGAGAAATCTACATTTCAACCACAGTAAGATGCCATCATGAATCCATCAGGGTTAAACATGTAAATGCCAATGACAGCTAAACACCAGCAAGGATGGAGCAAATGAACTTGCTGGTGGGAATACAGAATTGACTTGGTTGTTACTGGCCGTGATGGTAATACGTGTGGTGTAGCTACAGGAGGACATCAGATGTCCTGTTCAATCACTGTCTGCCTTGTTCTGTGAGACAGGGTCTTTCACTGTACCTGAGCTAGACGAGGGACTAACACGCCCCAGTAATCCCATCTCTACCTCACACATGTGCATGTGGCTTCATTCAGTTGTTTACATGGGTGCTGAGGATTTGAACTCAGGTACTTGTGCTTGTACAACAAATGCTCTAAACCACTGGGTCATCTTCCTAGCCCTAATTAAGAGAGAGGGAGAGAGGGGAAAAGGAGGGAGGGGAGAAAAGAGAGACAGAGGGATTGAGCTAGGCTCAATGGTAGTAGAGTACTTGCCTAGCAAACTCAAAACCCTGACTTCAATCCCCAACATCATAAGAGAGAGAGAGAGAGAGAGAGAGAGAGAGAGAGAGA
>NC_022009.1:19765365-19766998 GCF_000317375.1 Microtus ochrogaster | reverse complement strand
AGAGAGAGAGAGAGAGAGAGAGAGAGAGAGAGAGAGAGAGAACCAGTTTAAACACTGTTTATAATATCCATAAATTAGGAATTACATAAGGGCTCATTAGCAGGCAAGCAGATAAGTCATATATAATATGCCCCACAACAATGTACTACTGATTGTAAGGAACAAACTAATACAACATGATGAGCCTCAACAGACGTGTCATGGAAACAACACAGGAGACCACACACAACCCACTGTATCTGCTTCCAGGAGAGGGAAGACCTCAGCGACAGAAAGCAGAGCAATGTCTGAGAATGCAGAATGGGGCTTATGCCATGCAGGAAACTGCCGGAAGACAATGAAACAATGGCTCATCAAGAGCCAAAGGTGCTACACACCTAATCCAGTTCTCAGTTTGTGCCATATTATTGACAAGGGGCACCAGCCCTTAAACTGATGTACAGCCCAAGATGTTTCTTATCCTCAAATTCTAGGGCTCAAGTGCCCTTCCCACACTAGCTCGCTAAGTAGTTGAGACTAAAGGTGTCCACTACCATGCCCACCTCAACTCTCTTTTTAAAGCTTGATTAGTCTGACACGAATTGTTTTTTTCAGAGATCAAACAAAATAAGGGATGAACATATTTTTCCTGACTCTTCTTTCACAAAGCTGCTTAGAACAAGTGAGGAGGGCTACAGCATTGCCAGTGAAGAAGTGTCAGCTTGTAGGAGTATGGCCCATGCTATGCTCCCCTCCACAGCACCTGGCATGGTGCTGCACCGAGCTGGTAGATGTCAAATGCACGCTGAATGCACGAGCTTCAGAAGTCACATGTACTTACTGGTGTGTCAGAGTTGACTTCCACAGTGGTCCACAGAATGCTGGGAGGAAGAGGAAGTGAGCCCAGAGAGATGCTATGCTGCCCGCTCCCGCAGACACACGTGATGAAGCTCAGACCCAGGATGGACGTAGGCTAGAATCTCCCTGGTAAGCCACCTCATGGGCTACACTAGAAATGGGCTAGTCCAGGTGCGAGAGTTAGCCTAGAAGAGGCTAGACAGAAATGGGCCAAGCAGTGTTTAAATGAATACAGTTTGTGTGTTGTTATTTTGGGCGTAAGCTAGCCAGGCAGCCTGGGTGCCGGGGATGCATCCCCACCACTCTTATTACTACAAAATGGCGCCCGATGTGGTAGCAGCAATTTCTCAGGTCTACTCTGCTTGCCAGAGGCAAGCAAGCGCTCTCATCTAAGAGAGGCTTCCTGACTCAGCTTTAGCTCCAAAACCCTGCAGCTCATTAAGAGGTCCTGCCACAAAACACTTAAACAGTGTTGATGAAAAGCTGAACGCATGCTTTTCGGTTTTCAGCCGTAGCAGGAAAAAAGCTGCGCCGTTTAAAAATACCGGCTTCTGGGCTGTCCTGCCAGGGCAAACTCTGACTCTTTTACGCAGCCGGTTCATGCGGTTTGCAAGTACAGGCTGCTGAAGCTCGCTTGCTGGCAAGGATCTTGAAACACTATAGACTTGTGGCACTGAATGCGGTTCTGGCCGGTACCTCAGCCACAAGGTTGGAATGGCAGAAAGCTAAGAAATGGGCTACATCTAGCCAGCAAAGCCAAGGCTTTAGTCCTACTGAGATTGCTTGGTAAATTAAA
>NC_022009.1:19746513-19762754 GCF_000317375.1 Microtus ochrogaster | reverse complement strand
GGGAGGCTGGGAGGAGGCGGAAATTTTTTTTTCTCAATAAAAAAATATAAAAATAAATAAAAAAAATCTTCTTAGAGGATCCAGAGTATATAAAAGTGAGAAATGTTCCCAACTCCCTCTAAGACACTCAGTGCCAAGAGCATCTTCTGTGTTCTTCAAAACAAGTCTGATGAACACTTTGGCCCAAGAAAAAAATGGACCACTCTCCTCTCATATATTGTTCTGAAACTGACCCCTTCTCAGCCAGCTTTCATTGTCAATAGTGTAGATTTATGGGTTGGGGAGATGGTTCTGTAGATAAAGTACTTGCTGAACAAGCATGTGGACCTGAGTTCAAATCCCAGCACCCGTGTAAAATCAGGACATGGTGGTATATACCTGTGATCCCAGGAAAGGGGGGAAGGTAAAGACAGGCAGACAGGGGTGCAAGGAGGGGCTCTCTGGCCAGCCAGTCCAGCTGAAACCACGATCTCCAGGTTCAGGGTGAGAGAAATTGTCTCAAACACAGTGGAAATGATAGAAGCCTATGTTGATCTCAAGCCTCTACATGCATACTCAAGTATACACCCATACCACTAATACAGATTTACTAAGATCTGAATATTATCAACTCTTTAAAAACTGTTTCATGTACATGGATGTTTTGCTCACATGTATGCACATATACATGCATGTCTCATGCCCTGAGATATCAGAGATCCCTAGAACTGGAGTTATAGATAGTTGTAAGCCGCCATGTAGGTGCTGGGAATCAAACCCGGGTCCTCTGGAAGAACAGTCAGTGCTCATAATGGCTGAGGCACTGCACCAGCCTCTACTGTAACAACTCTTATGATCTGGATTATGCAAATTATCACTTTTTACTGGTTCTCTATCAATGAGCACTAAAAAGGTCTTTACAGTTTTTCAAAATTATTAACAGTACTAGGTGACTAAGTTCATTAAAATTCATGTTTATAAAATCTGGGGATACAAATACATGGACATTTTGGTCTGTGACTTTAACCTGCTCTATAAAAATGACCTGCTGTTTAGCCACCCATTTCTCCAGGCTTGTTGCCATGGACACCACTACAGTTTCAACAATATGAAAGGAATCCTAAGGCTTGTTTTTAATTTTAACTCTAAGACTCATGAGCAAGGTCAAGATTTGGGTCTATGACTACATTTGTATTTCTTTTTGAAATTCATTTTTGTTTGCATTTTCATGGTTTTGGCTGACCACTGTCCCCTACCCTTTCCTGTCCCCCCATCTCCCAGGCAACCCCCAACCTTTCCTGGTCCCCATCTCCCTGACCTCCATGCCCACTTAACCATTTTGCTTTTCAGGCGGGTCTGTGATCTTCCTTTTATTGGTGCAAAAACCCTTGTGATCTTCCCGTGCCAAAGGTGACGAATGAACTCCAGGGTCCACCCTCTCACCATGCTTTCAGTATTTACACATCCCCTAACCAAGCAGCCAGAGTTATACAGCAACCTTATTTAGGCCACTGGTGGGGAGGCAGAAGAAAGTAAAAGATATGTTATTTTCAAAGTCACTACACAGGACATCCAGGCTAAGGTGTCTGACTTGGATTCTCCCTCTTCCCCTGTTGCTGGGAAATTTCAACAACCACAGCAGTTCTTTAACCAGGCAGGAAAGACACAAGTGGAAAACAGAAGAGCCAGGCTATCTGCAGGGAATGGCTCTTAGGACACCCTTAGAAAAGAACAGAAATATCATCATTTTAGGCACTGATTCAGGAGGAGGGGGAGAGAATCTCCCAAGAATCCAGCTTTCATTCTACCTAACTCAGGCACCTCAACTTTAGGCTATGGCCTTAAGAGTGTGTAACATTGGGGTGCAGACCATCTGGTCTTCATATTAAAGAAGGCCTCTTCACAGTACGTTAGTAAGGGACAGTCCTTGGAGCTTCCATAAAACTCCTGGAGCAATTCAGGTACTCAAAACTGTTTAAAGTATTACTCTGTAGCTCTTCTATGATAAACTTCTGAGCATTATTTAAGAAATAAAAGTTTGGATGAGTTTCTTGTGAGCATTAAAAATAAAACAAAAACCTGCAATCTGCCAGATACAATATAAACAAGGTTTGAACTCTCAACAGAGTAACTGAGAGTGGGACACAAAGCTATAGGGACTGTCACTGTCCTTGACTGGTGAGTCTACCTCTAATCCTCAAGAATTAAACACTGCTGTCCACACAGGCTCAAGGACAGCGCCTTCAGCAAAGGGTTTGCTACAACAGCAAGCATCAGGAGACATCTGAAAAGTCGACAGTGAGCTTACTTAACTGACTAAATAAACTATGACCTAGTAATATTTTATTAGTCAGTAATACAATGGTCAATTAGCTAACTTATTAATGCCAGGCACTGGCACATTTGCAATAAGCCTGGGAACTGGCATTAGCATTGCCTCCTTTGATATACGTGAAAACTGATTCAGAGGGAGAGGGAACACCATCGACAAGAGGCAAGCTTGAAGGATCCATCACTGATGGCCTCAATGCACACCTGCACTGACCCACACAGAGACCCACAAACATGTACATACTCAAAAATAAGATAAATCTTTAAAGTGATGTTATGCTCAAAGTTTATCTAGGTTTAAAGGGTATCATTTGAACCCTTTAAAACATATTTACTAACCTTGCACAGAAATGAATTCTATAAGGCAATATTCCAAGTTGCTCCTTTAAATTATATTGCTTATAATTCAGATTCTAAAATGATTAACAATCATGCATGCTAAATAGAGATTTGTATGAATATAAGGATACATGTATATTTATGTATACATGCATGTCTTTTATAAATATACTGTACATGTGTATATGTACAAGCAAAAATCACATGGGAATTTTTTTCAATAGAACTAACTAAATCTGAAAAATAGCAAGCTTTGTAAATATGCCATACTTTTAGGGAACATTCTAGCTAACTTTTCTCTTTATTAACATTTTTATTTATCAGGTGTGTATCTTATTGGGGAAAATTATCAAGAGTTTATTTTATTTTATGCTTGGTCTATTTGCATAAAACTCTGAAACAGTTCAGAATGAAGTCCTTTACTGAGGCCAATCCACTACAATATGGCCAGAAGCAATTAAATGTGACCAGGACTTTACACCTGTAGATTCACGAACCCTTTGCTGCCAGGAATCTTGGGTTACATGTAATTGGTATTGCTATTACAACAATTATGTTATATTACGTATCTAAAAATTGCCAGTTGAAACCAATAAAGCAACTGAATTGAATTCAATTTTATTTCATCCCAAACATCTTTGAGAGTCTTCCTTCTCTTTCAGGTTACAAACTCAGAAGGGAAAGCTTCTGCATTCAGTGTCCTGTTTTCTCACTGCGTTTAGGACTGCCCGCCAGACATGCAATGCTGTAACTATCACAGTGACCAGTTTGCAGATTCTGAAGATCTGACCTTCACATTTACCTATCTACGACACCTCTCCGTAGTCCTGAGTTTTACACAATGGAAAGGAAGTCAGTAAATAAACAGCGTACCAAGTTATAGTAAACCTAATTTTGGCTCCTTATTACCATATATTCTTCCAGTTAACACATAAGTTGCAAAGTCACTGTAAGAGAAAAGCCTGTATAACAGGCCAGTAAGATCAGAATGAGTAAATGCTTTAAAGTGAGTCTTACTTAATAACAGACTTTCCTTATTAGATTAATTTAAATCACTCTGAAACTGAGCACAGAAAATCTGGGTCACACAGAGTAATAAGAATCCAAGAGCCGGGCGGTGGTGGCGCACGCCTTTAATCCCAGCACTCGGGAGGCAGAGGCAGGCGGATCTCTGTGAGTTCGAGACCAGCCTGGTCTACAGAGCTAGTTCCAGGATAGGCTCCAAAACCACAGGGAAACCCTGTCTCGAAAAACCAAAAAAAAAAAAAAAAAGAATCCAAGAGCAGGGGCTGGGAACATGATTTCAGTTGGTAAAGAGCTTTACTGCACAAGCTGAGGCCTTGGTTTTAGATCCTCAGTGCCCATGAAAAATGTCAGGAGAGGTTTGCACATATAACCTCAGAGCTGGGGGAGGGAAGGAACAGATAGGTCCCTCAACCTTGCTGGCCATCCAGTACAGCTCAATCAGCCAGCAGCAGTTCAGTGAGAGATTCTGCCTCAAAAAGTAAGTCACCCAGTATCTTCCTCTGGCTTCAACAGATACGTGCAAATGCACATGTGCATGAACACACACACATCAACATAAAGAAATAAAACTTTAAAGTAGTGTACAATATGCCAATGCAAAAACCATGCATTCTAAGTAAATCTGCTATTACTGAGCATTTAATGCAAAAACCATGCATTCTAAGTAAATCTGCTATTACTGAGGATTTAAAATATGCTGCGTTTCTAAAAATTAACTTTCATAATTTGAGTATATTTATATATTTTCTTAACAGATAATAAAATATTTTATAAACTTATCAGTCATAAGTAGAGGCAAGTTGTCCTAAGAACATTACATTTAGGATTATAACAAGTCCTATGGCAGGAGATGGACATATTGCAAAATGCTGGGTCTTACAGCAAGACTGTAGTAACAAGCCTATTAAAGAGCATATTCAAATAGATTTTAAAAATAAAAGTTTTCTCAAAATCATATGATACAGATGCGTGGGAAAATAGGAATGACCAAATTATTATAACAGAATGTTAGAGTTTTAAGACAACACATTAGTTGCCTATAGTAATAGACATGCTCAAAAGAAAAAGAATAAAAGTGAAGAGAAATACAGAAAGAAAAAGCAAGTCATTTTCTCACACACATGGCAAACAAACCCACTCAAACAGCGCCCCGATGTATAGCTCCAAAGTAAAGCGACCTCAAGAAAGAATCGCAATTGCTGTTACCCATTCGCTGCCAGTAAGTTTCCAACCACCGAGATTACACGGGCCTGCATACCAAGTTCATCGTGCAAACTGCTGCCGCCTACAGCAGATGCATGGTCATGTGAGGCTTCTAAGTGGACACTCCCTTTTCTCACCAGCAAGGAGGCACTAGCACTGAGCACTGCAGCCTGGGATGGGGGGCGGGACTGGACTTTGACCTGGGCTGTGGACTGCTGGCCTTGCTGACCATCTTGAAGGCTAGGAGAAAACACGGATTGGGGAGACATTACAGGGAAGAAAAGAGAAAACAACAGCTAGAATGAAATCAATAGAGAACACTGATTTCAAAAATGACACTTTTTCAAATAACCAAAGAAAGAGCCAAGAAGCATTGTACAATTACACACTTTACACTTGTTCTGGTCGTTACCAATCTGATTCATGGGGAGGAATGCAGTAAATATTTAACAATATTTAGTGCAGCAAAATATCGATGTTAACTGTCAATCCGCAACTTTCTTTCAGCTCAACCCAACTGGGTACTAAAGAGGAGGAGCAGCAGGGGGGCGCTCAAGGACATGGCTCGGTGCTGGGCTCCAGTGGGTAAAATTCACCATCATGACTGCTTTTTTCCTCTAATGTCCTAAGATCACAGATTCAGATACACAATAAAACCAAATTCCTACACATGTGAAAACCAAAGACTCTCTATCAAATGCAACCAAAATACAAGGGTAAGCAAAAGAACATCACAAACTACTGCAGAAGAACCAGAGTGTGTGACCGGACCGAGTGATACACCATGGCCACAGGGATCCTGGAAGGAGAATTATTATAAAGTACTACTTGTAAAAGCTTCCATATTTTGAAAAAGGCTAAGAGTTCCAGATCAAACATATACAACAATTAGATTTTTATAACCAATTGCTAACCTTTTTTCCAGTCCATATTGAATTCTCAACTAGAATACATTATTTTAGAAAAATCTTAGTAACTGGAAAACCTTAATTTCTCAAAGGATATTTTAGTGTTTTATAAATTTTTTAAAATTTTAAAAATTTATATTTTGTTAATATAAATTTATTTTATTTATAAAACTTAATTTTTCTATGTTATTTACTCCTTTACTTCTATGATTATTTAAGATAATATGGATTTTATTATTAACTTTTTTTTTTTTTTTTTTTTGGTTTTTCGGGACAGGGTTTCCCTGTAGCTTAGAAACCTGTCCTTGATCTAGCTCTGTAGACCAGGCTGGCCTCGAACTCACAGAGATCCACCTGCCTCTATTATTAATATTTTTAATAGAAGATTTATTCTGATTTAAACTGTTGAAGTTGCTGAACTGTTTTAACTGTCCCACATTATTCTCCGCACCATGCCCAGCATGTTACACTCAGTGAATTTAAGTGTACTCTGAGAAACTCCCAAGGCTGCCACTAAAATAACTACCACAATAAGGATGTGACTCAACATGGCCTGGGTAGCCTATTATTTTAATAATATCATTTTCTACTAAATTCTCTCTGATCCTTTGAATCCACTGCAATTGCCCCTCTGGTTTTTAGTTAAAAACAAAACAATGGAAACAAAAAAACGTAGATACTGTCGACTGGCGTGAAGTAAAAGGCTGAGCTGCGGCCATAGCGATCCAACACTACACTGTCTGGCACACCAGTCCCCCGGGATATTTAACTAAATTTTAGCTCTTCATCATGACAGTTGTATTTCAAATACAATAACCACACACCGCAGCTAGTACAACCAAAGTGATCAGCAGCACATAACGACTGCCTGCCATACTGGACAGCATGTATTAAAGAATATTTATCCCATCACGCAAGGCCTACAAATTAGCAGGTTTGATTCAGAACCACTGAGCGGTATGCATTCTAAGCCGGGTGCAGGAGTACATCTAACGTGAGAAAAGCGAGACTGCGGCTCACACTGGCACTTCCTAGCCATGCTGCAAAGCACTCGTTTAGTAGCTTCCTTGGTGACTTTCCTAGCAGCTGCTAGTCAAGAGAGGCCTGTGACAGGCTAGCCATGTAGCTGAGTGGCAGGGCCTTTGCCTACATGTGTCAAACCATGGGTCCACCTCCAGCACTGCAAATTTAGAGAAGAAAAGATGATCATGTTAATTAAACAGTTTTATCTTCTACACATGGCTGATACATCCCTCTTCATCAGAAGCAATCTAGACTTTTCCATGAATCTTATCAAAATGAACAGGTTTCACACAAGAAAACAGGAAGAAGTCCCAGGAAATTCAAATATCATGGACTTTCAAATTCAGATCAAGCTTACAACTTAACCAAAGAATTTGTACTCAAATTTTTCTATCAGTTTTTTTTTTCACTTAAAGTCATAAGCAAAGGTCCTATCACAGTTAGTCACATTCTAATGTGAACGGGCCTGAGACTATCCTGATCTTCCAGCTATAGATGCACAAAGTCTGCACAAATACATGTTTTCAATATTAAACGGTGCATGAGTGTTAACTCCAAAACAAATGAAGAAAATTAGACAAAATCTATTATTATAATCATTGTACTTTGAACATCAAAAGTCAGTAATAAATATTTATATCCCTTAATTCCTGCTTTCAAAACCCTCACAGGCAACAGAAAAGGTCAGTTCTTAGCATAAATGGTCGAGAATCAGATCCCCAAAGGGTGAGCTAACTTTAGGCTAACAGGCATGAATATGGCATAAATTTATCTTTTTTTTTTTTTTTTTAGCAGTAGTAGGTACTTTATCACACAGTAAAAGGAAATCTAAGGCTGGCAAGCATACTGATCAACATCCCAATTTAAATGACAGACGACTGGCATTGGCCATCCATTCCTCCACACACCAAGGTGGTAGGTACCTGGCAATACTGCTTTACTGTTAGTTACCTTGGTAGGTATCTCTCCTACTAAAATGTAAATTCTAAGAGTATGACACCATTATTCCAAAGACCATACAGGTTCCAGAAAAAAATGTCCTGAATATACAAAACAAAACAGATGAATTCATCTGAACACAAAATGACCCCATGGATTTCCAACCATAGATTCTCAACCATGACTGTAACCTTATTTTATTATAGATCTTTTATTTTTTTTTATTTATTTATTATGTATACAATATTCTGTCTGTGTGTATCCCTGGAGGCCAGAAGAGGGCGCCAGACCCCATTACAGATGGTTGTGAGCCACCATATGGTTGCTGGGAATTGAACTCAGGACCTTTGGAAGAGCAGGCAATGCTCTTAACCTCTGAGCCATCTCTCCAGCCCCTATTATAGATCTTTTAATCTTATATTTTAAATGAAACTAAAGATACACTGAAGCTTTACGTTTTTAACCAAAATAAGATGTTTTCCTCCCACCCCAGTCTTCTCAGGACTTGAAAACATGACATTGAGGTAATAAATATCAAATTCCGTGTATTATAAAAAATTTTAATATTTGTGTTTATTTTAGCTCTAATCACTTAAGAAGAATTAACCTACCTACCTACAAAGCTTACTTAATTTTAAAAATTTAAAATAATTCTTAAGGAGCTTATTCTAATAAGATTTTAAAAGCAGGCAAACTCTCTTTGTGAGGAAGTTGAATTCTTCCAAATCTGTATTTTATCACATGCCTTTTGGGGTGCCTAAGCTACTCACCAAAGTTTATAATAAGCTTTCATAGTCTTTCTTTCTGAAGTTTTGCTTTCTTTGACCCTAGTTACCTACAGTCAACATCAATCTGAAAACATCAAATTGGAAAGTTCAGAAATAAAGCCACACTTTTTAATACCTTTATATATTTTGTGATTGCTCTACTTTGTTAGTAGCTATTGTTGTTGACTTCTTGCTGGGTTGAATTTATAGATTACACCATACCATAAGAATGAGTCAAAGTGGGGGGAGACATACTGTACACATACAGGGCACTGTATGAGCCGTGGCTTCAAGATACTGTACGAATGTTCAGAACATTTCTGTCCCACCCACCATGGATACGGGGAACGATTTACAGAAGATTTTACTGGTATTTACATAGCAACTGTAGTGAAAGTACTGCCACATTGGATCTACTAATCTTTGAGAAAATGTTTCCCCAACGTTTAAATAGCTATACTATTCTCTATTTAGTTAAAGATAACATTATTAAGTAGATCACACTGAAGAATAATGGCAATTTACTTTACCTGGGATTTTTCCAATTGCAAAAGGTAATTTATAATTTACTAAGTTGGTATTTCTCCTAACTCTTCACAGCTAAATTTTATTTTATTTCACCTGTAATAAGGCCCATCTACTTAGACAGATGCAACATGATGCTGAAAATTCCCTGGAATCTCAACAAAGCCTGCATGCTGCCCACGAGAAGGAGACTTCTAAAGGGTCCAACATACGCCCTGGAGGAGTGATTTCCAGACCATTTTCTAAGACATGCTGCATTTCAAATTCTACAAAGAGAGTGGAAGTGCTGTGTGTCTGGCCTGAGTTATGATAACTCGTGTCCCACCAGGCAGAGGAAAAAAATGACTCTGTATACAATGTTTGGCAAGTGAAACTTGGTCAGCATATTCATGGCAAAGAAAGAAAGAATTTCTTAAAATAGGTTAAAAATGTTTATAAAAGGAAAAAAATAGAGAAAGCAGGAAGGCAAAAGACTTGTCTACAACCAGCAAGCATTATTCAAGGGGCAAAAGGAAGCTTAAACAAAACAGAACAGAAGCTGCTGCTGGGCAGCCCCTGCAATTGGGGGCTGTGCCCACATTCACCAGCCGAGAGGAGTCCTGCAGCAGGGAGGGAGGGAGGGAGGGAGGGAGGGAGGGAGGGCACATAAGTGGAGAGCTCCAAACATTTCTACAACAAATGTATCTTTAAATTAGTTACATTTCCACTTTAATGTTTTAAATATTGTCTATGTATAAATATATATTTCATATAGTTGTGTATTATTTAAAGCATTAGAAAACAAAGATGAAATTCCTAGATATAATGTAAAACTAAAGAAACCAAGTTTTAAATCTTAGGGGGTATAAAATAAATTTTAAAAATAGAATTTCGGTATTCTGAAAAACAAGTTTGAAAAGGGAAAGGGGAGGGGTTTTGTCCATATGCTTTGGCAAGCACATGGATCATGTGATGCCCATGTTTGTTCTTATGAAATAAATCGCAAGTCTTTTGAAAAGATCTTCATATTTCTAAATCAAGACATGGACTCTCTAGACTCCTAAAAATGCAACAAGAGGTTATCCCAATATCATAAATGGATGCTCTCTTAGTTGAGAAATTGTAAAAATGAAAATGTTTTTAATACACGATGGAGGTAGAGAAGTTCAATACATCTCTACATGTAAACATATATAAAGCTGACCACGTTCATAAATAAAATATTTTAGTTCTGTGTCCTTCAATAGGTTCAAACTTTACAATATAAATAAGATAAAATGTAATCTTTCAATCACATGAAATAACCAAACTGACTTTATATCAGAATCAGGTCAGATTTCTATTTCTCAATGAGGTCATCACTCTTCCTATAATTGTCCCTATTAAACACTGTCAGATATTGCACTAATAATTTAGAGTAGGTAAAACAATAAATCTAACATAATGGCTAGGCTTTCACTTCTATAACTGCTAACATGCTCTTGCAATTTAAAAACTGGACAAAATCAGTCTGCTGGCTTTGTTTAAACCGTACAACATAAGGCATGCATAATACAGTAAGCTCAGGGTCACATGCAGAAGAAACCTAAGAGCTGAAGATGTATAGCAGAGAAAGAAAGAAAAGCAGGGTTTTTCAGAAGCTTGCCTGGGTTGGAAAGAACAGGTTAGAAGGTTCACTGCATGCATGCCAAACTTGGTGGAATTGTAAAATACCGTACCTTAGGGGCGATCCGATGAGCAAGGTAGGAGGGGTAGGGTTACTCCCTGCATTGTGCCGGCGCCGTACTGCTTGGCGCCTAAATGTGCTGCGTTCACGGCGAAAGGCCACTGCCTCCTCGCTGGCCTGTGCTGCTGCATTAAGACAGACTTAGGTCAAACATGAGCCTAGGTCAGCTGAGCCTGTCTCTCTCTGGACTTCCCACCCTCTTGCGAGAAGGAACACTTGGGTCTTCTGTCACATTAGGGAATATATACAAAGTATGTACCCTTTCTCCAAAGTTAGTTTTTTGGAAAATAGCATTTTGGATCTATTATCTGACCTCAACACTTTCTCTTCATCCTTAATTTCCTATTTTAGGATCTCTGCCACTTTAAATGTTTTTCTGAAAGCCTTGTTATTTTTGGTACTTCTCCCTCCTTTTCCCCTTTAAGTAAGTGAGCCTTTAAAAAGCTGTGAGTGTCCCTACTGGGAACGAGTGCTCGCTCCTTTTCTCGTGGGACTAGTAAAAGCAGTGCAGCACACAGATGCTCCCTACCTTTGGTTGGGGCTACAGTCTGATCAACCATCATTAACTTAAAGCACCAGGGGTCAAAGGTGCACTTGATACACACACTCAATTCAGCAGGTACATTCCTGACTGGGAGCGTTGACTCGGGCTGCTACCACTGCCCAACAATGAGGCAGCAGTCAACTGCCTATCACTCACCCAGGAGAAGAGCAAATCCAAAGCATGATTTCTACCAAATGGTGACACCTTTGTATCGCCATTAAGTTGGGAAGCTTCGAACCACCAACTTCAGACTACTCACTGTAGATGCCAGGGAGTAGGGGAGTGAGCTGTATCCCCCAGGACCCCAGGCTATAATTCTGAAACTGACTGACAGCTGGCAGAACTAGTTTATCAAACATTCAAGGTAACAAACATATCTTAACCAGAAAGTGCTGTGGCAAAACTTTATTTGAAAACTTTACGGCCCTGGTCCTAGTCTCTTCAGCATTAGGAAGCAGATATAAATAAAAACCAAGCACGGAGGATCGCTTAAGTTGGAATCAAGCTAAAACAAGAAGACAACAATAAAATTGCAACAGAGACCATGAGAAATTATACACATTTTGATAAAACCACACTAAACTGACCAATCTAATCATTGTAAAATGTAAAATGATTTCACAGGTGAACATGAAACAACTGCTCTTTCCCCAGGACTCTAAGTCTGGGATTCTTTGGATTCTGAGGAAGGATATTTTGATGTTAATATATGAGCAAAGAATAAAGAAGCTCATACAGAAACATTTTTCCAAACATGAAAGAGCCTTTAAATGTGAAAAGTTGTTGTTTGTCTGTGAAAGTCAGACATGTCCACAGAAAACCATGAAGCTGACTGAACTTGCTTGTCTAGGCCTGGCTGTCTAACACAGTGGCCACTAACCAGCCAGCAGTGGTCACCTAGGCCTGGCTGTCTAACACAGAGGCCACTAACCAGCCAGCAGTGGTCACCTAGGCCTGGCTGTCTAACACAGAGGCCACTAACCAGCCAGCAGTAGTTCCTCACATTTCTGTTAGTGGAAACTATAACTTCAGCCAGTCCTCCTTACCCACACCTAACACTCAGTAGTAACACGGAGCATGTTGATCACTGCTAGACAACTCGGACACGGAACCTGCCCATGGCAACAGAAAGCACATGCAGATGAGGCTGCTGTTTCGCTGGCATAAACTGTAAAGCAGGTTTCAACCACACTGACAACCACAACCTTGATGCATGGAAATGCGTTCTGCATCAGCAGAGAAACACACACGGGCAGAGCAGTCAGCAGAGGAGGAACACACCAGGTGAGGGAAGACAGGACAATGAGGTGAGTAGGTTACACCTGTCACAGCTGAGACACCTGCACAGAGAGGTCACGTTACAGATACAATTACTAGCTGGTAACTCAATTCAAGAGCCACCTTGTGGACCACATTACTGAAAATTTTATTCTAAAGTTGAAATAAACTATATCCCATTTTTTACAAACCATTACTTAACAACAAACTACTATAATCAATTTTACTGGTTGAATCAACTTCATTATGGAATCTTCAATCTCTATTCTGTTGCAAATGAAGAGAAAATTGAACCCAGACCTAACTTATGAGCTGACTTTTGGAAAGCAGCATATGATCACTAACCACAGAAGACAGAGAAAAGGGAAATGCTCTTCTTTATTAATCTGTTTCTACTGGAGACTCTTGGAGGTATTACTCTTACAGGAAAGCTAAGTCTCTAAAAAGGACAAGAACAAAATTAAAAAACCATCTAAACAAAAAAAAAAGAAAGAAAAGAAAGAAAATTTGCCAGTGTCCATTTTTAGTTAAACAAAAGAAAAGAAAAGAAAAGAAAAGAAAAGAAAAGAAAACTCTGTTGGCGGGTTGGAGAAATGGTTCAGTGGTTAAGAACACTGGTTACTCTTTCAGAGGACCTAGGTTTGAGTCCCAGAACCCACATAGTGACTCATAACCATGTCTACAGTTCCAGGGATCTGATATCTTCTTCTGCACTCTGCAAACACCAGGCACACTCATAACACACATATGTAGATAAAACACTCATATACATAAGACAGTAACAACAAAAAACTTTTGTTCGAGACCAGCCTGGTCTTACAGAGCTAGTGCCAGGACAGGCTCCAAAGCCACAGAGAAACCCTGTCTCGAAAAACCAAAAAAAAAAAAAAAAAAAAAAGCTTTAAATAATTTTACACATTCATATTTCAATCTACAAAATAGTTATATAAATTACGTATTCCCTTAATAGTCTTTTAATTATGTATATATGCATATGTTTGTGTTGGAATGTGCTCATTTGTGGAGACGCCCATAGACGCACTGAGGACCTGAATGTAGGTCCTTGTGTTTGCACAGGAAGCCCTTTACCTAATAAGTCATCTTCCAGCCTTTACGAATCATTCAAGTTTACAAGAGAAAGAACATTTAAAAAAAATAACTGAAGAAGCCTCTGAAGAATCAAATCCTAAGCCTTGGGAAGAAACTCTTTTCCTTCTCCTCCTCCTCCTCTTCTTTTTTTTTTAAATTAGGACACCAGAAGGGAGAAAAAAATGCTACAAAATCTTTTAAAGTTAGCTCTTTAACCTTACATAAAACTCAGGATTTTCTAGCAAGTAAACAAGCTAACGGTTCAAACCTGTCTATCAAATGTAAACAGTGAAAAACTAAGCACTCTAAGCAGAACTAATTTGTATGTATATGTAGATAAAGAAGAAAAACTCAGAAGCAGTCCAGTGGTTCAAAAATTATGAATATATGAAGTACAAAAATTAAGGATATATTTTAAGTTAAGTATGCTTTTATAACAAGTCTTGACTTTCTAATAATTTCCTTATTTTCATTAAAATGTCTTCAAAAGACACAATTTACGATAATCTCTGAAAATTCAACTTTTATTCAGTTTTGTGTTCTCTCTGCCTCCCTCCCTCTCTGAGACACATCTCAGGCAGCCCAGGCTGACCTCAAATTCCCATTTCTCCTGTCTGACCTCAAGAGCACAGGGATCCCAAGAAAATGCTACAGTTCTGGGCTTTATTTCCTTTATATTAATGCAGTCTCTCGATCAGGGTTATGCTTGAATGCATAACATGGGAAACAGGCAAATATCCTGGACATTTGGAAACCTATGGGATAGTGTATTCCTGACCATTAAAAAGAAATGCAAAATCAAACCTTAGGGTTATTTTTAATTTACTTCAGAAAGTTATAGAAACTCTACACATTTGATATGGAACTGTTTGGTACAGCAATTCCTGTTTATACGGATGCCCTAAAACACTATCGGCTGGCTTTATGGATGACAACAAGAAAAGCATCCAAGGCTATGTACACTAAATAGAAGATTCTGGAGCAGTAGAACCAAAAGCTACCTCCTAAATCTTCAAAGCTCAAGAGTTCTGAGTATAAATAAGTAAAGAAGTTTTCTATAAACTATTTCACTCCTGCAGTTCGTGGATTATGGACTCACTGGATTGCTCATGTAGAATTCCACTGCTCTTAGAGAGAGAATATTGTTTGTTCCTCCCTGGCAAATCTGGCACTGAACTGAATTTGAGAACTGTGTATATATAAACACTGACTTCAGGGACAAGGGATGTAGCCCACAGAACAGTGGCTCAAACAATGTATCTAAAACAATTTTCTCAGGGGCTGGAGAGATGGCTCAGTGGTTTAGATCCCAGGCTAAGAGCTAGTACCCACATGTGCAGAGGCTCACAACCATTTATAACTACAGTTCCAGGAGACCTAGGGTCTTCTGACCTCTGAGGGTAACAAGTATACACTAGTTACTCAAGCATATGTGTCATCAAATCATTCACACACATAAAACACATGACAGTAAGAAATTCTTTTAAGATACTTTTCTCAGAGAGATACAGGTTAAGGAATTCAGCAGGAACGGAGAGACAGCTCAGTAGCCGAGAGCACTTGCAGAGAAGCACGGTTCAATTCCCAGCACCCACAGGATGGTTCGATCTGTAGCACCAGTTCCAAGGATCCTCTTCTGACCTCTGTACCTACACTGTGCACATACACAGTAAACCACTCAGTTACATAAAATAATAACATAAATAAATCACCGGATAGTGGTTCTACACACCTTTAATCCCAGTACTCAGGAGGCAGAGGCAGGGGTAGCTCTGTGAGTTCAAGGCCAGCCTGGTCTACAAAGCAAGTTCTACAGCCAAGGCTACACAGAAAAACCCTGTCTTAAAAACAAAACAAAAAAAAAAAAACACAGAAATGCAGAATGCTGCATAAACCATAAAACACACACAAACCCCTCGACTTCAGCTATTCTTTATAACCTGACAACCGATATAGAAAACATATTATAAGCATACTATTGTATCATATAGGAGATAAATTTAGGGGCCCAAGAGAAGACCATCTTTATCTGACATAGGACAAGTCAAAAACAAGACATTTTTCTATTATGTGTGTGTGTATTTTTTATTCAAAGTATTAGTCATAAATTAGAGATATGCTTTATAAGAAAAATTAAGTACAAAGCAAGAGGTCAATGAAAAAGCAAACTGAACTCAAAAAGTTTCACCTACACAACTGCAGACAATTATTAGTAAAATGTGACTTTGAGCAGAAGACCCGATGAAGGCTAAGAGATCCTAAAACAGACAGGGGAGCTTGCTGGTGGCACAGCTCCGCTGCAGAGTGCCTGTCTGGCACACACAGTGCCATGAACACAAGCAAAGCACTGTGACAGGACTACATACCATACAGTAAGTTATGGCGTGTCACTGCCAAAAGGCAAAACCTACATTAAGAGATTAGCTACTAAAAATGTTTCCTGTTAAGTGTGAAATTGGCAATATCATTTGTATTTTCACTATTATATAGTTTTTTTTTTTTTTTTTTGGTTTTTTCGAGACAGGGTTTCTCTGTGGCTTTGGAGCCTGTCCTGGAACTAGCTCTTGTAGACCAGGCTGGTCTCG
>NC_022009.1:19710719-19745478 GCF_000317375.1 Microtus ochrogaster | reverse complement strand
TGGAGATTTTAAAGATACAAACAAACAAATCTGGAATCTAGAAATATGAAGACTTAATTGGAGATTTTAAAGATACAAACAAACAAATCTGGAATCTAGAAATATGAAGACTTACATGGTCACAGAACTGCATGAAGAAGGTAATAACACTTTCCACGTAATTTTGTAAAACCACCAAACAAAACAAAAAAGGAAAATCAACATTCACTATGGAAAGGAAACGGCGGTAAGTATGCAAAGATAGAGACTTTCCATAGCACATCTTGTACATATGCTAGTAACATTTATATTCTGGCAATACCATTTATTTTAGCAATATTTAGAACATACTATAACATGTTCACTCTCAAAATTTATTTTGATAACTTAAAGAAGCTATTTTTTTAAAACCCAATGGAGTCACTGACATCAAGAGCAGACACACTTGAGAAAGCTTCTCTGAGAAGTCTCTATATAAACTATAGAATGACATCCAGGTCAAAATTGTAAGACATTTATGCAGCAACCAAGTGGTAAGAGCCACTTCAGATACAATCACCTCTAATATACAGCTTTGAAGGCTACTTTGAGAACTCCTTTAGCACTGAAAATAATTTCTTTACAATCCCATTATAAGTTAATTTTTGTTAGAAGCTTTCTAGAAATAGAAAAAAAATAAATACAAGCAAGAATATCTTTACAGTATTATCTTTAAAATACTCCAGATGAACCTGAAATTCTTTTAAGGTAAGTGTAGACACGTTTGAAATGCCTGTATGAACAGAGCATCAACTTTAACTGTTAAGGAGAGAATCACCACTATTATAGCAAATGACTGTGACCCTCTAAGACTCATGTGTGCCGACAGCAGAAGGCCTCATTCTCATTGTACCCAGAAAGACTTCATAATCAGCAAAACAGTCAACAGTCTGAGGTAGGAGGAAAACAGTGAAGAACACCACCTCTGAAAAACAGGTCAACACACACTGATACAATATCACCTATCCAACTTTGTACAACTCCCCCAAAGCCTGAAATTAGTAAGTTATTACTTTATCCAAACACCATCACCATCATAGGGAATACCATGCATCAATTAACAGATTAAAATGCTAATACAGCAGGAAGTGATGGTGTATGCCTTTAATCCCAGCACTCAGGAGGCAAAGCTAACACAACAGTTTGAGGCCAGCCTGATCTACATAGTACATTCTAGGCCAGCCAGGGCTACACATGAGATCCCATCTCAAAAATCAAAATATAAACTGGGCGGTGGTGGTGCACGCCTTTAATCCCAGTACTCGGGAGGCAGAGACAGGCGGATCTCTGTGAGTTCGAGGCCAGCCTGGTCTACAAGAGCTAGTTCCGGGACAGGCACCAAAGCTACAGAGAAACCCTGTCTCAAAAAAAAAAAAAAAAAAAAAAAAAAAATCAAAATATAAATAAGCACATAAAAAAATAGAATGCTAATTAATATAAATTATAAACTTCAACTTAATTCACCTTAAGTACAGTGAGAAATCATGGGAAAAATATCATTTTCTTAGTATCTAAAACTTGAATTGAGAAAAGCACATAAACAGAACGAGCCCAGTGCCACAGTAGCATTTGGAGAATCAACCTTCTGTGATGAGGTGAGCGGCTGCCTCTGGGAGTTCAGCAGCACACTGTGAAGACTTGGCTATAGCGGTTTGTCACCCTCATATAGTTGGAAAACTGTTGCTATTGTAGAAAGGAGAGAATTGGGTTATTAATGGCAAAGCTAGCTTAGAAAAGGGAGGCAATCAAGAATAAAGTCATGTGTCCCATCAGACAGTCGGACCATCAGAGACTACTCCCACTGAAAGAAGCCGCTTCCTAACACGGGGAAACGGCACTTTCTGAAGCTTCTATTAGACTACTCCGAGCACAGTCACAGTCTGCAGTGACCCTTGAGTTCCTGTGGCTCACTTACCTCCAGGGGCTGCATCTTGTTCTTCCCCTTCAGGAAAGGCAGCCTGGCTTGGCAGACTATTCCTAGACCGAGTGACTGTCTCTAACTGGGAAGCCCGGCCCAGCAAAGACAGCTCATCTAGCACCTCTCCCTCTTTGGCCTCAAGATCTGACTTTGAAGTGGTTAAGGGCTTTATACTTTCAGGTGCCAGCAGTCTGTTTGTGTCATTCAGACAGGCCACAGTGCCACTATCCAAGCTCAGCACCCGAGCCCGCGTCTTGGCACTATTTGTGCTGGAAGTCCTTCGAGTGGCCCTCTTTTTGGCGGTTCCCTCTGGGCCTGCATGAGCTCTGTGCGTGTGGTCCGAGTCTGTGCCCCGGTCCTTATGGCCGTGTTTGGTCTTGAGGGCACTGTATTTGCCCTCAGGAGACTGGCACGAATGAGAGGTGGCGCTGGAAGAGCTGTCGCTGCTGAACTGGTGAGCAGAATGCACACTTGGTGCTCTGCTCAAATCACTTTGATCACTAGAGTCCTCGTCGTGACAAAACACAGCACTGTGAGGCTTGCTGCCAGAGACTCCTCGGAAGGAAACATAGTCCCGATGGCGACTGGAGTCAAAGCTGCTGGCCCGTTTCTTTCCTGCGCGCCTTCTGCCTGGCTTGTGAGCAGAGGTTGTCCGGTGGATTACACTGGAGGATTTGGGTCGGACATCACCTTCCTTCTGCTTCCCACCACTGTCTCTACAAACTCTGGGGTCTGTGGAAATGCTGGGCTTCTCACTCTGCTCCTCTCTGCTCTCTGCACTCTGCTCAGATGGCCTGTCCCCAGGGACAGTAAACTCATTTGCATGGGGGTTTTTATTGGCATCTTCTGATGCAGAGCTGCTAGGAGCAACCTGGTCAGGTACCTCCCCGGATGCCTGAGCATCTGGGTCCTTAGGAGGCCCACCAGATTCACTCCCCTCTGGGGCAGTCTTGTCACTGCTAGTCCTTTGGTCACCAGCACCGTGGCGCCTCTCTTCTGCTGAGTCAGAGCAGCCCTTCTTCCTGGCATTCCTCTTTCCCACTTTGGGAGACTCCTCGTGCTCAGACACGATGCTCTCGATGTGAGTGGAGCTGGTCTGCTCACTTTTATAGCTGCTCAGAGTACTGTTGGTATCCCTGTCGGTCCCGCTGCAGTAGCTCTCGGTGGACCCGCTACTCCGTGTGCTCAGGCTCCTCAGGCTGTCCACACTTTTGTCAGCGTTCAGTGCTCTGCTCTTCCCACACTTTGTGGGTGGCTGAGAATTACTTTTCCTCAGGTCACCAGCAGGCTGAAATTCTGCAGGTGGGCAGGACTTCTCTACTAAAGACTCTCTAGACCCAGAGTGAGGCTTAGAAGAGTCTAACTCACTGACTGGGTCTAATCCCCGTCTCTGCTGGTAGAGAGGAAAGTCATTCAGAGAGGCATCAGGAAAAGCCACAGCAGAACTGGAAGTCCGTGGTACTCCTCGTGGCCGGTGCTCTTTCCTGTAAGAGTGTGAATGTAAAGGTACGAGAGAAGCCACTTCTGTGTCACAGGCACTGGACAGGGACTGATCGACATGGTGGTGCTGGCTATGACTTGGCAGGCTCACTTTGTCACTGAAGTCCCTTGGTAAGTCCTGTCCACAAGAGGACAAGGAAGGCTGGATAGAGATGAAGGAGTCATTGGAGACCAGGCGGAAGAGCTTGCGATCAGTCGCCAAATCTGTTCCAAACACATTTGAAAATGTTAACACAGACGCATGATCAGCTCCTCACTGTCTAACAAAGGAAAGAATTCACAGCACACAGGAAATCAAGTCTAAGCAATTCACTGAACAAGCTGGCCAGTCATCCCAAAGAGCTGGTTTGTTTAAAACTGCACAAAGAAACCATTCTAACTGATGGAATGAACTAACCTTTTCAATTTTTTGAGGTCTTCAAAAGAATTCAGAAAAAGTTCCATTCTGTCTGTCTGTCTCTCTCACTCTGTGTGTGTGTGTTCGTTCCTCCCCTCCCTCCCTTTTTGAAAAGGGTCTCACTATTTAACCCAGGCTAGGCTTGAACTTAAGATCCTCCTGTCTCAGCATCCTGAGTTGCAATTTCAGGTGTGCGTCACCACAATCTGCTCCAAGTTCTATTTCTTTCTTTTTTTTTATTTTTAAATTTTTTTTTATTGAGAAAAGGAAAAAAAAAAACAAGTTTCCACCTCCTCCCAGCCTCCCATTTCCCTCCCCCTCCTCCCACCCTTCCCCCCCTCCTCCCACCCTTCTCCCCCTCCCCCCACTCCTCTCCCCCTCCCTCTCCAGTCCAATGGGCAGTCAGGGTTCCCTGCCCTGTTGTTAAGTCCTAGGTCCTCCCCCCTCCGTCTATATTTAGGAAGGTGAACATCCAAACTGGCTAGGCTCCCGCAAAGCCAGCACATTAAGTAGGATCAAAACCCCGTGCCATTGTCCAAGTTCTATTTCTAACTTACATTGTCCAAGTTCTATTTCTAACTTACAAATAGGTAGCCCTGAGTTACCATTCTGAGACTGGCTCTTCATCTAAAAAAATGTATTAACAACTTCATAAGCAGTAGGCAGTAGACACTGAATATATACATATATAGTTACACATATAAAATCAAAATTAATAATAACTATCATTATTACACCTTAGGAAATACTTTAATTCTTTGAAAAAACAGGATTATTTTACAACTAAAAACTTAGAATGGGGGTCTCCAAAATCACTCAGTGGGCAAAGAGATTCCAGGAGCACATGTAAAGAGAGCAACAAGGCTATCACCACACAACTATCCCTGACTTCCGCACGCAAACCACAGCAACTCAAGTCTACACTATTCAAACACACACAAATATTAAGAAGATTAAAAAAGTTATTAAAACCTAGAGTAAGAAGAAATAAACAACAACAAAATTAAAGTGCTGATCAATGCTCAAACAAGAGACCACATAGTGATGCAAGGTATCTCACAATTTGTCACAATTACAAAATGACAGAAACTCACAGGCCTCACTTCGAAGATGTGACATCTGGTGATCTCTCGGTGAGGAAGAAGCAGTTTAGGGAAGGCCCTTGGAGGGTACTGTATTGAATGGACCCACACCCGTGACTGCAGCAACAGCACAAATTAGAAGGGAAAAAATATATACAAATGTATATAATTTTGTATATATAGAGAGTGATGTATATTTGTGTGTATATATGTATATGTGTGTGTGTGTGTGTGTATATATATTTCTTCTTCAATGAAGACTCCAAGTTGGGATGAGGAGGGCAGGGGATAGGTCTGGAAGGAGTTGGGGGAAGAGTGGGGATGAATGTGATCAAAATACACTGTATGGATGTAAAACTCTCCAAGAATACAAGTATAATAAAAAACACGTGACGTATGTTCTATGCCCTCAATGAGAATATATTAAGTATCAACAACAACAAATAATAATTATAGGCTAAAATCCTGCATTTTCTCTCATCACTGATCCCCCCCCCCAAAAAAAATACATCTTGCTCTGTATTACATTCCTGTACAGAACATTCCTATAGAAGATTCCTTAGTTTCCATTTAAGGTAGGAGTTACAGACTGAAATTATCATATGCATCATAAATAGAATTATGGATATACAAAATTCCATCTGCCTACACAAAAGCTGATTTTTAAATTATGTGTTTGACAGAAAAGGATGCCTAAATCCAATGTTAGCTTCACACAAAAGAAAACTATTAATTTGTATGTAGTGACACAGGCCTTTAACCTAAGCACCCAGAAGACGGGGGCATCAGGATCTGCCAGCCTGGGTTAGAAATTAAAAAACAACAAAAAGGAAAAATTATTCTGGTTTTTGTTTTGTTGTTGTTTTTAGAAACAGGGTTTCTCTGTAGCTTTGGAACCTATCCTGAAACTAGCTCTTATAGACAGGCTGGCCTCAAATTCTGAGATCCGCCTGCCTCTGCCTTCCGAGTGCTGGGATTAAAGGTGTGTGACACCATCACCTGGCCAGAAAAATTATTGTAACCATGTGAGCCAACTGTAAGTCAGATTCTATTCCCTGAATATCAATGATAAAAGCAAACACTCTCGCTTAAGATTAAAATAAAAATGAAGCTACTATACATATTTATATACTTTAAAAGAACATAAATCTGGGGCCAGCAATGTGGTTTATTGAGAAAAGGCTTGCCTGAACTGAATCCCCAGAATCTACGTAAAGGTGGAAAGAGAGAAGTGACTCTACCAAGTTGTCCTCTGACCTCCATGTGTGCTCTATGGCAAACACACACACACACCACCACCACCACCACAACTATCATATGAAGTGGGACTTTAACATGCTAATGATCAGAGCTGGAGAGGTGGCTCAGCAGTTAGAGCACTGACTGCTCTACCAGAAGATATGGAGTCAACTCCCAGCATCCACAGAGCAGTTCACAACATCTGTTAACTGCAGTTGCAGGAATCTGATGCCTTCTTCTAACCAGGCATGCAAGTAATGAAAAGACACACATGCAGGAAAAACACCCATACACATAAAAATGATTTGATAAATACTGAAATTTTTTAACATTAATGATCAAAATCAACTTTCCTCTAAGAACTGTGGGCTGAGGTGGGCCGTGTGCACGTGTACACGTGGAGATAGAGGTTGATGTCAAGTGTCTTCCTCAACTGCTATCAACTTACTTTTTGAGGCAGGGTCTCTCACTGACTTGGTTAGCCTGCCTGGACAGCAAGCTCCGGCAGTCTGCTTTTCCTGTTTCGTCATGCCTAGGAAGGAACACAAGTGTACCTGGCATTCTTACATGGTGCTGGGGATGGAACTCAGGTCCTTTATTTCACAGCAAGCACTTTGCTGGCTGATCCATCTCCCTAGCCCCTAAACTCTCAGAAGAAAGGTCTTATCCTCAGGTTATTGGTTTACTTTTAGAAAAGATGGCTAAAGAATAAAGCAGTAGATCTTACCCCCAAAGGTTTCATTTCGGATTTTTTTTCATGGTTCTCCCAATTTATTCATTTGATATGAAAATTCTTAGGAGAAAGTGGATGAAAGTTACATTACAGAAGGCTCCTTTTTTTACAAAAATTCTTAAAACATAAAAATTTTAACAATGACCAATAAAATGGTTGTGTAAATGATACAATCTACTGACAGTGTTATAGAGGCACTAGACACATTTTGAACATTCTGTAAAACCATGAGACAGCACTTAGGAAGAAAGCGGCAGTACCGCGTGAAAACTATAATTTCTGTTCTGTAGTCCACACACAGTGCTGGGCTGCACGGCATGTGTTTGAAGAGATCTACTGTGTTTAGCCACAAGTGAAATCAAGTCCTGATACATGCTCTAACATGGTAAATGAACGAAGGCGGCATAAAAGCCGCACATCATAGAGATTCATGTCTATGAAGTACTCAGAACAGGTGACAAACAGCAGACAAACACCCTGTGCTCTCGGGCAGGCGGAAGCAGCAAAGAGGGCGGCAGCTGCAAGTTTCTTCTGCGGTGATAACAGGAATATAAACTTGTGCTACACTAAAAAGTATGTAAACCAGAACGGATGGTTTTATGGCATGAAAGTCGTATCAAAAAGGAAAACAGGACACAAAGTTACACACAGAAAAGGGTGACCTGAATGTTCTCAATGGCAGAAGCATGACTACGTCATACCTCACACCTGACTGTTTCTGACGCTAACTCCTACCACACTTATTTATAAATAAAAAGCATGCTATAGGCTTCTCTCTTGGGCCATCTCTACCAATGACACAAAGATGCTATTATTTCTCTTAAAATCTATACTCCAACCCTTATCTTTCACTTCTCATGCTAGCTACTGGCTTGGTTCTCTCCTCCTTTGCAAGAATTTATTGGAAGAGTAATTAAAAGTCACGGTGGTTTATTTTTCTTCTCTAATTCTCAGGTTGTTTTCTGTTTAGTAGGCTGGAGACTGAGCCAATGACCTTAACACACACAGACTAGACGAGCATTCCACCACCAGTGACAGCCCAGTTTCAACAGGTTCTAATACTAAGGCATGAAACTTCCTTATAGGGTAAGCAGTATCTTCAATGCTTTCAATGGCCAAGCCCCATCCTCAAATCTCTTCATTCAGAAACAGAACTGGCAAAAGATCAAACTTTCTCTATCATGCTGGCATCTAGCAGGCTCAGAGTTCTTTGGACCACAAGCTGTTTCTATTTAGTCTAAATGGCTGCAAGTCTATTGGCTCCGGTCACAGCCCCGAGACTTTTCAGCTTCCGACCTATACTTCCTCCTTGTAGATCTCTTTCAATTTCCCAGAATCAGGATAAACGTTCAGAAACATCTAGGACTATTTTCTCCATATTCTGTCAGGCCTGAATGGGATGGGGGTGAGCTATAATTCTGATCTTGGACAAGGAAGACATGAAAGAGAGGAGCAGGGAAATAGTCAGGAACTCCTCCTTGGAAGGGAAGAATCAGGTGCACTCCACATTCTTGGTTCTAGTAATAATCTGAAACCTTAGGACAAAATGAGTGTCAACTTGTCAACCAAATGCTAACCAATTAAACACCTAAAGCCAAGCCAGTCCTAAATAGTATTACAGCCGGTTAAGCAACCGCCACTAGGTGGTGACAAACCACAGCCAGGACCATGAAATCCCTGTAGGAGTCTTCAGAAGAATCCAGCTCACTGTGTGCTTTTGTACTGGTTTTGCTTTGCACCTTTTTTTTCTTTTATTGTTGTTGTTTTTGTTTTTAGAAAGAGCCTCATTCTATAGTGGAGGCTGGCTTGAAACTCACTCTACTGACCCAGATTGGCTCTGAATTAAGGCAAACCTTGTGTTTCACCTTACAGTTGAAAGTTACAGGTGAGACCCACCATGCCCAGCTCTAACTCCATATTTTATGTGCTGACTGGTTAGTTGTATTTATACAATGACAACTTCTAGATGTTCAATCCAAACATCTAATCTGACTTCTTCCTCCTCATGGCTATTTTGAGGTCCCAAAGAATCACAAACTGAACTCACATCCTACCCTCCATGCTATCCTGTCTTTGAAACTAAACACCCCTTTCAGTTAAGGAACACCCCATCTTCCCTGCTGTTCAACGCAAAACTGTCTGAAATAAATCACTCATGACTATTATAAAATCTTATAGAAGAACACTAAAATCCACCAACACAGCATCTTATTAGTACACATACACACACAAGGGTGTGGGGGAAATATGGGGCCAGGCAACTTCTTACTGCCTTAACCCTTACAATGACCTCTCAATTTCAGCATTTATCCCTTTGATCAGAGCCACTGTAGCAGTTCATCTTTCTAAAAATTAAAACAGGTATCTGTAAAAACGACCTCCCAGGGCTGATCTCCAAAATACACAAAGAACTCAAGAAATTGGTCATCACCTATAACTGCTAAAGAAACAGAAACAGTCATCAAAAGTCTCCCAACCAAAAAAAAGCCCAGGACCAGATGGTTTCAGCTCAGAATTCTACAAGATTTTCAAAGAAGAACGAATACCAATACTCTCAAATTGTTCCACACCATAGAAACAGAAGGAACATTGCCAAACTCTTTATGAGACTACAATGACCCTGATACCCAAACCACAGAAAGACATTACTAAGAATGAAAATTACAGACCAATCTCACTCATGAACATTGATGTAAAAATACTACATAAAATACTGGCAAATCAAATCCAAGAACACATCAGAACCATCATCCACCATGACCACGTCAGCTTCATCCCACAGATGCAGGGAGGGTTCAACATACGAAAATCTGTCAATGTAATCCACCATATAAACAAACTGAAAAATAAAAACCATATGATCATCTCATTAGATGCTGAAAAAGCTTTCAACAAAACACAACATCCCTTCATAATAAAGGTCTTAGAGAGAGCAGGGATACAAAGGAACATACCTAAACATAATAACAGCAATATACAACAATCCAACAGCCAACATCAAACTAAATGGAGAGAAACTCCCAGCAATCCCACTGAAATCAGGACCAAGACAAGGCTGTCCACTCTCTCCATATCTATTCAATATAGTTCTTGAGGTCCTAGCTAGAGCAATAAGACAACAAAAGAAGATCAAGGGGATTGAAAAAGAAGAAGTCCAACTCTCACTATTTGCTGATGAGATGATAGCTTACATAAGCAACCCCAAAAATTCTACCAGGAAACTTCTACAACTCATAAACACTTTCAGTAAGGTAGCAGGACGCAAGATTAACTGAAAAAAAAAAAATCAGTATCCCTCCTGTACACAGATGATAAAGGGCCTGGGGAAGAAATCAGAGAAACATCACCCTTCATAATAGCCACAAATAGCATAAAATATCTTGGAGTAACTCTAACCAAACAAATGGAAGACTTGTATGAAAATAACTTGAAATCTTTAAAGAAAGAAATTGAAGAAGACACCAGAAAATGGAAAGATCTCCCATGCTCTTAGGTAGGAAGAATTAACATAGTAAAAATGGCAATCTTACCAAAAGCAATCTATAGATAAAGCAATGCCCATCAAAATGCACAGACCTCAAAAGAACAATACTCAACTTCATATGAAAAAGCAAAAAAACATGGGATAGCCAAAACAATCCTGTACAATAAAGAACTTCTGAAGGCATCACAATCCCTAACTTCAAACTCTACTACAGAGCTACAGTACTGAAAACAGCCTGGTATTGACATAAAAAACAGATAGGAGGACCAATGGAACCAAATCAAAGACTCGGATATCAATCCACACATCTTCGATCACCTGATTTTTGACAAAGAAGCAAAAAATATCAAATGGAAAAAAGAAAGCATATTTAACAGGTGATGCTGGCATAACTGGATATCAACATGTAGAAGAATGAAAATAGATTCATATCTATCACCATGCACAAAACTTAAGTCCAAATGAATCAAAGACCTCAACATAAAGACAGTCACACTGAAGCTCATAGAAGAGAAAGTGGGAAGTACACTTGAACGCATTGGCCACTTCCTAAATATAACCCCAGTAGCACAGACACTGAGAGAAACAATTAATCAATGGGACCTCCTGAAACTGAAAAGCTTCTGTAAAGCAAAGGTTATGGTTAACAAGACAAAACGACAGCCTACAGAATGGGAAAAGATCTTCACTAACCCTACATCAGACAGAGATCTGATCTCCAAAATATACAAAGGACTCAAGAAATTGGTCATCAAAAGAACAAATAATGCAATAAAAAAATAGAGTACAGACCTAAACAGAGAACTCTCAACAGAGGAATCTAAAATGGCTGAAAGACAATTAAGGAAATACTCAACATCCTTAGCCATTAGAGAAATGCAAATCAAAACAACTCTGAGATTGCATCTTACACCTGTAAGAATGGCCAAGATTAAAAACACTGATGACAACTTATGCTGGAGAGATTGTGGGGTAAAGGGACCACTTCTGCATTGCTGGTGGGAATGCAAGCTGGTACAGCCCCTTTGGATGTTAGTGTGGCGATTTCTCAGAAAATTAGGAAACAACCTTCCTTAAGACCCAGTAATACCACTTTTGGGTATATATCCAAAGGATGCTCAATCGTGTCACAAGGACATGTGCTCAACTATGTTCATAGCTGCACTGTTTGTCATAGCCAGAACCTGGAAACAACCTAAATGTTCCTCGACCAAAGAATGAATAAGGAAAATGTGGTGCATTTACACAATGGAGTACTACACAGCAGAAAAAAATAACAACAGCTGGAAATTTGCAGGCAAATGGATGGAGCTAGAAAACATTATTCTGAGTGAGAAACCCAGACACAGAAAGACAACTATCACATATAGTCATTCATAAGTGGTTTTTAAACATAAAGCAAAGAAAATTACCCTACAAATCACAATCCCAGAGATCTAGACAACAATGAGGACCCTAAGACAGACAGACATGGCCTTATCTACATGGGAAATAGAAAAAGACAAGATCTCCTGAGTAAATTGGAGCATGAGACCATAGGAGACGGTAGAAGGGGATGCAGGAGGAAGGAGGGAGCAGAGAAAATATATAGCTCAATAAAAACAATTAAAAAGAACAAAAAAATAAAATACCAAAAAAACCAACTGGCCTCTCAGACTTTACAAAGTCCTAGCCCCACACACATCCTATGCCAGCCACACTGCTTTTCAAAGCCAACAGGCATGTTCCTATTTTACATCTCCTGCACTTACTCTTCCCCTTGCATAGAAGGGGCTTGTTACCTCGGTTTCCCTTTCATTAGGTCTCTGCTGTAGGTATCTTAAGATAACCTTTCCCCCAAGCACACCACTTCCATTCTCCATCCACGTGCTCTTATAATAGACTCACAGGAATGCAATTCCATACTGGGAACATGGGAGCCAGAAGAGGGCACAAACTGCTCTCTGTTCACTGACTATTCCCAATATTTTAAACAGTGCTGTGCACATAATAACAACATGAAAATATCTGCTAAATGTACATTGAAACTGGTATGTTGCATGAACAAAGCAAGTTATAAAAGTACTTAAGGGACTAGAGAGAGGGCTGCTCCATTAACAGTGCTGGCTAGTCTTGCAAAGGACCTGAGTTCAGTTCCCCCTACGTCAGGGGACTCACAAACAAACAGTTCTGGGGAATACAAGGCCTTCTTCCAGCCTCCATGGGTGCACACACACATGCACGCACACAAATATTTTTAAAGAACTACTTTAAAGTAATATAGTAATTAGAATTTAGCTGTGACGGTGGGTAAGTTTCCTGTAACTCCTCAAGTCATAATATGACACTCTGTAAAGTAAAAAGGAACAAATGAGTAAATGCATACACAGAGAACTAACCCCAACGCTGACACCAACAGGACCATGGAACAAAGCCTGGCCATGTTTGTAAAGGAAGTGTCCGTGTGGCACAGCCATGCCCAATCACTTTGAAATGGTTTAGGCATCCTTCCCTGTACAATCGCAGAGCAAATGACCTGCAAAGCTACCTAGGCCTTTGCAAAACAAGCATGTGAACCTCCAACCTAGACAACAGTCTGTGCCAAGTGAATGCCAGACATTTTATCTATGTTACTCTGTACCTGGCTACAATGATAGAGTTGTATGTGTATAAATCTCAACCTGCCAGATTATCATTAAACAAAACAAAACCCTTGCTTAGTGTTTTTCAGATATATGAAGGATAATGAGGCATATGACTCCGAAATGCAGACAGGCTCAGTCCTCTTAAGATTATATGACCTTGTTGCCAGGACATTATCATGGTATGGATTATAGAAATGGATATAGCACTATGCAAAGTAACTGATTCACCTTGAACTTAAAAGAAAAAGAAATTCATACCATGCAGTATGTTCAGAGGCCTTGGGGTGGGGGGCAAATTAACAATGACAAGATATTACAATTCCAGAGAGGAGAAAGAAAGGTGATAAACTTCCAAGCACCAGCAACAGACTACACCTGCAAGAGCTGAAGTTTAGTGAAGGTGGGGTAGGAGAAAGGCACACCTATAATCCAGCACACAGGAGGGAGAGGCAGGCGGATCTCCGTGAGGTCACCCTTGTCTACACAGAGAGTTCCAGGCCAGTCAATGCTACACATTAAGAGCCTGTCTCCAAAAGAAGAGAAAAAAGAAATGGAATTGGGTAAGGCATCAAGTTAACGGGCACCTAACGAACAGCAGATTCTCACCCATCATCTCATACACTGGGGCACATGTTCATAAATTTCTTTCTCTGCGTAGTCTAACTTAACTCTGTATGGTAAAAACACTTAAAATGCTGCATGACTACTATTCTAGTAAATTATTTTATTTTATTGTTTCCTAAAAATAACCATATTAGAGACAGATATGATGGCTGCTGCCTGTAATTTCAGCACCCAGAAGGCAGAGGCAGGAGGGTCACCTAAGACTGAGCCAATCTGAGCTATAAGATGAGTTACAGGTCAGCCAGCGCTCTAGAGCAAGACTGTGTAGAAAATGAATAAACAAACGCTTCTGTTAAATGTGAGGAAGGGGCATCTGGAGAGACAGCTCAGCCATTCAGGGCATTAGCGGCTCTTCCAGAGGTTGAGTTCAATTCCCAGCACCCACATGGTGGCTCACAGCCATCTGTAATGAGATCTGGTGTCTTCTTCTGGCAGTCAGGCATACGTGCAGACAGAGCAGTTTAAAAAAAAAAAAAAAAAAAAAAGGAAGGTATTTCTTAAATTCGCCACACATTACAAGGTCTGATGTCACCATGAAGGACACTCTTACCTTGTTCTTCACTTCCTTCTTTACAGAGACTGGAGCTCTGGCCCAGACTTAAGCTTATGTCATCAGATGTCTTGGCAGTGTCTGTGTCTCCTACAAAGATAAGAGAAACACAAGAGGACATGACACTAAAGAAAAGGACGGCAGAGAACAGCCACGGAGAGGGAGACCTACCAGCCACAGCAGCTCCTGCACAACAGGAGACACTATGTGGCGAAAGCACGGCACGCCGAGTGCCAGGGGCCACGTAACTATTACCACAGAATGCAAGCAAGATGGCAGACTGTGTTAGCCTCTTTAAAAACAGATTGGGGGGAGGGGTGGCGCACACCTTTAATCCCAGCACCTGGGGGGCAAAGCAGGCAGACCTCTGTGAGTTCGAGGCCAGCCTGGTGTACAGAGTGAGTTTCAGCACAGCAAAGGCTACACAGAGAAAGCTTGTCTTGAAAAACAAAAAAACAAAATAAAACAGATTCTAAATAGAAACGCCAAACACCTTGTGAGAACCCTGAAATGAAGGAAATCCCTCCCCGAGGGAGGTTAGCAGCTACAGCGCTGTGGAGCAAAATTGTGAATTTAGTTTAGAGAGATGTACAGAAAGGGAGTGTTTTCTCCTTTAATGTTTCAATTCTGCTCACATTTAAAAATTTCATAGCAAATTAATTTTTCACAAGTTGTACACATACTTAGGAAAGCATGTCCGGTTATACCAAAAAAGTTTCTTATAGATCAAAACTTATATACAATACAAATGTTCAAATATTTCTGTGATATTTAGATAGTGAAAGAATAATATAATTTAAATCAGGCAGTGTAATGTTACGTTATTTCGAGAATATTGTCTTTATTACACGATGAGAGAAGATGAATGGTCAGTCAATGCTCAGTTAGACTGTGTCTACCTTTAATAGTTGCTGCTGTTCCAAGTCGAGAGGATCCGGATCCAATCTAAAAGCAAGACAAAAAGGAAGTAAGACCAATTAACACATCACCAGTCCAAAGCATCAAGACTTAAAGCTATCTTCTCTGGTATGCTGTCATTTGCTTTACCAATACTTAGAGACACCTGTTGCACACGCACTAGCAGAGGCGCACAACTGCTTGTTGCGGTACACGTGGATGAGCCCCCTGTGTGCTCAGGACTGATGGAGTCTCTGCAGCCAAACATCTGCCACTCAGGCAAACTGCACCACACAGTTATGACCATTTTTGACATTATATCATGGCATGCTTGTATTATAAACCAAAGCAAAGCCACACACTGAGTCTGTGGGAAATAAACTTAAGACTTCTTAGAGAACATAACCACAAAGTTTGAGGGGTAAAATATACTAACATACACAGAGAGCAACAGAAAATTTTACTATTCTTGGTTCCTAGACATAAAATACTTTTTATAGCCAGTTAGAACATTTAAAAATAATAAAAATCTAACCATCATACAAAAAAATGAATTCTTAGCACAAACCGTAATTAGAAAACTTAAATGTAACTGATGTGTCTTTAAAGTTTATATTCAAGATGACCTGACATTTCCCTAAATGCTCTACACATTATTTACACAACCATAAAAACAATATAAACAAATATCATCAATTCCACACACACAGTAAGAGAACAAAATATAGCATGATTTTGTCAACTAAATCAACAAGCGTTAGAACTCTCCCAGTAAATCTGTTTTCAATGGATTCTGAGTTTTGCACATTCAGCACTGTAAACACAACTTAACTCATACAATGCCTTCCTTACTTTGCCCACACCTGTTCCTTTCATGAAGTCACTGTAACAGCAGAATACAAGAAATAAAGTTGGAGCAGAGGTGATACATAGACTTCTGGGAGAGCAGGAGGGGCTGAGCTAACCTGAAAGGCCACTGATTGCTGTCAACAGTAGAGACTTGGTGAGCTAGACACTGGAGATGTGTGCTACGATGTGTAAGTAACTGGTCAGTGAAAAGGCAACTAAAAAATACACACACACACAGGCAAAACTAGTAAAATCAATGCTACCAATAAAAAGCAAGCTCTGCAGGGCTAGAGAGAACACTGCTGGCAAAGTGCCGTGCAAGCAGGAGGATCAGACTCTGGATCCCCAGCACCCGTGTCAACAGTGGGAGCTCTGCAAGCCCGTCACCAGATAGGTGGAGAAAGTACATCTCTAGGATTCATTGGCCAGCCCTTGCATGGACACACACAGGTGCCTGGGCACACACATACCCCAAATGCACACACACACCACGCACATTAAGTTTTGTAATATTTTGGGGCTGTTTGTTAAACCTGATCCTCTCAGGCTTTCTCAACTCCTGCTTTAAATACATCATAAGGCACTGTACTGCCCTGAAGGGAAACTGTCACAAGGCATGATGTCACCAGCCCATAATTCTAGCACAAGGGAGGCTGAAAGGGGAAGATTTCAAGTTTGAGGTCAGCCTGGCTTTATAGTGAGAACCTATTTCCAAAATTAAAAACAAATAATATTCATAAATAAGCCCCTAATTTTTTTTACTGCAAAACAAAGCTCCATTCTTAAATGCTTAACAGTTCAGTTTAGGCAATTTATATAAAAATATTATTTTTGTCTACCAGAAATATGAACACATAGTCACTTCCCAGATCGAATTTTTAAACAAGTATATTCAAACATCATTTAATGTGTATCCTTCTGAAAATTTAAACTTAGAAAATAAACTTTTTAAATCAAGTTTTAGCTATCTGCTCGCAATTCTCAAATGTGCCCGTTCTCCTTCTTGGCTAAGCTCCCCACTTTGTCCAGATGTTGCTCCATGTCCTCTGCCCTGTCCCACTACTCCCTCAGTCTCCAACAGCAGAGAGGAGCTGCTGTACTCTCCCCAGAGCCCAGGACAACCTACAGAACAGAGACAGTGCCAGTCAGCATCCAGCAGCCTCCAGACTCATACCCAGGCCAGGGGGAGTGAGGGAAATGACTAAGACAGAGAACAGCAAAGATGGGAAGAAGCAGTTAGGAGCCAAAGGGAAGAAGATGTGCTAACTCCACACGGACATGGTCCCACTGGGTATAGTCACATAAACAACCATGACGGCGTGTAGGAAAGTTACACAACAAACAAGAAAAAGTGCATCTGTATATATTGGTAGCAACCATGGATCGACTAATACCCTAAATTAACTTCTTCACTTTAACTAATCTAAAATAAAAATAATTATGTCGAAAACATTACACATTATAAAGTCTAAAACACCAAGTAAAAAAAATAGCTTAAAATATTTTCTCATTATAATGTAAGAATTACAATTTAAGAAAAACATAATTGTCTGCAGTATGTGTTTAGATGTATAAATGCTTCAATTATACTCCAGAAGACAGTTAGAGACAGATCAACAGAAAGGACACCAAGGGCAGGTATCCAAAGGTGACTGGCCCCTGCTATGTCCAGTCCTGTCCTAAAAATCTTTTTAAATAAATATAAATAAATAAAGATTAAGACTGGTTCTCCACATAGCGGACAATGAGGACTACTGAGAACTCAAGAACAATGGCAGTGGGTTTTTGATCCTACTGCACATACTGGCTTTGTGGGAGCCTAGGCAGTTTGGATGCTCACCTTACTAGACCTGGATGGAGGTGGGTGGTCCTTGGACTTCCCACTGGGCAGGGAACCCTGATTGCTCTTTGGGCTGACGAGGGAGGGGGACTTGATTGGGGGAGGGGGAGGGAAATGGGAGGAGGTAGCAGGGAAGAGACAGAAATCTTTAATAAATAAACGGAGAAAAAAAAAAAAAAGACTGATTCTCCAAACACTAGTGGGAACATAGGCTAACTCCCAGGGCTAACCTGCCGGTGCCTGCACCTGTAGGAGGGCCAGGGCTAACACAGAATACACAGTCACAGTGATTAAGGATTCACTTATTTACTCTATACACAGAAGCTGAGGAAAGCATAAGACAACCAAAAGAACAAGAAGCTGGGTAGCAGGGCTTTACTCCAAATGTTGTACAACCTGTAACTTCAAAGTACCAATCGTTCTCACGGAAATCTGCCTTTTTGTCTCAATAGTCGTTTTCCGCATTTTTTAAAAAATACCAAATTTCCCCATTCCATAGATGATGAAAAGAACTTAACACTCTCTTTGTTCTACCATGAGCAACGGTTTCACAATAAAAACCATTACTAAGAACTCACTTAAACTTGGAGCACAACTGAGCACATGTATTGAAGATTCTGGTTCAGTTTGTGGTAATCTCACCATGCTGCTTAGTGTTCGGCATCATAGTGAAGACTGTGAGCGAGCATCCAGAGAACCAGGCTGGCTACCGCTAAGACAGAGGCTGAGCTCAATTCCATCTGTAGAACTTGATTATCTACACAGGAAGGTAATTAGCAACCACGAACTGAGAGTGGGCTGAGCACGGGGCAGCACACTACAGAGCAGTGAGAAGTCTACTCTGCAGGCTTCCAACTTGCCACACATCACACACGGAGAACTAAGTGTAATAAATATAAGTGTCGTGTGCAAAAAGGGCCAACACCACAGTCTGAAAACACTGAGGATCTGGGGACGGTTTCCAGACAGTTAAGTAGGACATGGGGGGAAAGAGCATTTCAATCACGAGCTATGAACTGACAAGAAGGGCCCTGGAGTGAGATGAGGAAGTGAGTACTCTGCTAACCCCTGATGGAAATTGGCTGCCTCCCTTTCATGATAGAAGGACTGACACAGTGACCCCGAAACCCCACAATGGGGTAAAGTTCTTCTGTGAAAAGTTCCCGCTTCACTCCAGTAATCTGCTGAGAAAGCAGGCGGGAAAGGCCTGGCCTGGAGCAGCACCCGCTCAGAACAAGTGAGAGCAGACGAGCAGAGCTGAGGTCAGACATGCAACAGGCTACCCCCTTGTCTACGGAAACACTTTCAGAGTTACATTCCAAGAATAAAAGTTACCCAACAGAAATACATTACAACTGTCAGAAGCAGACTTACATTCTACTTCTCACTTTACCATTAGCATTTACAAGACTGAGATTTGGGGTATGTCATTTTTATTTTTTAGCCACGCAGACATCTCTGTTTCCAATATGGACAAGGAAAGGTAGGGAAGATGGAGCAGGTGAGCTAGAGTCCTACAGCATTTACAGCTGCTTCATCAAAAGTAAATACAGCAGAGCATGTGGTACACATTCAGCAAACACATATTAATTAGTGCTGTGAAAAAGCTAGTAAGGAAGAACAATTAGTTGCCTGGTGGTGTTGGCGCAAGCCTTTAATCCCAGCACTTGGGAGGCAGAGACAGGCAATCTCTGAGTTCAAGGCCAATCTGATCTACAGAGGGAGTTCCAGGACAGACTCCAAAGCTATGGAGAAATCCTGTCTCGAAAACAAACAAAACCACAAAGACGAAGAAATTCCAAATGGGGAGCAGAGGGATGGTTCAGGAAGGTCCTTTGCTCTTCCATGAGACCTGAGTTTGGTACCCAGCACCACTCTGTGGCACACAACCATCAAGGGATCTGATGTGCTCCTCATGTCTCGACAGGTACATTCATGGTGCAAAACACCATACAAATCAAATTAAAAAATAAAAATAAAGATGGTAAAAACAAATAGTAAACATCAATCAAAAATGATCCTCAGAGAGCGAGCCATGAACTGATGGCTCCAAGTAGGAGAACAACCAGCAGCCCCCCCCCCCCCCGCCAGGAGAAGGGAACCGGGCACAACACAGCAACACGTTCCTACCTGGTTGCTTGGGTCCAGACCAGCATAAGAATTTCTTGAACTGCAACCAACTGGAGGTGTGGCCTCTCGAATGAATTCTGACATCTCAATCCCTCCACCGGGATCACTGCACGAGAAAGAGAACAACTGTCATTAACTATGAACCTCCTTTGTTTGGGGTTCCATCTTGTTCTCTGTAAAACCAAGAGGTTCTGTTTCTTATTCTCTTGTTGGTTTTTGCAGCAGGGTCTCTACTAATTCTATCTGCCCTAAAACCTATTCTGTAAACCAGGCTGACCTCAAACTCAAAGAGATCTACCTTCTCCTGTCTCCCAAGTGCTATTAAGGCATGCTCCACTGGGCCTGACAGGGGTCCTGTTTTTTTCTTTGTTTTGTTTTTTTCCTCAAAGAGTAAAACAAAGAATGAGGACCAGTTTGCAAATCTGAAAGTTGGAACTATCTAAGAACCTGTTTGGAGGAACTCACAATTCCTATCTCAAGCTGTCCACATAAGGCTCAGTGAGAAGAAACTGGCCTTAATTATAGAAAGTAAATAATTGATGACACATGCCATAAAACCACTCTTGCAAAAGAAGTTACTGCCTTTTGTTTCCCAAGAGCAAGCCAAAGAGGCCAACTGAAAACAATCAGATAACACGTGAGCTGATGTCTCAGAGACACATGTGACTATGTAACACAGACAGACACACCAGGGAAGACTCATCCTGGGTGAACTGCTCAGCTGTGTTTTGTAAGTAAAGTGAAAGTACCTGGGATCTAGTTGCTGTAAAGAACTAGAAGCCTGTGCATTTAAATTTATGTTTGTTGCCTGTATAGTGGCGTACACCTTTGATCCAGCACTTTGGAGACAGAGGCAGGCAGATGTCTGTGAATTAGAGGCCAGCCTGGTCTACAGAGTGAGTTTCAGAACAGTTTCAGGACAGAGAGACTCTACAGCAAAAAAACAAAAACAAACAAAAAACCTAAAACCAAAACAAAATAAAAAACAAAGATTTGTTTGCTGAGCTAGAATTCCAATGATAAAAAGTGGTTAACAGCAGGTCTTAGAAAATCAAAGAGTAAGGTATTAGACTCAAAGAGCTGATGATACCCAATATACTAATTAGAAATAATAGCAAAACTTAGGTGAAAAAACTAACAAATTTCAAAATCTTAACATGGTCTATGTTTCCTCAAGAACACAACTCCTAAAGCAACCTGTTTTTATTGGAAGCTGTTTACTTGTTCAAGTTTAAAACCCTGCCAGCCAGTAGCTAATCCCTGGGTAGCCAAAAAATTTTGGTGATCAAAACGTTTTTCTAGTGCTCTAATTTCCTCACCCCAAACTCTCACAAGGTTTAGATTACATTGACTCCAACACATGAGCTCTACCCACCAAAGGCGATAGAAACAGCCCAGTTGTGGCCACCGAACTAGTTCTAGAGAAGGCACATTAGTCCAGTTCAAACTAGTATGGGTCAGGCCAGAAAAGTCCCATAGTTGAAATATATTTCTCTGTGCCTGCCCATTTTTATTTTAGTCTTCATTTTATGTGTGTGAATGTACCTGTGTGTATGTCTGTGCACCATGTGTGCACCTGGTGTCCGGAGAGACAGGAGAAGGGCACTGTATCACCTGGAACTGGAGTTACAGGTGATGGTGAGCTGCCACTTGGGTGCTAGGAACCAGACTCAGGTCTTCTGGAAGAACAGCGAGTGTTCTCAGCTGCTGAGCCATCTCTCTGGTCCACGTACCTGGTAGTCTTGAAGCTATGACTTTAAAAGCTGGAGCTATTGCAGACACTGAGGCCAGAATGGAGGTGGTCACCTTTTATTCCCAGCACTCAGGGAGCAGCAGCAGGCCTATCTGAGTCACATGGTTCACATATCAAATTCCAGGCCAGCTAGAGCTCCATGGTGAGGTCCTCTCTCTCAAGTTAAAAACAAGCAGCAGCAGCAGCAACTGCGTGAAAGATCAGAATCTGGATACCAAAATGGGAAGCAGCGTCATGAGGTGAGACACCTGAAGACGCCCCCACAGGCAGATTCTCTAGTATTGGGAGACAAAAGAGCCCTTAAGTGTCTGGATGGCATCTCTGCCATCAGAAGGGAACTCACTTGGCAACGCATCTTTACAAGTATTACTAGAGCAGCAGTCTGCTTTATGTTCCTTCTCTTACTAAAGGCAGTGTTCCTGGTTTGCTTAAGGAGTTTAGGCCACTAAGAACTTTCTAATCTGTTATACATCTACATAAATACAGCATCCTAGGAACTAGATACCAAGTTCACGGCTAATTCAGTACACTAACTCCTGTGTGAGGAGAGGGAATATATGTGTTCCAGGTTGTTAGCTGTTCTGTATTAACTCATACCAGCTCTAAAGTCTACACCAAGAACTTAAGAGTATATAATGTAGTGACTCTCATCACAGAAACGCCCAGTAATGTCATTAAAATGCACCCTCTCAGTCAGACCCACAGCAACCAAAAGATGCAGGGCAAAATGAAGACTAAGAAAATAAACACTCATTACCAGAGGAAGGATGGAAGCTTTCCTCTTGTTTTGTATGTCTATACATGTATGTGTACATATAGTACCTTCATCACATACCACAGAACCCATCCACTTCAACTTTATAACTCAGTATTTCTAGACATTCATAAAGTTATGAAACCATCATCATTCATCACCTCATAAGCAAACACCTCTTGCTTCTCTCTGTCTTTTCCATTCTCCTGCACTAGGCAAACACTGACCTACTTTCTGATCTGCAGATGTGCCCACCTGGGCATTTCATATCAACAGAAATAGGATGGCTTCCTCCTCTTGACGTAACATTGTAACATGCAAAACTTCATTTATATTTGTGGCCAAACAACACTCCACTGTATGGACAGATATTTGCTTCTTCAGCCAGAGGCAAAACTATCTCACTCACTTTCATATACCATTTCTGATTTTAAAAAATCCAAGCAGTCATAATGTAAATGAGTCTATCCCAGTTTCAGAAATAATTATTTTTTTAGTTCCTGATGAAATCCTCCCTAAAATTTGTAAATGATTCTATCCTTGTTTTACATATGAAAAAGTAAAATATTACAGAGGTAAACTCTAGCAGAAGATCTCCAAGTGAACAAGCTAACCTGGTGACATAGGAAGTTACAGTATGTGGACAAATCTGCTCTTTATTTGCTATACACTTGGTGCATGTGTGTTTGAACACCAGGTCTATAAAATATAAAGCCACACACACTTTCTAATAAACTGTCCTGTCATTCAACAACAGACACTGAGGTTCTTCTGTCCCCAACTGCCAACTATTCACTATTACTTAGGGCAGGCTTCTTCACGCCATCCCTGTCGACACTGGGCCCGTAAGTCATGGCTGTGAGGGACTGGCTGTGCACAATGACTAGCAGCCGTTCTGGTCCTTACCCTCCCACAACTGATGCCAGCAGCATACCCTGTTGTGAAAACTGGAGAGTCTCCTAGAATTGCCAGACACCCAGGGCCAGCATTACTCCCAGATGAAAAGCAATGACCCAGACCAAACACTGGTCCCTAGTCAATGTGAGGGTGAGAAAGGAAACGTTCAAGAAACAAAAGGACAACGCTAAAAGGCAAAGAAAGAATGCCTCCTTAATTTTAAACATCCTCTAATGAAATAACTATCATTCTCTCTTCTCCACAACCCTAAATTGTGGCTTGAATACAGTCTGACACACAGACCGGTGAGGTACAGTGTTCCTCAGGAGTGAGACTGGCCAGGTGTAGCAAGGTGTGCTCAACACACACCTGTAGAGTTCAGCAGTTTACAATTCTTACAGAGGTAAAGGGGTTCACTGCAGCAAGCAATGTCAAATTCAGGGAACCTCTACCTTTATGCCTTAATTTCCCCATCTGTTAACAAAACAAAACACAAACCAGCTACAAGGAAAGGCAGAGAAGCAGAAGTCTACCATGAATTACAGGGGAGCCATCACAAACTAGGTTTCGGATCATTACTATCATATCAACTGCTGATGCTCAGGCTTTGGTCAGAAACATTATAACACCCTTATAATGCTAACTTTACAATTGTAATCCAGATTCTAATGATGCTTATAAAAATAGAAGTAGATTTTAAAAAAAAAGTCTCTAAGCAGAGTAGATCTTAGCCTAAAATCCAGTTTCATAAAGGTTAAATGGCTGGGCGGTGGTGGTGCACGCCTTTAATCCCAGCACTAGGAAGGCAGAGGCAGGCCATGTGAGTTCGAGGCCAGCCTGGTCTACAAGAGCTAGTACCAGGACAGGCTCCAAAACCACAGAGAAACCCTGTCTCACAAAAACCAAATCAAAACAAAACAAACAAACAAAAAGATTAAATGGAGGTTTGGTTTATAGAAACAGAAAATACAAGTCTCCAGAATACTAGCATCCAAATCTTTAAATTCAATGATTAATTTCTACTCATACTTTAAATATACAATACAGGCATTAAAGAGTCTAACTCTTTAAGGTAAAGATTTAAGGGTTTTTGAACTACTGTATCACATAAGAGAAGGCACTGAAAATCCAAATGGCTCCAAGAGTTACTTACTCATGCAATAAACTACTGCCCTAAGGAACCAAGCACGGTGGCCTGCAGGACTCTATGGAGTCCTGATTGTTCCGTCCCTCAGAACAGAATGTGAGACACATGGGAGAGTGAAGAGGAGATGTAAAAACAAAAGCCTACAGCAGAAATCTCAACAGGCAAGTTTTAAAAAGATCCTCAAAAAACTAAACCTAAATCTACCCTATGGCCCAACTACACAGTTCCTTGGCTACACCCAAAGGACTCAACAGTCTACTTCACAGATCCTTGCTCAGCCATGCTCACTGCTGCTCTAATCACAAAGGTAAAAATAAAATATCATCACACAGGAAATCAAGAAATTACACGAAGTGCATCATTGACAGGCAAGTTTAATAAGATTTCTAGATACAACAAAAACTGCTACATTTGAGAGAGAAAAAGACAGCAAAATTTTAAAATTTTTCAGGTAGAAAACAAAAATAAATTATTTTTAATGGAGAAATGATAAATGGAATTTTGAAAAATAAAATAGAGAAAAGTTTAATACTACAGATAAATACACTCAAAAAGAGAATCTATATTTTCAAAGCAATTCCAATAAAAAAGCCAAAGATCTTTGTCTGTATCAAAGATCAAAGCCCAACCAAAATGACTACAGTACTCCTGAGCAGGAACGAGGCTACCAAGAGCTGGGCACAGAGTTTCTGTAACGAGGAGACTGAGGCACAGACAACTGGAGCAGCACAGCAGAAAGGACAGCCGGGAACACACCACTGTGTGCAGAGTTCATTCTAACAGAGAGAACACAGTGGCTGCCAGCCAAGAGTCACTCAAACAACACTGACCCCTTACATGACACTACTGACTAAAGTAATTTCATATAAAATTCAAATGCAAAAATAAAATAACAAAGTTTTAAAAAACAAAGAATATCAGATGACTCTACAGGGAATACTTTTAGAAGACAGAAAAACGTCACTTACTAAAAAGGCCAAGTTTTGTTTTATTAAATCCAAGAAAGGATTAGAGATACAGTTCAGCTGGTAGAGAATCTGCCTGTATTCCCCAGGTCCTGGATTCAATTCCTAGACCAACAATATCCAAAAGACACATCATCTTTAAGAAGCATGGTAACTGAGCCAAGTGTCATAGTACTAGTCTATAAGCCAACACCTTGAGTTGGAGGCAAAAGAATCAAGAGTTGAAGGCCATCTTCAACTATTTCAGTTCAAGGCTGGCCTGTATGACTTGAGAGCCAATCTCAAGCCAACAACGAAAGTATTAACAACCCTAAGAAAACTAAAGGAAAGAAAAATGCAAACTCAGAGATGCTTAACATACATAAGTAATAAAACAATGGCATAAATAAACAAACAACAAATCAACAAGAAAGACAGCTTCCCACGTCACAAATGGGCAAAGGAAAGAAAAGGAAGCTAACTGCTGCCAACGTCATGTTCAACCTCAGCAGCAATCAGGGCCCAACTGGAGTCACAGTGAAGCACAGTTAGACTGCTGAATGGCATAGTGCTGCTTGTCTTTTGAGATAAGGTTTCCCTCTGCAGGCAAGTTGATCTCAGAGTCACAGTAATCCTGCCCCAACCTCCCAGGTGCTGGGACTGCAGGTGTGAGCCACTGTGTCTGGCTAAAAGTTAAATTTTCACCATTACCAAATGTTAATGTGGATAGGGAACAATAAGGACTTTGAAAACTAATAGACAGAAATCATTTTGGCAAACAGCTTGGAATTACCTAATAAGATGAACTCAGAGATGCCCTAAGAACCAGCTTGCATAAGTGCACCAGAATATATTCAATAATATTATCAGAGGAGAAAGTTGGAAATAATCTGAATGGCCACTAGTGGAATGACTAGGCCATAATCTCTCCCTAGATTATAGATTGTTTGCTGGTGAACGTGAATAAATAAAAGTTACAAACATTAACATAAGTAAACTTCCTGTGCAAAAAAATGCCCCTCAGAGAGAAATATGGCAGAGCCCAAAGTACACAAAATAAATAATAAATACATTTAGGACATCCATAAGGATCATGGCATGAAACCAAAAAGTCCAGCAAATGTTCAGTACTGACCACATGAATGAAATGGGAAATGATGCAGGAGCTTCTCCACAGCTGTACAATGCTCTGTCCTAAGCTGTGTGATGAGGGATTGCATACTGACCTGAATATTAAATTATGTCTCTCAATTATCCTTATATTTGGTACACTGTTTGACATACATATTTTCACAATAAGTTCTTTAAAATAAAGAAAATGTAAACATAAAGCTGGGAGGTGGTGGTGCACGCCTTTAATCCCAGCACTCGGGAGGCAGAGGCAGACAGATCTCTGTGAGTTTGAGGCCAGCCTGGTCTACAAGATCAGGACAACTACAGCTGTCTTGAAAAAAAAAGAAAGAAAGAAAAAGAAAAAAGGAAACTCAACAGAAGCACTAACACATACTACGCATAACCAGAGCAATCACAGAGCAGTTCCCTGTGCCAGGGCAATTCCTGGTGCTGCACACAGACTAACTCGCTTATTCTTTATAATGAGCTTACGGAATGGGACTTCCACTGGCCTCATCACCTGACAAGCTCAGGTAACTTTGCCAAGACCACAAGATTAGAAATAATGCAAACCCCAGATTAGTGCAGTCTGCGCTCTGCTGCTAACCTGTGGGAGTGTGGCTTCAAACGTTCTGTTTCCAGAATGCACACTTCATGTGTTGAGCTAAAGGCCCTCGGGCCATCTTCCTTTTATATGGAAGTAATAAGCTAAAGAAATATGCACAACTCTTTTTTAAGTTTATAAAATTTTATAAAATAAATAGATAAAAATAAGTAAAATCTCTACTACATTCTTGAAAATTACCTATTTGAAAGATTTAGTTTCTTCAAATTTAATACAATCATCAAAATTCCAATGAAAAATTTTGGGGAGAATAAGCAAGTACACATCTCACCAGAAAAGTTAAATAAGCAATGAGAATGGCCAAGTAATACTGAGGGGTGGAAACCACTAAGGAGGACTCATAGTACTAAACAGTGAACCTGTTATAGGATTGCAATTATATACATACATATATATGTGTACACATATACATACACAGACACACACACACAGACACGGAAAAAAGAAAAGAGGCAGAAAACAGAGCACAGAACCTGGCAGAGATAAACTTGGCCTCCACATCTGCAAGCTGTGAACCCAGGGATTTAAACAGCTGTGTGTGGATCAAAAGTATTCAGAAAAAGAAAAACATTAACATCTACACTAAACATGTATGAATGTTCTTCTTATTGGTCCTAAACACTGCAATTACCTGCACAGCTCACATACATTGCATTAGGTTTTAAGTCACTACGGATCTACACTATGCAAAGAAGGCCGAGTGGTGGAGATGGGCGAATGCTACACCACTCTGGAGACAGAGGACGTGAGCTTCTGGGCTTCCAGGCAGCCAGGCTGGGGAGTCACTACGTGAGATGAAAACAACAGCAAGGAAAAAAGGCATTTCAACTTGCTGGGAAAGAAAATATTTTTATTTAATGGATTTATTATTTAATGGATGGGACAAACAAATCTAAACTACATTAGGATGTTTTCTAACTGAATACAATTTAAGAGCAAAATCAAAAAAATATAAGTAAGAAAGAAATCAGAGTAAATATTTATATAACTGGGGAGACATTCTTACAGAACTTGGTAGTAAAGGAAAAACTAATAAACATGAATCGGCACATACTATAAACTGTGGCATACAAACAGGCAAATGCTAAAGCTGCAGGAACTATCTGACGCAGACCACAGAGGACTAACACCATAAATATATATCTTCATCAAATTAATGGCAATATCACTGACAGCAACCCTCTCTTAGAGGAGCCCACACTCATGCTCTAGGGTATATCTTCCTTCCTTCCCATGGGCCTGGTTTTTGTTTTTTGCATTCCTCATGCTTAAAGTCTATTTTAAAATATTGTTAATAAATCCCAACATTGAAAAAGCAGTACTACAAATAGCAAATAGACAGCAGATTAATACAAACAGAAGTAACACATGAAAAACTTCTAACCCATTAGTAATCTAAAACTTCAATAATGACATTTTTGTCAGAATACTAAATACTCAGTGTTACTAAAAGAAAATAAATGAGGCCAAAAACTATTGGTTATAGTGGTTAAAATGACAAAAACAAAACAAAACAAAACTTGGGAACTTAGTGACATTTGAGAACTTAGAAACATGTAGCCTTTTCAATAATTACACTTCTGTTAAATTAAGATTAAAATACAATAATTTAAGATGAGTGCCACTGTGATCTTTTTCACAATAAAATTTAAATTTGAAATATTAAAATAGCTACAAAGACGGGGTTAGAGTGATGGCTCCGCGGACAAGGGCATAGGTTGCTCTTGCAGAGAAGCTGAACTTGGTTCCCAGCACCACAGGGCAGCTGACAACGGTTTCTGACTCCAGTTCTTTCTGGCCTCCAAAGGCACCAGGCATGTACATGTGCACAGACATACAATAAGCAAAATAATAATAATTTATCTAAAAAAAAAATAGAAGTTAAATTACAATACATCTGTATAAGGCAGTGTATGTCATTAGAAATATCTTAGAAAAAGCACTTTTACTACTTCAAATATTTGCAATCAATCAGTGAGTAACTATCAGTGCCAAACACTGATGTAAGAGCTGAAAATAGTCTATAGGAAAAATCAAGGTCCCCAACTTTAAGAAGCTAAGGAAAATACTGGCAGTTTGTGATCACCAAAATGAGCAAAATTTTTAGAAGAGTAAAATGCTTGCTCAGTAAACAGATGAGGTGGCTGCAGAATGGTTGAGGGAAAGGCAGGAAGTAAGCCTTTCGATAGCAGGAGGCATACAGAGATGGGTGCCTGGGTGGATGCGACCTCTGCTACTGTACTGTCCTTACAGTACAACCTGAAATCACTCCTACTATGCTGCGTGGTTAGAAGCAGACTCCATCTGAGTGCTCAGGTTATTGGGTGGTCTTACCTCAGTTCCACAGCTGTCATTTAGAAGCAGACTCCATCTGAGCGCTCAGGTTATTGGGTGGTCTTACCTCAGTTCCACAGCTGTCATTTAGGGAGGACTGGCAGTATTTACCTCACAGAATTGCTTTAAGCACCAAATCAACTTACATACATCCTGTCCACACAGGAACTGTTTATTAGATTCACATTAGTGGTATGCACTACTTTGTAAGATCTCAAGAAATTTTTGACAATATAGATAAATTAGATCCCTCTGTCAAAAACAGAAAGCCCTGGTGGCGCCAAGGAAACATGCTACAATGTAACTAAGCAACAGAGGTACTTATAAGAATGTAAGACTGAAAAATATTTACAACAGATTAAGTGGAAAATACAGATTATATCAAATACAATATAAAATTTTCTTAAGCTATGTATACATTTTAATTATGGGCATTTTTTTCTTTCTTTTTCCTGGGGCAGAATAAGACTAGGGAGGCCTGGAACACATGATCTTCCTGTCTCCATCTGCTAGGATTATAGTTATGTGCCGGCTTGTCTGGCTTCTGTATGTGTAAATTGTTGTGATGCTGAGATTTATAAACAATGCGTAACTTTCCTTCAGTTGTGTTTCCTGTGTCTTGGTCTTTGGTGTGACCGTTATGCAGAAGCATTACTGTTGTAAGCTGTTCAGTGATGAGGCCATGAGTACTGATGATCCTCCAAACATGCTAGTTACATTCTTCTGTTCTACGTGTAACTTGCGCTTGTCACTATCTACAGTGGTAGACTAATGCTGCTTAAAAACCTTAAGCTCACAGGGACCAGAGAGCAAACATACAGCTGTGCACACACCATCCCATCTACAAGGACACAGAACACACATCATCACTTAGATCTAGAAGGCAGGCGCAGGCATACTCCTCTCTTACCTTGGACCATTGCTGTCTTTCCTCCTTGTTGAACAGTTGCCTTGTTCGGCTTTGGCTCGTTGATCTGGGAACTCATTTGTACGCCTATCTACAACCTCTCCAGCATCAAGTGCTCTGTGTAGTCGATAGTTGACCATCTTCAGAACGATGAAAACAGCAGCTACCACGGGACAATAAACTGCTACTATAATCATGGAAGAAGGAAGGGCCTTTAAGAGAAAGGAAATATATGTGTTTTAGAATACTTTATATTTTACTTATTCTAGAAATCTGTACCTAAAATAATGAAGTTATACACAAAACAATTATAATACTAAGTTGCAAAGGTAAAGACTCTACTACCCAAAACAGAGGCCACTCATGTGGCTACTGAACACCTGAAATGTGGCTCAGTTAGGACTAAGTGTGAAAAAGGTATGATATGTCAATTCTTAAACTGAGTGCAGGTAGGAAAAGTTGAATTATACTTAGCTAAAAATTACTGAAATAATTTCACTTGTTTTAATACTATATCTACTACAAAATTTAAAATTACCTGTGTGGCCCACACTACATTGCTACTGCAGAGTGCTGATGCAGTCTGGGGGCGGCGGAGTGGGGGAGCGGCACTTATAATCCAAACCGAACAGCTAAGATATTGCATAACCCTGTATATGTGAGCAGTCCCTGTTGATGTCTCTGTGAGAGATGGCTGCGGCAATTAAGAGAACCTGTTGCTCTTGCAGACGTTCCCAGACCCACATGGAGGCTCACAGCCATCCATAGCTCTAGCCCCAGACCATCTGATGGCTCTGGCCTCCATGAACGCCAGGCCAGGCATGCACATACAGGCAAAACACTGATACACATAAAATAGATTTGTTTTATTTTAAAAAGAACAGAACTTAGAAAATAATAAGGCAATCAAGGGTAAAGAGAAATAAGTCACCTATTCTGAAGACTTGGAGACCCATTCTATATAAGAATAAAATAACCTGAAACCCGAAAACCAGGGCTGCAGGCTTGGGGCCAGGCCCACTTGGAAGGCATAGCTTCAGTCACCACTGTCAAAGAGCATAAACTTATCAAGCATCCTGGATTTGTGCAGGATAACCTCATGGGTTATCATCAGATTTAACCTCAGCCACTGCCATGCAGAACCCCAAACAAGCTTAGGAAGCCCCAGACTGAAACGGTGAAACAGGAAAAGCCTTCCTTGATAAGCCGAAGCTTCACAACAGAAATATGTGGTGTAGGTTTTGTTGAAGTGGCCTGAGAATTAGGAAAGGAGACAAAGGCCACAGCCTCACTCCAGTTTTTGTGTTGGGATGGGAATAACAGTTGTACATTTGGCTTCTGAAATACTTGGATTAAGAAACTCTACATAGGACTGGAGAAATGGCTCAGAGGTTAAGAGCACTGGCTGCTCTTCCAGAGGTCCTGAGTTCAATTCCCAGCAACCACATGTTGTCTGGCATAAAGGTATGCATGCAGATAGAGCACTCACACATAAAATAATAAATCTTTTTAAAAAAAACACATATTAATATAATTGAAAAGTTAAATTGCTGAATCTAATTTAAAATGTTCTAAATAACTGGTTTAGCCTTGTGATTTTGTTTAAACACCTATTTTCTTAAATTAATACAGATGTAGATAATTTTGTAAGATTTATCATGTAAGTACTTTAAGATGTTCAATTTATAAATTCAATTTAAATTAAAGAGATCTTAAGGTACAACAAGATACAAAAAGTAAACCTCTGGAAAGTGAAGGTTAAAATGTTCAGAGAAAAGGACATTTTAAGATTCTTAGTTGATTTGTATCTTTAACAAACCTAATATTCACTATAAAAACAAATACCCCAAATAATCTTCTGAACAGAAAAGGCCACTCTGAAACAAAGACACACACGAGGGATGGAGAGGAGATATAAGCAGAGAGAGAAAAATAGAAACTGATATAAACACAGAGAGAGACATAGGGAGGGACAGAGAGGGAGAGAAGCACAGACACAGAGACCAGTCACCCATTTGGAGAATTACAAAGTTCTGGGTGGTGCTTGTTTCCTTCTGAAATTTCCGCACAAAAATAGAATCCCTGAAGGCCTGTTAGTTCAATGTCTCCGTTTCCTGATAGGATATTAAGGTATGCTGAATATAAAAGATTTAGCCAAGATTACCTATCTTAACATCTTAACATTAAGGAAAGTCATATGCCCATTTCAATGTCATAGATCACACACCAATTCCATCTTCATAGTCAATAAAATAGGTCAGTTCCATCCTAACCCACCACAGTCTACATTAAGGGTAAAATGGCTGACTGTATTAACTGGACAGAAGGGAAATAACCAACATCTGTGTCAAATAAATTCAATGGAAATGTTAACAAACAAATGAAAGAGTACTTAATTTTGAATTGTCAAAGTTCAAAGCTCATCTAAATAATGTCAGTCCTCATACCCCAAATACTACTAACAACAGTGTAAATGTTCTTTAAACAAACCCATTGAAATGTGAGGGTTTAAAGACAACCAGAAAATCACTTTTTGAAAAGATACTAATCACAGAAAGACTGAAAATGAATTTTCCTTAAGAAATTTAAGGAGAACCTTACATACTGGCAACAGTGTCAGGTGAGAAACACTCAGATTACAAAAGTGCTCATCTATCCTTCCATTCTGTGGTTCAGGCGCCTGAGTCCCACCCACAGTCAGTCCCAAACCTTCCAGGGACAGAAGCAGACACCATGTAAGCTGCACTTCTCCTGAAGTGGGTCAAAGTGCAAACACAGTGTGCTGCTTAGCACTGCAGTAAAGCTGCTGCACAGCCACACTAGCATACAGTCTCAGGGTTCATCCACCTTGATACAAGTGTGATTCACTATACTGTTTTCTAGGGCAAACACCTGAACCAAACATACACAAAATCACTGCAAAGTAGTTGGCTGAAACTTTTTCTACTTTATGGATTACACACTAGAAGGGTGTGTGGTGTGTGTGTGTGTGTGTGTGTGTGTGTGTGTGTGTGTGTGTGCTGGTACACACTTTCTTAGTCACATTCCACTTTATTTTTCAAGACAGGGTGTCTCACTGAACTGGAGTTCACTGATAGATGGACTGGCCGCAGGGCTCAGGGGTTCATTTCTCTGTGGTCGTCCTCCACTGGTGGAGTTGCACTCCCAGCTTGAGCACTGGGGCTCCAAATGAAGTCCTCAAGCTTGCAGAGCAAGCACTCTATGAACTGAGCTCGGCTCCCTGCTTGACTGCTGCATTATATTAGAATACTAGAATATACATACTATGTTTTAAGGAAAGCGTGTTCAGAAACACTCAGAATTCTAATTTGAAACAAGTATTAAGTCCAGGGAAATTAGGCACTTTGGGAGAGAAAGTAATGGGCAAGATAATAGCTTAGCTTAATCTAATGGTTAAAGTATAGCCATTATATAAAATATATAAACATTATATATATATATATTTATATATATATAAAGTATAATGTGTATGCAAACACATGTATAATGTGTTTGACATAGTAAGTTCTACATTAAAATCTCTATTTTTAATCTTTCTGGAAAGTAACTACTGACTTCATAATAGTTCTGTTCTACAAATAATACTTCACAAAGTTCCAGTTTTTCCAAAAAGACACTTTTTATCTTCAAGTTATATAATTTTATTATGAGCGTTACCTTAAGTTAAGGCCAAAGACAAACCACAAACAGTGGACAGCAGAGATGAAAAGGCGGCAGAGCAGCTGGCATCTACTGGTGGACAAACAAGGCCCTCATTAAATAATCATAAAGGTCACAGCTCCCAGCACACAGATAAAGGCCTGTGGCACCAAGAGGGCTCCAAGCAGCTCCTCACACACCTCAGACAGTGGGTCTTAAGAGCACTGTTTCAGATGGCATGAGCCTGCAAGGGACTAAGTTAAGGAAGGCAAGCTAGTGGGTTTTACTTCTCCAGTATGATAATCAGGTGGTTGTGTGGTCCCTGAGATTTATCTAGTGTGCAGTGATGTACAGGTATTCCAGCCAGTGCAGGTACAATCCAGTAGTGTTAGGCTAAGGGTAACAGAATGACAGGCATATCACTTACAACTGACATCAAGACTTCAAAAGAATTTTTAAGCAAGCTTTCCTTTTTAACTATCCATCTTTAACATAAGACGTCTTTTTTGCTTGCTTGCTTGGGGCTTCTAAAATCATAACTTCCTCACTATGTAAGGTGCTGTTTACTAAATTTAGGTATCACAGACTAATGAGGCATTTAGAAAACCTGCGAAATAAAGATCTGTGTGCACACATTCAGAAGAGAGACAAGACATATGAGATCTGTGTGCACACATTCAGAAGAGAGACAAGACATATAAGATCTGTGTGCACACATACAGAGGAGAGACAAGACATAT
>NC_022009.1:19710232-19710550 GCF_000317375.1 Microtus ochrogaster | reverse complement strand
CACATACAGAGGAGAGACAAGACATATGAGGACCTCCTTCAGAGCAGTGATAAACACGAGAAAATATTAAAGGCAAGAGGATAGGAAGGAGGAGGAGGAGACCTTGCAAAGGTAGTACAGCCAACCAACAAAAACTACATGAGAGGTTGGAGAGAGATGGCTCAGTAGACACTCTAGTACCAGACATTTAAAATATTAGTGTAAACTGATCAAACTGTGTGCACAAGTGATGTACTGTAAGCCTAAATTGATCAAACTATGTTCACTAGTGATGTACGGTCAGCATAAATTGATCACACTGTGTGCACTAGTGATGTA
>NC_022009.1:19706385-19709772 GCF_000317375.1 Microtus ochrogaster | reverse complement strand
GCATAAATTGATCACACTGTGTGCACTAGTGATGTATGGTCAACATAAATTGGTGAGACTAGAACGACTAAATTCCATACACTGCCCAATCCCTTTTTCACTCTTAAGAAAAAAGAATTCCAGCTGCTCTTCCAGGAAACCCTGGTTATATTCCCGGCACCAAAACTCTGTAGCTTGCTAAAAAGCGAAAATATAAATTGTCAGTTTTAACCTAGAGCCAACAACTCCTCTTAAAATCACAAAACTGAAATTCTAATACAGACAGTACTGGATGACTTTTATATAAGAAAACTCAACTGAAAACCAACCCCCAGAATTGGAGAAATGTCTTCTACATTTACTTATTTGCATGTGTGCACAGGCACATGTACCTGTGGCCTTGTATGCCACAGCGCACACACAGAGGTCAGAGGACAACTTAAAGACTGAGCTCAGGTAGCCAGAATTAGCAGCAAGTGCCTTTACCCACTGAGCAATCTTGCCGCAGGAAAACTGTAGGCTATTTATCAGTGTAATCTATGGAAGTGAAAAATAAGACCTGCAGTGCACACAAATACAACATGAAGTGCCAGGTGTACACTCTCAAAGAGTGTATATTTCTTGTATAATTGGGGAAAAAAGAATAATTTATTGATTTGTTTATGTGTATGTATGTGCACTATTGTTGGTTGGTTTTACTCTTTATTCTTTGGCTCTTTTGGGGGAACCACCACCCAGCTCCAATAAATACACAGAGACTTGTTCTTACTTATGAATGCCCAGACTTGGCTTGTTTCTAGCCAGCTTTTCTTCACTTAAACTATCCCATCTACCCTCTGCCTCTGGGCTTTTTCCTTTTCTTAATTCTGTAATTTTATTTTCACTCTTAGTCCATGGCTGGCTGGTGGCTGGCCCCTAGTGGCCTCCTCTCTTTGTTCTCTTGTTCCTCGATCCTTCTTTTTCTCCTATTTATTCTCTCTGCCTGCCAGCCCTGCCTATCCTTTCCCCTGCCTTGCTAATTGGCCATTCAGCTCTTAGACCAATCAGGTACTTCAGACAAAGTAACACAGCTTTACAGAGTTAAACAAATGCAACAGAAAAAATGCACCACATTTCTTTCCATCATTAAACAAATGGTCCACAGCATAAACAAATGTAACACATCTTAAAACAATATTCCACAACAGTGCACCACCTGTGTCACCAGACACAGGTGCCCACAGAGACCAGAAGGTGTCAGATGCCCTGGATCTGGCAGAGATGGCTGTGCAGTACCAAGTGGGTGCTCAGAACCAAACACAGGTCTTCAGCAAGAGCTATCTCTCTAACACCCTCTCCCCAAACCTAAGGTGTAAACAGTAATAAAGAGGTTTTTCTAGAAGAGTATATTAGTTTTCACCTTTAACACAAGGTCTTCAGCAAGAGCTCTCTCTCTAACACCCCCTCCCCAAACCTAAGGTGTAAACAGTAATAAAAAGGTTTTCCTAGAGAGTATATTAGCTTTCGCCTTTAACACAAGCATCTACATCATGTCAATGATGCCTGATTAACAACAGATCAAGCTACATACCCGGCAGTCTCTGACTTTCCTTCATATCTATGACATCTTAAAAAAAAATTCCTTATTCTCTCCAGGACAGGCACCAAAGCCACCCAGAGAAACACTGTCTCAAAGCCCCCCCCCCAAAAAAAAGAAAATAAATTGGAGGGACAGGCCTAGCGTGGTGACTAAGCACTAAGAAGGCAGAGGCAGGCAGACCTCAGTGAGTGCAAGACCAGCCTGGTCTGCAGAGTGAGTTCCATGACAGCCAGGGTTGTTACACAGAGAAACCCTGTCTTGAAAAAAAAATTTTGAGAGACAGAAATATTAAAACCACAATTCAAAGCCATCTGACCCAAAGAGGGCAGAGAGGACTACATGGTACAGATAGTGGACAAAGTGGGAGAACCCTTCCCTGTACACTGTTGATGGGAAGAACAAACAGTTCAGCCTGTGAAAATGGTATAACAATTCCTCAGAGTTAAAAATGGGACGATATGGCTCAGCAGGTAAAGGTGCTTGCCACGCAAGCCTAGTGACTTGAGTTCAATCTCCAGAAGCCATGAAAGAAGGAACCAACTCCACAACACTATCCCGACTCCAGCACGGGCACCCACATGCAAGCATCATGCACACACATGCCTACACAAATGATGTGTGCTTTCTGGGAGGATCCAGCAAGCCTACTCTTACTCACACATCCAGAAGAACTGGAAGAGATCTCAAAGAGCTTTCTCACACATGTGTACTTACAGCATTATTGATTGCTGGGCACAAACAACCCAAATGCCTATTAGTGGATGAACACTAGCTTGTATAGTCATGCAGGGTGCTCTGCAGCAAAAAGCAAAGAAATCCTGTCCTACGCCACAATACTCAGAAGCCTTGAGGACATTCTGCTAAGTGAGATAAGGTAGTATCAAAATGACAGTCTTTCTTTCAGGGGGCTAGAGAGATGGCTTAGCAGTTAAGAGCACTGGCTGCTTTTCCAGAAGACCCAGTCTAATTCCAAGCACCCACAAGCAGCTTACAACTATCTACAACTCCAGGACCAGGGGATCCAGCACCCTCAAAAAGATGCACGTGCAGGCAAAATACCAAAGTCCATTAAAAAAAAAAAAGACAGTATTTCTGATGAATTCACATACACATACCAAATCCACAAAACAAGAAGCAGACTAGCAGTTATCTGAGGCTGGCAGAAGTGGTAGAGGAAAGGGTGTTACTTAATACACATAGCTTTGATTTTGGAAGATGGGGAAATTCTGAAATGCGCTGTGCAATATTTGATATTACTGAATGCCATCTTTCCTTTGCCATGGAGGAGACACACCCAAGGCCCCCAGTGAATGTCTATGTAGACAGCAGCAAACCCAAACCCTATGCACGTGTGTTCGTGTGTTTTCCTACACACCATGAGGTTTCATTAATAAATTAGGCACAGTATGAGGTTAATGGTCATCTGTTGACTCAACCCAGCGTGTGCATCTCAAGAACTTGAGCTTTTCATGTTGAAGAAGTATCTTTTTTTTTTAAACTTTATTTCATGCCGATGTCAGATTCTCTGGAACTGGAATTACAGACAGAAGAGCTGCCATGTGGGTGCTGAGAATTGAACCTGGGTCCTCTGGAGGAGCAGTCAGTGCTCTTAACCCCTGAGCCATCTCACCAGCCCTGAAGAAGTATCTTTTACCATCCCTTCAGTGTGTCTGAGTCACCGCTGCCATTACCCTGGAGCTTTGGGCCCTCAGTCAGGGTTTCTACTGCTGTCAAGAAACACCATGATCGCCGGGCGATGGTGGCGCACGCCTTTAATCCCAGCACTCGGGAGGCAGAGGCAGGCGGATCTCTGTGAGTTCGAGGCCAGC
>NC_022009.1:19683084-19706285 GCF_000317375.1 Microtus ochrogaster | reverse complement strand
GACAGGCTCCAAAGCCACAGAGAAACCCTGTCTCGAAAAACCAAAAAAAAACAAAAAAACAAAAAACCAAAAAAAAAAAAAAAACACCATGATCAAAGAAACTTGGGGAGGAAAGGGTTTATTCAGCTGTTCACCACTAAAGGAAGTCAGGACAGGAACTCAAACACGACAGGATCCCGGAGGCAGAAGCTGATGGTTACTGGCTTGCTCAGCCTGCTTTCTTATAGAACCCAGGGCCACCAGCCCAAGGATGGCCCCACTCACAATGGGCTGGACCCTCCCCCTTCAATCACTAAGAAAATGCCTTACAGCTGGATCCTATGGCAGCATTTTCTCAGCTGAGGCTCCTTCCTTTCAGATGGCTCTAGCAATGTCAAGAGGACACAAAACTAGACAGGCCAGGCCCATTAGGTAAAACAGAAGGTGCCTGAACAAGGTGGCATTCTTGCCACAGCGGAGCTAAAACCAAGACAAATGTAGGACTAACTGGTGAACAGAGTATACAGTGAGGGTGCATCTAAAATGATGTGCCTTCCCAGGCAAGCAGGCACCTACGCACAACAGTGCTTCCTCTGAAAGGTAGATAGATTCCTGCAGATTCCCATTTTCAGACAGTCTTTGACATATAGAATTGAAACTGAAGTGAAAACTATGGCACTATTCACTCAAAAGATGGTTCAGAATTTTTTGAAAAGATAAAAAGAAACAAAATGGTACTTTGTTCTTCTTTTTTTTTTTTTAATGTTGGGTGGAGGTGGGGGGAATGGTGGAAGGAGATGAAGTCTTCAAAACTTGGCTGCTACAAGAGCCTGAAGACTATTCAGGCAACAGGATGGACCATGTGGAGGGGCCTGAGTCTCACTGAGCCAGTCCACTGCCATCCTCCCTCCTACCCACCCAGGTCATCCAGGCAGCACCTCAGGAGCCCCTGCGAGTCCAGGCAGCCTATGTCCTGGACATCAGTAGCGTTAACACTTGCATTCCAGGAGCTTTTCTGACTTCATGAAAAAAAGGCAGGCTGGAGAACAAATCACGATGAAGCTTGGCAAGACCTGTGAGATCGACCGCTGTCCTTCACAACTCTCTCCAAAGTGCCCCAAACCCAGAAGGCCTACCAGGGTCAACCTGGCTTTTCTCACTTCCCTGACATTCATCTAGAGGACCGGGGAGGGGGTGATTTAAGTCAAGGGTGATGTTCCATCTCTGCCAATTTAACTATACTTCCATCACCCTGATCCAAAGAGCACAAACGAAGCCACTGCAAGTTCTATGGATTTTCACCCACACTGGTTTTCTGGTTGTCACAGAAGAAGAGACTGATCAAGTGGCCCAGCACACAGTGTGACTGCCCTAGCCCTATGGATGAAGAGGAGTGGAACACAATGCATCCATCATACAATACTTTAAGAATTCCTACATTATTTTGGGCAGAACTGGTTTGGTTGCTCCATAAATGAGGATACACATGACAGACAGGAAGGAAATTGTATCTCCCACAAGAGCCAATGGGTACTACATACAAAGTACAGAAGCCTTCGTATTCCAATAACATCTTTTTAGATATGATGTGTCTCCCAGAAGAGCCAATGGGTACCACATACAAAGAACAGAATTCTGCCTCTGGACCCCGAGAACATCTTTTTAGATATGATGCTACATTGGGTTCAGCCAGGACTTTTGGAACAGTGACAATCACAAACAAGAGTCTGCCACCCACCACCAAAATACCATTATGAAGCCAAGGTGAAGAAAAGGACCCTTCAGGGGGAGGAGTACCCTGTATTTCCTCAGGCTCTAGGCCTGAGGGACCATGTTCATTCAGTTGTGAGGCTAAGTTGTACAGAAAAAAAATGTGACCTCTGGGGTATTTCTGAGTACACGGTAGCTACCAGTTATATCAGGTCTGTGCCGTGCAAAGTTAATTTCATACTCGAGAGAAAACTCGTCTTCTTATAAATGAGCATCATCGTTGGGCCTGCATCTCATTCCATCACCAACAGATGCCAATTTGACTACTGAAGAGGAAAACTCAATGTGTAGAGAGATAACCGTTAGTCTGATTCCTGTAGAGGTCTTTTTTTATTGATTTGTTTTAATAGATAAATGATTTGCCAAGATTTCAATGACACACCAAGTGGAAAGCAGAGGATATTGATCATTAGTATGATAGAGTATTTTTCTTTATGTACTAAATTGTACTGCATATAAAGAAGTATGGTCCTTTTTACAATTTAGAAAAGGAAGGGTGGGGAGGAAGGCTCTGGGTCCAAGTGAGAGTCCCTGCCTGGGTATTTAAGGTGAAGAGGCCTTGAGGAAGGCACGTGACATCCACCTCTGACCTTCACACGTGCAGACACCAGAGAGAAAGAGTCAGACAGACAGGGGGAGGGGAAGCAGACAGATGACTATTTTGTTGTGTCTTCTCTCCAGTGAGGAAAGGAGAAAAGAAATGCCTAGGACCAGGCAGCGAGACAGAGGCACTCCCAACCCAGTTCAGTTCCCCTTGACTCTGGAAGCTTATTTTTAACATAAGACATGGTGAGGCTTCATCCAGGAGTAGAAGGCTGAAGCTGTGCAACCTTTCAGACATTTTGACAGGACTCTTGAAGAAGCCACTGGGATCACAGACACTCTCAAGAGCAGACAGAATTAGTAGTCATGAGACAACCTTGCACTCCAGTTCCAAGCGAGTGATCCTCCGTCAAACCAGCACTCTGCATGGCAACAATCAGCTTGGACGACAGCCACCTCCCTCAGCACGCTTACTGCCCATGCTTTGTTTTGGGCTCAGGACTGTCCCTGTCTTGTCTTGCACTGTGGCAGGGTGCCTCCTGGGGCACTTCAGGCACGCTCCACCCACTGAAGTGACTCTGGCAATTATGTTAAGAGTGATAACTAAGGTCTGAGCTGTTAAGTGTGATGTACACTTCTTTTTTCTTTTCTTTCTTTCTTTCTTTTTTTTTTTTTTTTTTAGCATTTCTAAGTGCTTTATGTAGGAGCAACTCATTTAACTTGGCCTCACTTCATGAGGTTGGCTCTATTGGTCTCCTATTTTACAGACAGAAAAGCTGAGGTACATGGAAGTCAGCTACTTGGTCCCAGACAGGGACATTAATAATTTGGCTCTAGAGTTGGGAGTAAAGCATTCTTTACAAAAACACTTTTAAAGCATTTTAAAACACCTAACTGACAAGTCATGTCTGTCTGTCTTTGTGGGTCACAGTGTAATGTTTAGATACATCTACATGCTAGTTACTGATCGGCTCAAGAAACAGCTATCCACCATCTCAAACACTTATCACTTCTTTGTAATGAAAGCTTTCAACATCCTCCCCTCTAGCTAATTTCCATAGCATGTACAATACAGTTAACCACGGGCAGCCTAGGCACAGAGGCTCATTCCTCTACAGACCCCCACTTACTCCTCCTATCTGGCTGTGGCTTTGAGCTCATCAGCAAATGTTATGTACGTGTAACACCAACAAGTGACTCCCAGTGTGCAGATGACCTGCTGTCGTCCCCACTCTGCTGGGAGAAAACAAGAATCCCACAGGCAGATAAGCACAAACAAGTGTAATGTGTTACCATGAAGCTCTACGGCCAACACAATTTGAATTTTATATAAGCTTCATGTCACTAAAAGCACTTCTGATTCTTTTCAACCATGAAATAAGGTTAAAACTAACCAGGCATGGTGGCATCTGGGAGGCTAAAGCAGGAAGACCAACTGCCAATACTTCAAAGCCAACCTGAACTACACAGACATGGTGAACCCCAGGTAGCCTGGTTTGTTTTCTTTTCTCACTAATCGAGACCTGAAGCAAAGCTGCCAGCATCTCCCTCATATCTCTCATCCACCAAGCAAAAACCCAGAACCACCATAACACCAGCCTGATCCAGCTGCAAAGCAAGGCAGTTGTCAGGTACTCTCCATGATGTATGCAAGCCCCTGCAGTCAGGGCACCGTGACACTATCAGGTCTGACTGAAGAGCTTACCTTAGTTATTCTCTGAGTAGAAGATTTTAAGCAATTTTCTCAGGATAATTCTAAAATGTTTTCTGACAGAAGCACACAGCATATCTACAAGAAGCTGTAATCATGAACATGTCTCTGTTTTGGTGTCTTCCCCTTCAACAAAAAAATTTATCAACACATGCTAGAAAACACTGCCTTGGTATTCTTGAGTATAACTGGCTTCACAGAGTCACTAAGGCCCAAAAGCCCTATGTCACGACTTAACCATTTTTAAACAGACACTAGCCAAGGGCTAGAGACAATACAATAAAAGGAAACATAAAAATAGATAAAAACAAGAAGACTAAGCCTTAGCTCTCTAAAAAATAAGGTATAAGAGATTTATAAAGTTAAAAATTAAAAAACATTTATGTCAGCTTTTCGAAATAAATATTCCAAAGTTCATATTTCTACACTCCCTTAAATTAGATGATTTTCTTGAACTGTTTAGCTAAACTTGCAAACTGATAAATGCAACTGGCGTGCCCTTGCGTCTGCACTTTACTGTCCAATGCTGCATTATAACGTAGTGTCTGCTACAAGATAAGAAGTGATGCATTATAATGTAGTATCTGCTATAAGAAAGAAGAGATGAATAGTTTTCCTTCCAAACTCAAAATACAAGCTCAAACCAGACTATTTCTTTAAGTCCAAAGACTCATGACATCACTGAAATACCTGAAAAGAAAAACTAAATTTTTTTCTTGACTTTAAAATTCTGTCTGTTCTGCCAATCTCTTGTAGAAAGGGAAATAAAAGTTAAATATTCACCATGCCTGGCCTGTAAATGCTAGCTACTGAAGAGGCTTGAAGCAGGAGGATTACAAGGGCTGCCTAGACTACAGTCATGGTCATGGCCATCTCAAACAACCTTTTCTCAAAGTCAAAAGAGAACTGGGAATGCAATGCACTGGCCGGGTTTGCCTAGCACACACACCCCAAGTAACAGCACCATCAGGAAGTCCTAATGGCATGAGAGCAGTGTCCTTTAGGTCTGTCAGAATTTCAGTCAGACCTATAGCTATTTCCACCAGGTACAAGTGCTAACTGGGAAAAGAATGACCGTTCTGTGTAAGTACACACGTAAGTAGGCACTCAGCCCTGTGTTCCAGGACAGTGTGCTCTACTTCCTGTGCACCTGGAGCTAGGGAGGGGGGAGGGGTCAGGTATACTCCACCTACTATGTGCAAAGATCACTTCTGGCTTATTCACAAGAAAGGCAGACAGAAACAAGAAACCTGCAATGTGTAACTGCATTTTATAGCTAGACCACCTCCAGTTAGTGGTTAAGGGAATGACGGGGAAAAGGAAGAGAGCTCAGTAATTAAATAGTGCCTAAGAACTTACAAAACACCTGCTCATCATGATGAGAGGGGACTTAGAAAGATGAATGTTTTCAATAAGCCTTCCAATTGTCACATACATGCTGCCCCCAAAGGACTTAGAAAAGGCCCTGAGAGCAGCAGCTGTGACTCTGGGGATCCAGCTCTCTGGCCGAGCTCTCCTCTGGGGGTTGAGGTGAAGCATTCTAGTTAGATGTTTTCTTCCAAAGATGATGCTACACAGAAAAGGAGTAACACTGGCCCAGTGCTGAGGTTCAAGCACACTTTTCCGTAAGGGAAAATATTCTGTAAGTCCATCCACACAATAGGTCAGGTTAATTCCAAAGGCCTGGCTAGGAAATTGTAACAAAGTCAGGATATATTTTCCCTAAAGGCAACAAATTCACAAGTAGTTTCGATTCTGGATTTTTTTCTATAATACAAATAGAATTATTAAGAGTACTAGCTACTATCTTATAGTTGCACTCCATACTTATACCACTCCATAAAATATTTATATTTTCAGCTGCAGGTGAAGGCATTTCTTAGGGAAACAAGAGTCAGAATGTATGCCCATCCACGGGACTAACTAATGCAGCACTCTGTCCATCACCAGCAGGTACTCTAGCGCTCTGGGAAAGTCCGTCATATACTGATGGACTAAAATAATCTTACATGCTTTATAGGAATGTTCCTATACTTTTTAAAAGTTCCCAAGGGAGCTAGCTTTGAGGGAATCTGGGTTTATAAACTTTGGTGAGCAAGGTCTTCACATTTAATTGCTTTATAAACTACGTTTAGACATATTTTTCCTTTTGGTTCTTTAAACAATCTTGCTCAGTTCGTTCATCTCAGTCTTTACCACAGCACTGGGTAGATCTTATGACGCTGTTCTGCATTAACTGCATAAACTTACTGATCAACTGTTCCAAGATTCATAATTTTTGAGTTACAATGCTGAGTGCATACAATATGACACCATTATTAGGAATTCTATTTATATGAAAATTCATTTGTATTTCATCAAGGAGTTTTTGCTGATTTGCTTCTTTTCCATACATATTTCCACACACTCTATACATACTCCTATCTTCAACAATGGGTTGTAATGGTATTCAATATTCTCACATTGTAAGTTGTAATACCAGGAACAGTGTAACCTATGTAAAGGTGTTTAAGCCTTTTGTTTCTTTGTTTTCTCTTTGTGCAGCCCTGGCTGTCCTGGAACTCACTTTGTAGACCAGGCTGGTCTTATACTCAAGAGATCTGCCAGCCTCTGCCTCCCGAGTGCTGGGATTAAAGATGTGGTGATATTTAAGCCTTTCAAAAGTCAAGTCATGTTGCCAACACCCAAAGGAAAATGGGAGAGAAAACATTAACTGGGCATGTGGCAAATATGCAGAGCATCTATCTACCTTTGATAAACCAAAGACAGGGTTGCTTTCCTTGCAGAGGAACATTTCTCCACACCCATGAATTCTACATCTGTGGGTTCAACCAACAGCAAAATAAAGATATTCCTGGGTAAAAATTCCAGAACCAGAGAGGTGGCTTGGCTGTTAAGAGTACTCACTGCTCTTGATAAGGAGCCAGGTTCGATTCCAGCACCCACAGGGTGGGCTCACAATCATCCAAAAGCCCAGTTTTAGGGAATCTGCTACCCTCTTCTGATCTCTGTGGACACCAGGCACTCACAGAGTGCACATATATACAGGCAAGCAAAACACTCATACACTTAGAATAAAATAACCTAAGAAAAAAGTTCTAGTTGCCCTGAACATGAACAAGTTTCTTCTTGCCATAACTATAAACAATACAGACTAACAACTATTGACAGCGCGTATGCTGTATTGGGTGCTGCATGTTACGCAGACTTAAACATACAGTAGCTTCACATAGGGAACTGTGCATTCTGGGGTTTGGCATGGGAAGGTCCGGGAACCAATTCCACTAGAATACCAAGAGACAACTGGCTCATATGGATGAGAAGAGAAATTCTGCAAAACAAGAGCAAAGTGCAGGGCAGAGAGTGGGATGATTTCCACAGCACAGCTTCTCCCATTCCCAAAACCATCTTTAAATTATTACAGAGAACAAAGGGAAATAAACAACTTTCAATAATTCCAAAGGGTCTCCACAAACAATTCCTATCAAAAGCATTTGTCAAAGATAGCACACTGTGGAATTTTTCAAGATTGACTATAACCAAGAAACCTGTAAATGCAACATGCCCAGCAGCCTAAACTTGGTAATGGAATCAATGGACCTTCCCCAAACTACTCCATCCTCTGTACTGAAATGCTTTCTGCTGTGACGGCCAGGAAGCCTTAGCAAACCTAAGTGTAACTACAAGTAACTGAGACATCTGGGGATTACAACTGTTTGAGCAAATAAAACCATTAGAAGTAAAAGTATTCATTCATCCAAGAGAACCTGCAAAACACGCATCCTTTACATCATTCAGAGGATGTTGGGGACTGTGGACCCCCAGAGACCCTGAATTTCCTGTAAACAACCTGTTTTCCTGTGTTTGCAGCTGCTCTGAGCACAAAACGGGAGTGGTTTCTGGTGGGCTTGCAGCTGAGAGTTAGGTGTGGCCATTAGTCAAGGAGACCCTATAAGCTGCCCTGGAACACAATAAAGATGGCATTCTTGATTAGAGGGGGCATTCTTGGTGTTCTTGTTTCAGGGATGGTGTGTGTGTGTGTGTGTGTGTGTGTGTGTGTGTGTGTGTGTGTGTGTTTCGATCTCCTTGCGAACCATACCATAGAGCAGGCGGCGCCCTGCAAGAGGATATCATTTAGGGACTACACTCAACCACAATCCCCAACTCAGGTCTGAGAGAATTATTATGTGAAAAGTGACTTGTGAGATCTCCATACTGTTTGATTTATATGTGGTTTTCCAAGTAAACCTAACCACTCTGGAAAGAGTGTGGGATGTTCTACACTAAGAATTCTCTTGATTACTATCTCCTTTGATAAACCCGTGACATTATGACACAGCCATCCCTTCCACAAAAGTTTAATCAGTCTAAATAAATCCATGGGTAAATCACGGCTGAATTTCCATATGCAAATAATGGGACCAGGAGCTATCTCACAGTCTAACTTCAACACCTTCACACTTGTTGTTGATGTATTCAGAGTAAGGGAAGTTAAACATTCATTAATGATCTGTCAACATAACAGCAGTGCTATAGAATGGCAGGTAGGTTCTTTAGTTACCATACCTTTAAAAAATGCCATTTGTGTTCGACAGAATTACCTTATACACATAATATAATGAAACCCTGCTTTCCCACAGAAGTATAACTGTTCTTATAGATAGTACACTATGCAATCAGGAAAATGTCATAACATAATAGCTCAACTTAGGGCTTCAAATTATGATAAACTTTTATAGTCACATCAAAAAAAATCAAAACTGTCAAACAGAAAAATTTTAAATCTTAATACACAAAGATTAGAGTATCGAGTCATTTGATTACATTCATTTCATTAAAATTCAGTGAAGTGGACTGTAAGCTAAAGTCCTAATATAAAATAAAAACCAGTAAGATTCATAAATGAGAAGTACACAGCACTCACTCCTAAGACTCTGACCATAACCCACACATCTTTACAGCACAGCTGCCCTAAACTCACTCACTCTGTCTGCAACAGAGTGGTTACCCCATAATCCAGGTCTACTTTTTAAGAGAAAGAACTAAAACTGGGTAATGTAATGTTCATTTAAAGTGAATTATCTACCCCCCCCCGGGGGGTACAAAGCATGGCCCAGTTTTAGTACTGTCTCTTCAAATGTAATTCCCCCACCACCAGAATTTCCATTAGAGCCCCTTGGACACACCCGGTGCATCACAGCTTTACCCACTGACTGGCTCACCAGTTACCCCTGGGCACACATTAGTCTCAAGCACTTTTCTAAGGGATGCTTATACAGTAATAAATATGAACTGTTCTCCCCGGGTGCCCTCAGGACGACTAATCTGGTTCCTTATCTCACACTAATCCTTTGAAGAAAGTAGTTATTATCTTCAATTTTACAGATAACAAACTCAGGCTATAAAATCATCTGCCCATAGCTAGTAAAAAGATAGAAGCAGGATTATATCCTGTCTGTCCCTAACGTCTGAGACGTTTTGCTTTTTTAATTATATTTATTTACTTACACTGCTCACATGGAGGCTACAGGACAACTTGTGAGTTGGTTCTCTTGCTCCACCTCGCAGGTCCCAGGAATCAAGCTGAGGTTATCGGGCTTGGCAGCCAGTGTCTATCCGCTAAGCCATCTCTCTATCATGGTCTGAGTTTTTTTAATCACCAACTAGATGGTCTAGACCAAGGCAAGATTTCTCAACTCATCCCCCAGCCCCAGTAAAGCCCTCCTAAAAAAAACAAAAAAAAAACCGAAAAAAAAAAAAACTTTTGGATATTTTCTTCTGCCAATCATGTTGGCCCCTTGAAATTTTAATACCACAGATATGCTTAATATCTGTATAAACTGGGTGTACACCTCTCTGTACTTTATATTTTAAAAAACAAGGTCTATGTCACATACACTCAAGAACTAACTGTTGTTCTCTCGATGGCTGTCTCTGGGAATGCGTGCTCTGGGATGGTCACAGACCATCCTAGCACTACTGACACTTTAGTTCAAACAACTCTTGGTGTGGGGTGCTATCCTGGGTATCATGGGATGTTGAAACTATCCTCAGCCTGTATCCAACAGAAGTCCATGACACTGCCCAAGACAAAATCATGTTAAAATTTTCCCCAAAAGCCCCTATCCTGGAAACATGCAGCCAGGTGTAAGGACTGCCAATTCTGGGCTTGTCCATAACAAACACAATGACGGGACACACAACTGCACATGCATCTCCACAGTTAGGATGAAGCAGCAGGCATAACGGAAGCAGTGGGGGCAAGACGGTCGTAACTAGTTTAAACACAGCAGGGAAAGAACCCTACATTAGAACAGTAACTGAAAGGACATTAAAGTTTAATAGCTCCATTTACCAAGTGTCACAGAACAAGGCTAACCCCCACCCCAAATGATCAGTGAGACAAATGATCTCACTGTAAGTATATGAGGCCATAACTAAATCCCAGGAGAGCAGTGCATTCTACAAATGGACTTGCACAGTATCCATATAATATGCTAGTCAAGAAGCAAAGCCAGAATTAAGAACACACAGATGGTGACGGAAATGACAGCTCTGAGAGTTCTAGATTCAAAACATACACTGAGAACACCTAGGGGGCACTTAGAGCATCACAAATCAGTCAGAGGTCGGCTTTCAGAAGCAGATTTATAAGAAGCATCCCGGGGCTGGAGAGATGGCTCAGTGGTTAAGAGCATTGCCTGCTCTTCCAAAGGTCCCGAGTTCAATTCCCAGCAACCACATGGTGGCTCACAACCATCTGTAATGGGGTCTGGTACCCTCTTCTGGCCTTCAGGCATACAGACAGAACATTGTATACATAATAAATAAATAAATATTAAAAAAAAAGAAGCATCCCGCATGGTTACATGTAACAGAAGGACTGAAAGTGACTGGGACGGGAGCCCTGATGTCGAGAGGAAACAAATGGCGGAGGCGGTCTGAAATCCTGCGCCGTGCCTCACTCCCAGCAGCCTGAATCTCCGTTTCTAAACGTGAGTGAAGTTCCTCCACTCATAGACTAGGCTGAGGGTTACATCAGAAAACTTGAAAGGAGGTGATGTACGGGTATACAACAGCATAATAAATATTTGATGCTTTTAATACAGTTAACACTCCATAGTGACAAAATGAAGACCAACAAACAGATCTCTGACCACATATGGTTTAGATACTGCAGAGGCGCTTAAAAATAGATGCCAACCGCTAACATTTGTGGACTGAATACGGATGTATTAGTCTGATGACTGAGCAGAAGTGAATGGAAAATTGATGAATGATTCTGTAACACAGTAAAGAATTAATGTTCAAACAAAAACACTAGAATTTCCATTAAAATACAAGAATTCCTTGCAGTAAGGGACAGGACAAAACTGTCCACATTTCCAAAGGTATTAATACATGGTATTAATATGTAAAATCAATATTATTGTGTAAAGCAATTATAGGAAGAAAACAGGATAACCAAAGAAGAGAAAACTGGGGCTAATGAGATGGCTCAGCAGGCCTGACAACCTACATTATCTGTAGACTCAAGTAAAGATGGAAGAAAAGGACTGGGAGAGAGAGGCAGGCAGAACTGAGTTCTAGACCAGTCTGAACTACATAGTGAGACTCTATCAAACAGGAAGGAACAGAGAGTGGGAATGAGAGAGAGAAGGGGAGGGAAAGAATCACCTCCACAACAAAGTTGACTTCCGACTTCCACATGTGCCTGTCATATGCACACACACAAAAGTAACAAGAGTGTACACTGTAGCAAGACTCAAAGTTCCTCAGTTATTTCTCTGGGATGGAGAAAGAGCTAAATTAAAGGAGAACTAAGCAGGAAACACACGCAAGTAACAGGCTAAGACCTCCTAGGATAAGCCTAGTTGCATCGGACCTCAATCACAAAAAGGCTTTCACTGCTGGTGTACTTAGGGAGGTTTGATTTGGAGTTTTTCAAGACACATGCCCAGAATTGTCCCCCAGATATTGATGCATTGAAGTGGAGCAAAACAGAACCTCAGACAAATTAATTCCTAGTTACAAATTATTTTTCATTATTTTATTTTAAAGAAAGGTAACGACTGCTCCGTGCTATGAATAATTGTGTAGAAGACCATGCCTTGCTCCTCAGGCCAACAATCCTCAGGCAGAATATCATAATAAACTACAAAGTCAAAACAACAACCAGAGCAACACCAAAGTTCCCTAATACTCTTCTAAGGCAAAAGAATAATCCCCTAATTTAAAAGGAAACAGAACAAAGAGTGGTCTGCCTTCTCCCAGGGCTAACCTCACTCTAACTGTGCTGTGGTACAGATTTTATCTCCTGGAAAAGAGAACCGAGAGGCTCACAGGAACTGAGGGCAGGGGATGCAACCAAGGGTGAGTTCCAAACATCACATGAGGGGTTCTACTCCTTCTCCCCAATAAACAGCCAGGGAAACAGGTAGGTATAATTAGCTGAAGGCCACAGGTCAATGCCTGGAGTAAAGAGAGGGGCTGGGCTGTGTGATTTTACCTAGATGTGTTCAAGGAAGAAAAGCAAAGGAGACACAGATTTTGAGTGACACTGACAAAGCCTAAGTGTGACATTTGACAGTAAGAGAGAAAGATCACGAAATCAAAGGCAAAGGAGGAGAAATCTACAAAGGAGGAGAATTATGTTATTATAAATGAGAATTCTGCAAACTAACTTTGGACAATAAAATACAGCTGAGGCTTGCAGGAGCAATAGAGACTGAGGGGAGGGGAGCGGCACAATGAAGCAAAAATTATTCTGTGAAGCAGAATAATTCATTCGGCCTTGACTTTTAAAATGTCAACTGGGAAAGTGGGCTAAAGAGATGGCTCAGCAGTTAGGAGCACTGATTGATTCTCTTGTGGAGGACCTCGGATCGATTCCCAGCACCCATCAAAGTTACAACCATTCACAGCTCCAGTTCTAGGGACCTCATAACCTCTCTGACACCTGTGGGTACCAGGCATGAATGCAGTACACATACATACATATAGGCAAAGCATTCAATACACATAAAAATAAATCTTAAAAAAAAAATGAAAAAAGGGCCTGGAGAGATGGCTCAATGATTCAAAGCTCTGGTTGCTCTTCCAGATGTCCCGAGTTCAATTCCCAGCAACCACATGGTGGCTCACAACCATGTATAATAGAATCAGATGCCCTCTTCTGGTGCACAGGCATACATGCAAGTAGAGCATTCATATACATAAAATACATAGATAAATCTTTGCTGGGCAGTGGTGGTGCACACCTTTAATCCCATTACTCAGGAGACAGAGGCAGGTGGATATCTGAGTTTGAGGCCAGCCTGGTCTACAGAGGGAGTTACAGGAAAGCCAAGGCTACACAGAGAAATCCTGTCACAAAAAAAGAAAAATAAATTAAAAAAAAAAAAATAAAGGTATGTAGCACCTAGTATAGCCAGCATTAAAAAGTCAGTTGGAAGGGAAAGAATGGTTAACTATATGGATCCTGGGTTGGGAAATCTGTCTGAAAATGGTTCTTAAAAATAACTGGGGAAGTCTGACACGGACTAGACAGTTCATCTTAGCAGATGACTGTCAGCTACTTTCAGTGTGGTGTGAGTATTACTACTGTGGTCATCATTAAAAGAAGATGAAGCCCAGGGTCAGGGGTCACAGTACATACTCTCAAACAAGTCCCACAGACTTGTTAAAACACCATATGTACAAACTGACTGTATAGTCCAAAAAATAGGATTTTCAAAGTACAAATGTAATCTAGATGGAGGCACAAATGATCACACAGCATCTTGTAACTTTCCTGTTCATCTGAAAGTCATGAAGACAGTAGAAAAAAATAGTTAAGCTTATTTTTCAATAACATATATGCTTCAATGTTGCTGTGCCAATGGAGTAATAGACAAACTTAAATATCTTTTTGATAATATAATATATAATCTTTTTAGATTAGCTGTACTTTTTATCTTTTTAAAACATTTCATTTCATGTTACCAAAATGCCAAAAGGAAAACAAATTTTAGGATCCTTTTGATCACCTGCCAAGTTCACTTTGTTTCTGCCACGGGGTCAGAGGTGCCTGTGGAAACGACGTCTAACACGGCATAGCTGGAGCGTGAATAAGAGAAAATAGGGCTCCTGCGAACGGTAACTGCGTTTACTCAACAGTTTGTTTTTATGTCCTCTGACTGTTTCAGATACTGGCCCACGATGGTAGTCTTAACAGCACAAATCATATTCTCAGATTCAAAAAGCGACTCACTGAGAAACTAACACTACACTGAATATATAACAATGAAATACCAGACAACAATAAGACATTATACCCCAAAGCATTTATTCTTTTAATGAACAATTATTTCCTCAGAACAAAGATCCATTTGCCTGATAAGAAGGTAATGAAACCAGAACAGCACAAAGAACAGAGCTGGAGACCCAGCATAGGCATACAAGCACATCTCCTGCATGTATGGACTATGGACTACCCACCCACCCACACCCACTCCCACCCTCACCCCCAAACTACTCCCCTACCCCCTCCCTGTAAGAGTGGACTACCTTCCCCCCTCCCTGCATGAATGGACTACCCCTTCCCCCTCCCTGCAAGAGTAGATTACCCTCCTTCCCCCTCCCTTCATGGGTGGACTACCCCTTTCCCCCTCCCTGCAAGAGTGGATTACCCTCCTTCCCCCTCCCTTCATTGGTGGACTACCCCCTCCTCCCTCCCCTGCATGAAGCATCCTAGGACAAGAACACTTAGGACACTGAAGGAATTCATCACCTTAGTCTCATCACCTCTATAATTTATAAATTAAGAAAAAAGCAGCTTATATAGGAAGGCACAGGTGCCCATTCTGCCAAGAATAAGGTATCAAGACTTTTCATTTTGGAGTCTTCATTTTGCACAATTCTGCATGTGCTGAATGTCTGTTTTCAAATAGCTTATTACTACAGGACAGTAGTGCACAGTTCAAAAATATTCCGAATATTCTTCCTTTCTGCCCAGTATAAAATGCATCAGTCACAAACATATTATCTCTGAAAAGATACATGTGGAATATTGTTATAAATAGTACAAATCTGCAAAGACAACAATCCTGGCCCATTAAGGGAAAAGAGTGAAAATCACAAGTTAAAGATGATAGAGCACAGAGTTCTGGGATGGATCCTGGAGCAGAAATGGCAACTGACAAAATCCACACAAAACTCGTGGTCCATTAATATCCTGCACCAATGCTAATGTCTTCATTTGATAAACACATTGTGGTTATGCAACACTTTGATATAAAAGGAAGCTGGAAAAGGTACATAGAAATTGCACAATATTATAACTTTTCTATAACCCTAAAATTATGTCAAATGGAAAGCTTTACGGAGGATAAGAGGTGGCTGGCCCTGTTTGGCTTATGTCTAGACAACAGGGTAACAAAGGAAGAGGGAGGAAAAGAGGATGGGCGGCGGGCTCCAGGATCCAAGCTTCTCAAATTGTGACTAGGTTTCCTGGCTGCGCCCACATCAGCTGGCTCTCAGGGCTCTGCTTAGCTTACACAAAGCTCTACAGAATGGGACTTTCTTTCCCCATGCCCAAAACCTTGGGAAGGAAACAGCTTGTTTTCCCTGGGCTTTTTCTTTCTTATCTTAACAAAAAGCAAAAGTCTGGCATCAGCTGCAAGTTCTGAGAATCAAAACCTCCGAGGACCAAAGAGGAGTGCAGATGGCTTTCCAGTGCTACCAAAGAACACATATGCGTACCCCCAGCTTCCCAGGGCACCTGAGGGGATCAGAGTCCCCCACCCACTCCACTGGGCTCTGGTAAAGCTCACCTGCAACCTGACAAAGTCAAGAGGTCTACAAAACATCCTCTGGGGTCTTGGCTTCCCCTGCTCCTGTACCCAGGAGTTCAAGCACATCCAGACAATGCTTCTCATCTCCCCCAAGCACACTTAGAGACATGGAAAATCATCTGACTTAACCAAATAACATAATAAGCAATGTCATCTCAGAATTAACAATTACAAAACTAGAAAAACAAAACAGATCAAAGTTGCCATGCGATGGTATATCCGTGCAGCAAAGAGCTTTAATTGGAACTAAGTTTGAATGAAAAGGTACTGTGAAAGAATCTTGCCATTATCAAAGACAAAAATTTTACTGAAATGTTTTATTCAATATTCCATTGACTAAGCAGCTTACGACAATGCCACCTGTGTTAAAAGAGCTGCACAGGGAGAGAAGGGCATACTGGGCTGTGCTCTCGACACAGCTGATGGCAACCTAAGTCTGCATTAACCTTTGGGAGGACAACTTGGCAAACTCTGACCACTCTCTCCTTTTCAAAACAGTCTTTCCTTTGGCTCTACTCTTCATTTTCCTGCCATTGTAACCTTCTTGCCCATTTTTAGATGCTATTGGGTCTTGGAGTTCTGTCCAATGATATTTTCTTCTTAATTAGTTTTAGGATCGCTCTACAACACAGTATTTATATGCCAATAACTTCAAGTAAATAACTTTTACCCCACATTTCTCTCTTGAACATTCCTCTTCAACATTGTGAACTCCAGTTCTCCGGTCAGTCACAAAGATGCCCTCCGTACGGCTCACAGTCTGACATCGACAGTCAATTCGCTTTCCCATTCACGAAGGAAAGCACTGCATACCTGGATCCCGCTCAGACCTGGACTCTCTGCATCTCACTCTCAACACCCTGTACGTCAACAGGTTACAAAGACCCTACAGGATGGATCTCAACTTTCAGCTCCTCCTCCATCAGCACTCACCCTTTCCTATCCCTAGGAATTTAGACCAAAGAGCTACAATGTTTAATTACAAAAATATTCCCCCTGAAGTTTTTTAAAAAGTGAAAATATTTAACCTATAATCAAGAAAGGGATTTGCCACAGTAACACATCACACTGTGGTCCCTCTGGAAGCTATTAAAAACTCATGTTCCTGGCTGGAGAGATGGTTCAGTGGTTAAGAGCGCTGGCTGCTCTTTCAGAGGTCCAGAGTTCAATTCCCAGCAACCACATGGTGGCTCACAACCATCTGCAATGAGATCTGGCGCCCTCTTCTGGCGTGCGGGCATACATGGAGGCAGAATGTTGTATACATAATAAATAAACAAACAAACAACAAAAAAAAAGCCTCATGTTCCCTCATGGAAACATCAGTCAAAAGAAACCAAAAAGTTCTAAAACACTGCAAAGCAAACTGAACTATTTGGGGGAGGGGGAGGGAGGGGGGAGAGAAGGAGGGAGGGAGGAGGGAGGGAACATAAATATATAGGCACCCACACAAACTAGAAAAGGGCATTGGATTCCTTGGAGCTGGAATTATAGGCACTTACAAGCTGCCTGCTATGTTTGTTAAAGATGAAATACCACAGTTTCAGAAAACACTGTAAGCCATAAAATCATTTAATTGTTGGAAAACTAAAGGAGTTTCTGTTTCTTTTCCAGCCTGTGAACACACAGATTTAATCAGGAAGTCTATCAATTCACTGACCTGACAAGTTAAAATTTCTGGCCTTTTACCAATGAGAACTTTTAGACAGAGGAGCTGAAATTAGCACTGTCCACTTGAGTCCGGTTTTGCATCCCATGCCTTCTTCTGTAGATCCCTATGTCTGACCACTTATTTAAGGAGATATCTCTAGAATTAGTGTGGTGGTTTGTTTTCTGCTCTTATTAAGAACATTAAGCCTTGTCATTTTTAACCAGGCAGTGGTGGAGCACTCCTTTAATGTCAGCACTCTGGAGGTGTAGACAGGTGTTTCTGCTGAGTTCAAGGCCAGCCTGGCCTACAGAAGGAGTTCCAGAACAGTCAGGGCTACTCGGACAAACTCTGCCTCAAAAAAACAAACAAATAAAAACATTCCTCATAGGCCCACATATTTGAATGCTTTGTCACCAGAAAGTGAACTGTTTGATAGGATTAGAAGGATTAGGAGGTGTGGCCTCCTTGGAGGAAGTGTTACTGGGGGAGGGCTTTGAGGTCACAAAAATCCCTGACAATCTTAACTCTCTCTTTGCCTTTGGATCAAGAGGTAGCTCTTAACTACTTCAGCACCATGCCTGCAATGCCTGCCACCAAGTCTGCTGCCATGATGATCATGGACTAAGCTTTTGAAGCTGTATGCAGGCCCCAATTAAAGGCTTTCTCTTATAAGAGGTGCAGAGGTCATGATGTCTCTTCACACAACAGGGCAGCGACTAAGACAGTACGTTACGGACATGTCTAGATCACTCCTAAGCATCTGAACAGACCATTAGCTAGAGGGTTTGATTTTAATTAATTTATTTGGAGGCAAGGTCTCATATAGCTCAGGCTGGCTCAAGCTCTGTATAGTTGAGAAGGATGGCAGTGGACTTGAGCTCCTCCTGCCTCTGTCTCCTGAGTCTTGTAACCCCAAGTCTGGTTTGTGCACTTCCAGGGACTGAACTCAGGGTATTATGCTAAACTTCATAAGCATACTGTCAAATGAATTACATCCTCAGCCCCTGCTAGTTAGGGCTCTAAAGACACCAATCATAAGAGAACCATACTGTATGAAGTATGAGTTTTTAGTCATCTTTAAAATTTCTGAATCTTTAGGAAAGAAAATTACTTGAGGGCTTCAAAGCAGTCTTTACAGATGATAAAGATCAACTACAAAAATGAGTAATGACAGCAACTAGGAAAGTTAGAACCATAAATGTTATATGAATGACAAACTTAAGATAATCACTCCACAGGGTACTTAGCATATATTACTTTATATATTGTTATATGCGTATAACTGTGCGAGGTTGTACACACAAAACCCACACGTTGTCTGGAGTCATCCCGGCATATGATTTTGCAGCCACAGAAACTAACAACCCTGCCAGACAACACAACCTCCCAGACATCCCCTCTACACCCAACTATTCCAGATCAGTTTGGTGGTCAGCCTAAAGAAGGTCCACATATGTAATACAGTCAACAAACACTTATTCAAAGAAGACACTGAATATTTATTCTATGTGGCCCCTGCCCTCACTGAATTGATAAGTACCGTGGCAGTAAGGCTGTCTACACAGCGAACACAGAAACAAAGATACAAATACATGGTTGTGAAGAGCCATGAAAGAAACTGACAAGATGAAGAGACGAAATAAGACAACTGCTGATTACAGTTACCAGGCTACACTTCTGTGAGAGGAAACTTAAGTCCAACCCCAAACAACCTGCGACAATCAGCCTGAGAAGAACCCGGAGGAGAGTCTCCTTTCGGAAGACACAGCCAGAGCAAAGCTCCTGCAAGAGGAAGCAGCTTAGTAGGAAAAGGAGAAGGAATGGAGGCCACCTGATTCTAGCACAGGAGAAACTGCACAAACTAAGAAAAGGCAGAGTTGGCTTCAGTGTGGTCCTGGTAGAGATGCTTGATTTCTAGTCTAAGTTCTAAGGTAAATCAGGCAAAGATATTAAAAAGGCAGAAGTGATTGTTTCTAGTTCCATGCATTTTTCTTAGCAGCTGAACAAAATTTTACTGTGTAAATGTACCACATTTTCATTATCCATTCATCAGTTAATGGACAACTAGGCTGTTTCCAACTTCTGGCTGTTAAGAAGAAAGCGGCAGACGGGCGGTGGTGGTGCACACCTTTAATCCCAGCACTCAGGAGGCAGAGGCAGGCGGATCTCTGTGAGTTTGAGGCCAGCCTGGTCTACAAGAGCTAGTTCCAGGACAGGCTCCAAAGCTACAGAGAAACGCTGTCTTGAAAAAAACAAACAAACAAAAAGAATAAAGCAACAATGAACATGGATGAGCAAGTATCTCTGCAGTAAGGTATAAGTCCTTTGGGTATCTGCTCAAGAGTGGTAAAGCTGGATATTATGGTAGATCTATTTTAAGCTTTTGGAGAATCTCCACACTGATTTCTACAGTAACTGCACAAACATACTAGGTGAGATAACTCAGCCCCAAAAAGACAAGCATTGCACATTTCCTCTTATATGTGGATGTTAGCTTTTGAGCTCCAGATGTGTGTGTTTAAATCCAAATAACCCTTAGGCAGGTAGTAGGGAAACAGGGAGGAGAGGGTCTTCCAATGAAGGAAACAGAATATAGTATTATGAAGATATAAAAGAGATACTAGAATAGGATCAAATGGGGAGGGGGATAAGAAGAAAGGGTAAAGGTGGGAATATGGAGAGAGACAACTAACACTAGCCTTTTGAAAAACCACATCGAAGTCTACTCCTGTAGAAACTAGAAACTTCCTAATACACACACACACACACACACACACACACACACACACACACAAAAGGAATTTAATGAAGTTACCATAAAATGGGAAAGACAATGCCCCAACTAGACAGCTTACAATACCAAGTAAAACTACCAGTACCAGGAAGGAGTTACATCTTGTTAAGTCATTGGCCAAAGGGGACCACAGATACCCCCAGAAAAAAAATTACAGGCTATTATCAATACTATTGGTTACCCTTCACAAGCTGATGATAAGACCCTATTGTTGAAGATAGCACTTGCTTATGTCATGGGACATGGGGAAATTGAGCTGGTGCCCAACTAGCAGCCTCACTTCTACTAGCTTTAAAATGCTGGGAGGAGGAGAAAAGTAATCATCAGCATCATTCAGCTATGAACCCTGTGACCTACAACAGCATCCTGCCTATAAGATATACTGGTACAAAGGCAGCACAACGTTATACGAGTAGCCAACTGCTCTTTTAAACTGAACTTAAGGTCCACTCCTTAACATGGAGCCATACCTGACACTGCTGGAGTGGCCAAGAACCTGAGACTGGATATTTCACAGACCCTAGGAGAAAACCTACTATAATTCTGCTAGATGAACATAGAAATGAAATGACTCCTAATGACATGTTGCTATTTCTATAGATCAGTGCATCGTCCCTCAACCCTCATTGGAGAAGCTTGTTCTTGCAGTAGATGATAACTAACACAGAGACCCACAGCTGGGCAATGTTCAGAGAGTGAGAAACTTTGGAGCACTCAGCCCCAAATGAGATGCCTTTATTGAACTCCTCCCCCGGGGATTTATGCAGGACAACTATAAGGGCTAGAGGTTATGGGTCACTCCAAGGAAAGAGTGTCTTCTAAGCACAAGAGCTGAGCCACCTCTGAGCTCACAGAAACCATGACAGCACACACAAGGCCCATACAAGTTCCAACCAGATAAAACCCGAGCACTGAGAAGGGCAAGTGGGTCCAAGTCCCACCCTTAACCAAGAAGCAATTTGTTACTGATATTTATTGGGAGAGAAAAAAATTCAATTAAGTGACATTGGGTATATCAACCACACTCCACAGTAGGACCCATGCTCACAAAATGGACACCATGTTTCTTGTGTGTATGCTTATTTTGTTTTGGTATTTTTTGTCTTTTTTTTTTTTTTTTGCTTCTGTTTTTGGTTTCTTGTTTCTTGTTCTGGGGGATTTTTGTTTTGTTTTGTTTGAGAGAGAAAACATTTACTTGGATGGGTAGGGAGGTGAGAAGATCTGGGAGTTGGAGGAGAAGAAAGAATATAATCAAATATATTGTATGAAAAACATTTAAACCAGTAAATACAAAAGGGGGTGGCACCAACTGATTTAAGTCTTCTGCTTATGCTAAGAGTTAGGGGTAAGAACAGATGTCAAGAAACAGTTACATGGCTGATACAATATACTATGTATCCTGTTTATATATATATATATACATATATAGTGTATTAATGTATGTATTTATATAATAACTACAGACTAAACAGGCTGGAGAAGGAAGTGAATCAAAGAGTTGAGCTACTCTTGACAGTAGACTTGGTTAAAGGAGAGGTAGGTGTGTATTATGTATGTGTCTACATCGAGGGCAAGGGAATGAATTGGTTATACCATTAACCAATATGCAACAGTGAGGGAAGGTTCCTCCTCCGTTCATTTGTTTGTTTGGGGATGGGACCATTCAATTAAAATTCAGAAATTTGTTTTTGTAATTTTATGTATATAGGAGTTGTTACATTACTTGTGTGGCTGGTGCCCTTAAATGCCTAGAAAGGGGCAACAGATGCTTGGAACTGGAGTTACAGACAGCCGTGAACTGCCACGTGGGTGCTGGGCTAGAACCCAGGCACTTTGGAAGAGCAGTCAGCACTCTTAACCACTGGACCACTGCTAAAGCCCCTCAGAATGGTTTTAGACACGATTTCTCTTAGATGCCTCTAGAGCATCCTGAAGACATGTAGACATGTGACTACCAGCTTAGAAGTTAAAAATAGGCTAGGAATCATAGGTATACTGATCAAGTTCTTTGCACTTCCCTACCACTTAGTATATAAATGAATGAACCACACTCCAGATGTTCTGACTGGAACAGGTTTATACAAGTATACATTTTTAACACTGTCAAGCAATTTGATGTCAACTAAACTCTGAGAACATCTTATGTAAACAGACTGGAGGGGTGCCCAGAATTGCACCCAGGGCCTCATGTATGATAGATAAGCGTTCTACACTCAGCCTATCTTAATGTAAATTCACTTTAGTGTTTCATCATCTAGACACATAACTCTTAATATCAGCGACTGTATGTGGAGCAGTATATTAGGACAATGGTTTCACTCGATAAATCAGAGTTATCTAATCTCTTCTAGGCATGCAGCACTATAGAGAAAAATTCTACCTAGACACTCTTTGAAATGTCATTTACTGAAGGCTATTCTCAAGGTGAATAACCTATTTCATAAATATTTCCTTGTAAAATACTCATGAAATATGTCACACATGAGCAAATCAAGGTTCAGGAAAGTAATCTTGCCCAAAGAGCACAAATCAACAGCAAGGCCAAGATCAAAATCATGATAACACATATTTCCCACCCAACCCCCAAAAAAGCTACCCTATACTTCCCAAAAATCTCACACATGACAAGTCATGCCCATTACCATTAGAACAATATAAAAGGGGTAAACAAGGAGAACAGAAGATAATCAGATAAGCAGGAAGCTTTTCTTCCTGATTTCCACTACTTAGAAATTAATTGTAGAAACTGTATCCTACCCCTTTGAAAGACCCACAAAAGCTGAAAGGGTGTGTGTGTGTGTGCGTGTGTGTGTGAGCGTGCGTGCATGTGTGCATACGTGTGTGTGTGTGTGTGTGTGTGTGTGTGTGTGTGTGTGTGTACGCGCTGAGGATTGAACCCAGGGCCGAGTACACGTTAGG
>NC_022009.1:19680032-19682984 GCF_000317375.1 Microtus ochrogaster | reverse complement strand
GTGAGCGTGCGTGCATGTGTGCATACGTGTGTGTGTGTGTGTGTGTGTGTGTGTGTGTGTGTGTGTGTACGCGCGCGCTTACAGGGATCCTGAATGGTGACTCTGGCTTCAAAAAGTTCTGTATTAATCCCAGTTCACGCCTACTACAGCAATAAAACGAGTCACAATGGCTCAGCCACATGAGGATACTTAGCAGGGCTCAGAACCTGTACACAGGCTCAGTAAAGTCACCATCACCTGCAACTATTACTGGAAGAACACATGAATAATAACCATGGGTGAGGTTTTAATACAGAAGGCAGAATTTTGCTTTAACTCGGATATCTATGTCACACTATCTCAATACTAGATATCTCAATCCTATAGCACTAGCCTGTTTCCTAAAGGGGACAAGTCCTCTTTGCTGACTCCCCAACCATGAACTCTGATCATTCATCATCATCCCTACAACCAGAAAGAACACTTGCTGCTGCTTATGATCCCTAGGCTAGACTTTTAAGTTCCCTGACAGAAGAAAGGGAGTCCTGTTCATTTCCTAATCATCTCATGTGCCTTGCACTGCTCTAAGCCCCAAGAAAGCAGCAATGAACGCAATGAAGCCCCCACCTGGCCAGAGCGTATAGTCTATTATTAGCTTACACAGTGTAACAAGGTGACAAAACATTAAGTACATGTATCATCCAGCAGAAAATGTTAGTTAGAAAGCAGGCAGAAGAGTTCAGAAGCGCTATGTTACTTATCCCGGAAAGTCTCACATGCCAGAAGCCTGCAATAATCTAACCAAAAGCAAGCCACCCAACTATCCAGGAAGGGAAGAGTCTTGCCCTCCCGCCCCCACCCCCCACCCCCTGCGCCCCAAGAGTAGGAAGAACAAGTGCAGACGGCCCAGGGCACAGCCCCAACACATCAGCTGCTAGGAAGATTACGAAGCAGGTGAACTGCGTGTAGACACGGCAGAGGCAAGCTGGGAGAGCAGGTCTAAGCAGAGGAGCCATTCCCCTAGTCTCCGTCTGTGGTTCAGTTAATTCTACAAAGAGGCTTACGACACAAACCTTACAGCGGCACTGACCTCTGGACAATCATTTTGTCTTAAACCTACAACCTGTCAGGACACAAGAGACGCCAGCTCTGAAAGCCCTGTGAGCCTGAGGATCCCCACAACCAAAGCCACGGGAGCTGCTCATTAACGACATCATATTCCTGGAAGGTACACAGCTGTAAAGTGAACCTGGTCGGCCAAAATAAATTCAAATTATAACATTTGGTGATAAATTTTCCAATCTTGACAAGACTGAACAAGTCCTGTAATAAGCCATCAGCGTTTTTAAAAATAGCTCCTTTAAGCTCGTGTAAGTTCCTTCAAATACATTTCTATGAGAAATCAGAATCTGCTTGGCAATGTGACATTTAGCACACACACTCACCATCCCCCAAGGCATGTTCCTGCCAATTAGTGATACTGAGCAATGAGGCAAATAGGCTGTCCTAACTTGTGGCACTTATTATACTCCTCTTCCCGGATTTTCTAACCCAGCACCTTTATTCTAGCACCTTGAAGAACCACGAAGTTAACAGAAATTCCCTGAAAACGAAAGTTACTATCCTTCCTTCCAAATTACTTTAAAATTTGAAAGCTTTATTTTCTCAAATGCCCCAACCTAAAATACAGTGCTGTTTTGCTTTGTTAGAAATGTGCTAACATTTTTCAGGAAAACATCTTTTAAAAACTTTCTAGAGAGGTGGCTCACTCTGGTAATCCCAGTAACTCTAGGGCCTGGACTACACAGCGAGTCTCGGGGCCAGCCTTGGCTATAGAAGGAAACAGTCCGGGAACACCAAAACACTTCAGAGAAACTGGCCCTAGTGCACCAAGCAACAGGCGGTACTTTCCTTTTCCCTGCCAGTCAAAGGCCTTGAACCAACGCAAACAAATGGGTGAAATGCCAGCCAGGTTCCCCTGTCTCCCCGCTCCCTGCACGCAGCGCTGGCCTGGCAACACTACAGCCCCTCGTCGTGGGGCTGAACCGAATGGAACCCGCACCCAACCGATGAGCGGTTTGCAGAAGCTCGAGCCCGCTCGGGGTTCCCCCCCCCGGGCCAGGGAAGCGAGTGCGAGCCGGGACACCCCGCGACTCCGCTCCAGGCGGAGCGCGCACGGCCTCCCCCAGGCTGCGCACAGCCGGGGCCGAGGTGCGGGTGGGGATGCCCCGGGGAGTGGGGCAGGAAGGGTAGCCGAGACCGGGGAGGACCGGGGACCCCGAGGAAAGGCCTCGGGCGCAATTTACGCAGACCCGGCGCGTGAGGAAGAGGGACCCGGCCGGGGACCGGCGGGAGGGAGGTGCTGAAAAGAGGGGAAACCCGGGGCGGAGAGCGGGGCGGGGGAGGGGAGCGTCCGTCCGCCTCCCGGACCGCCGCACACCCGAGGAGGACAGGGGCGCGACCCCCGAACCCCCGAGGTGCCCCCCAGAGGCGATCGCAGCTCATCCCCGCCTCCACTCACCATGTAAAGCGTGAAGGGCAGGCCGAGCAGAAAGAGCCACAGGTAGAGGTGGAGCGCGTTCACGAAGGTGGCCTGGTGCGGGTCGTAGTACCAGCCGCCGCTGAGCGCGGCCCACACCCCCTGCCGGAGGATCTGCAGCGTCTGCGACCCCATCCCCACCCGGCGTCGCCGCCGCCGCCGTCGTCGTCCCCGCCCGGGCCCCAGCTTCGGCCTCGTCGCCTGCTCGCCCAAGGCCCGGTCTAGCCCCCTCCCGAGCTCCAGGAGAGCGGCCCGGAGCCGCGGCGTTCGCTGGTGCTGCTGCTGCACGAGGAGGAGGAGGAGACGATGGAGGAGGAGGCGGCAAGCGGTGGGGCGGAGAGCGGCGAGGAGGAGGAGGAGGAGGAGGAGGCCAGGCTCCGGAGCGCCGCCGCCATCTTGTCTCCACGCTCCGAACCCGAGCCTGAGTCGCCAGC
>NC_022009.1:19672633-19679765 GCF_000317375.1 Microtus ochrogaster | reverse complement strand
GTGGGGTGGGGTGGGGTGGGGGCACGTCCCAGGGTACCCCACTGCGCCGGGCACGACACACCCCGCAAGCTCAGTTACCAGTCCTTAAAGGGGAATGGCCTTCCAGGCTGCGAGTTGGTAGACCTTGCCTACAGGGATGGCATTTGTGGCGTTTGTCCAAGACCTAAAAACGTTTGGGGGTAAACTGAGATTGACGCCGCAGGCCTGGAAGAAGTAAGGCTGCAACAGAATGGAAAAGTCAACAGCGCCCACAATTTGAGCACGAACTATGTTAGCCCTTTGGTTGGGCCGGAGGCAGTTTGGGTGAGAAAAAGGACGACGGTGAGAACTGTGAGCATTTACTGCTTCCCAATAGGCATAAATTAATACAAATTGCAAGAGATATAAAAGTATGACATGAACAAGTCATATGTGCACCTCAACTTTTCTTTTTCATGTGTTGTAGCTAGTAGCCATTTTTTTCTCAATGGGCCAGTCTCAGCGGGGTTGAAAAATGACCGATGCCACCCAAACTTTGAATGGGGTCTTGTCCTTCTCGTTTTATAGTTGTGAAAAACTGGGACTCATTCTTGACCCTGTCTAATGTCTGATCTCACTGGATGATTTTTTTAAGAGTTTGAAGGTTGAGTTTATTGTAGCAATAAATGTGCACTGTTTCCCCAGATTAAAGTTGCTATAATTAATGGGGGGGGGGGGAGCAAGTGAGCAGGAGCAGCTGACGGCGTTTTTAAAAAGTGGTTAACAACCCATTGCAGTGCCTCTGGGCGCCATGCCACTGTAGAGGTGGTTATTTTCACACCTGTTTCCCTTACCCTTCACAACGCTCCTTTGAGGCAATGCTTTGGCTATCCTTATTTTTTTTATCAATGAGGGCTGTGCCGTTCAAACTGATTGCCCAGGTTCTCATAAAGAACTCAGAAGTCAGCATTCATTCTTGCTGCGAGGACTGTGAGAGCTTTCCAGATCCACTCAGGTAGGAATTAGTATGGTCAGCTGGTCTCAAAGGGGTGTGAGGGGCGTTACCTAAGAATGACTTAGAAATGGAAATTTTCATATTAATGCTTAGGGAAACTCAGGCGGGGTGAGGGAGTTAGGGGTAGGGAGTGGGGGAGACCTAGCAAGTTTTAACAAACCTTACAGAGGATTTAAAGGAACAGGTAGGGAGAACACCCTTCTCAACTTTGATTTATTATTGTATAATCATAAAGCTATTTAAGTTCGATAAAAATACTTTAAAATTAAAAAGTATGAATAAGTTCACATCAGCATGTATTTTAAATGTATGCCTAAAAACAAAATTAAGATGAAACAATACAATATTATAATTAAATAAACAAGGCCTAATGGCCTGATTCACTGGCACAAGACAGTTGCAGTTTTCTTTTGTTTCTCCTGCAGGAGACAGGAAAGCTCTCTGAGAAACTGGACATGATCCCAAGCTTTCCAACACAAAGGAAGATGTAAACAGGGCTAAAATTCCAATAGCACATCAGTTTCCATGCCAGCAAACATCTGCCGTGGTTTAATATGGAAAATGAACTGCCATACAGTGGGGCAGACCGGGAGAGATGGAGTCTAGAACTAATGCGCCCATAAGATGAAAGGCAGACCCGCCTGGACCAGAAGAGACTGTGGTGGCAGATGTAGAACTAACCTTCAGCAAGCCAGGAAGGCAGCGGTAGGAGGTATCTCCAGTGTGTTAGAAGCCAAGGGACGGCTGCAAGGTTGCCTGGAGAGCTCAAGGGGCAGGCAAAACATGAGGGAATCATGGCAGGAATGAGAAAATATGTTGCTTATTGCAAGACCCCAGCCTCACTGCTGGGGTTTTCCGGGTCCAAACTCATGTCCTTGAGTTTAGGTCCTGGAAAAATTCTGGTGACCCTGGAGAACAAGACAAATATCCAAAAGCCAGATTTGATGGATGGAGTGAAACTTACAGAAAAAAAAAAATAGCTTCATGCCTAGAAGTGGGCCAAAATTTCACACCGAGTGGGTTTGCCTTATGTTGAGGCCCCTGGATGTTTGCATAAAACCCTAATTCCCTTCCAATACTCCCAGGCTTAATCCCAGAACCTACAGATGGAAGTTATACAGCAAAAGCCTGGGTGAAAAGCGGCCAGCAAGATGGGCAGGCCCAGAATGTTAAAGGGGGCAGTTAGAAACTATCTCTTTTTACCCTGAACTGGCAGAAGCATTTTAGGAGGAAAAATGCTTATTAACAAGTAGTTGAAAGAAAGCCTAGAAAAGGCTGCCCTTCCCAGATGACTGACTCAGTCACCGGAGGAAGTGGGTGGAGCCTACGTGCCCTTTCATCTGCAGCTTTCCCTGTTTATAAGCACTCCCACAGGCTCCCTGTGTCACCGGCAGGGGCACAGAAAGGTTAAATGGTTTGCCCCAGGTTACACCCTCTGTCACGCCCATAAAATGTTAAGAGCAAGACAAAAATGAAGAGATCTAATTTGCTAATTGTCAACACTCTTAGCCAGGCGCAAAAGTCATCAATAATGTCACACTTAACGTGTCAGAGTTAGCAGCCCGTGACATACTGCCAAACCACCCCCTGACACTGGCTCATCTGTCAGCTGATCTTATTAAAGTGCTGTCCCCTGACTAACTCATAGGCCCCTAGAGGACTGGGAACACCCACACCAGGTGCTTTCTCCTGCCCTGAAAGGGACAAAGCTGATCATGCAAACCCTCTAATGACCCTGCCTGGGTCACCTGGGACAGAGGCGTCCACGCTACAGCTCTGTCTATTAGGTGGCCTGATATTAAGGCCCACATGTCTTGCCAGCTACCCAAAGTTGAAAGTATCCAGGTCTTTTCTGAGACTAGATCCTCGTCCCTGCCTTAGGGAAACCAACATTTCCTTACTTGCTCAGACTTGGGCCCTCGACTATGGTCTAAACCCCTGTGTTCCTTCTCCTACCCCCTCCCATCATGCTGCCTGATCGGTGCTCCTAGTGGATGCTGTTGGCAGCTCTTACCCAATAGCCCATTGCCTCTAGTCTCTCCCCCTTCAAAACCTTTGTACTTTCTACCAGCAAATTAATCTCCCTAATCTACTTTTCTTAAAAGCCTTTAGTTCCCTTCAGTAAGCTACGGGAGTAAAGGCATGGTCCTTAGCCAAGCATTCACGGTTCCCTACAACCTGAATATTTTCTTGCATTCAACTCCTCTGCTCCCCAGCAGGAACCCGTTTTATTGGTGAGTATCAGCATATATACTTAGTATGTTCATCAACTACCCAGTTATTAATATGCTTGTGTGCTGTTATGGACACTGTATCAAGAAGCTTTTAGTCCTTTACCTGGCTTCTAAAATTCATAACGACTACTCCAAACGCTTTCAAACTCCCTTTTTTTTTTTAAACAGCCTGCCAGCCTGCTTACAGGTTCCACTCACTTAGCACTTAATAGTCTGTTACTTTATATGCCTCCAAATGAAATGCATTCCTTGAGGGCAAGGTGCTTCTCAGTGTGCCCCGGGTGCCCATTGGAAAGCTGTTGTATCAGTCCCCTCGATATAGATGGGCTGCAGAAGACAGCACAGGAATCAGTGACTTTCCAATTAGGGAGTTAAATCTATTTTTTAAACCATTTATTTGGTACTTCTTCTACATTTAAAAAACATTCCAGAAGCCAGAGATGTAGGTGTGTATTGGTGCATGCCTTTAATCCCAGCATTTAGGAGGCAGAAGCAGACAGATCTCTGACTTCGAGGCCAGCCTGGTCTATAGAGCAAGTTCCAGGACTGCCAGTGCTACACAGAAAAACATTGTCTTGAAAAACCAACCAAACAAACAAACAAACAGAAAAACAAACAACCCCCCCCAAAAAACAACAAAACATTCTTGAAGTTTAGAAGATCTGTTCAAGAAAGGAAAAACTGGAAAAAAAAAGATGAAGAGAATTTGGAAGAGAAATGTCCTAGATATCACACCAGCTGTTTGCCAGGTGCCACTTTATATCACACCAGGCAGAAAAACGTCAAAAGAAAGGAGGAGAAGGGAGTCCCCAAACCTTATTATGGTAATCAGGAAGCAACAGCCAGTGTCGGAACACAGAGCACAGAAAACAGAAAGAAGTGGTGTGGTTTTCTTGCTGCCTGGGGGGGATGATCCCTGGAAACCCCAATTCCATCCGTTTGCTTTAGAATATCAATTCCACGGGATGTGTACTTTAAGACAAGCTTCAGCCAGGTCTGGTGGCACACGCCTTTAATCCCAGCACTCAGGCAGAGGTAGATAGAGCTCTGAGATCATCCTGGTTTACATGAGACCTTGTCACAAATGAAGGAAAAGGGACAGTTTTTAGCTGCTACTAACCGCCTGGGTAGTTCTCACTACAGCTTTGTGTCATCCTGAGAGTATGCTGTTGGGGAGAAAAAAGCACCAAACTTTTCTTTAATTCACATCCAACACTTTCAGAGCAGGAAAAGGGAAATACGTCTGATGTTGTGAAACTCCCCAAATATTGGGGATTACTAAATTAGAAACGTTATGGGTACTTGTTTTTCGTCTTTAAAAGATTCCTCTGGTAGTTTAGTGTCTATGTCACATAAAGAGCCATTTACCCTTCTGTCTTAGGCAGGGTAGCAGAGTTCTAGCAGGACCTACTGAGCTGATGTCAAGGATGCTCTCCAAAGAGCCTGGCCACCTGCTAGTAGCTACCTGTGCAGTGTGGGTCACCTGCCTGTTCAGGAGCTGGGCAGAAATGACAGACTTGTCGTCTTGGAAGAGCCAGATATCTGGCTCTTCAACGAAGGAGTGCCAGGGACATTCCTTGGAGGGACCACAGTGTTCACAGTGGAAAGATCATAGTGTGTGCAATCGGATAAACCTGGGTTCCAGCCACCTTCTGCCACGTTCTAAATTAGTCCTAACCTAAGTGAGGCCAACCAAACAGAACCGAAGACTCCCAGGGTATTCAGGCCTACAGATTCATTGCTTTTAGTTTTGATGGAGGGTTTTTTTTTCCCCTCTCCTAATAACAAAACTGAACATTTCTAAGGATAAAATAAGAAGTCATATCCCTTGGAGATTTTTTTTATAGCTTTTTTAATGGAACCCTTGATAGTACATGGGAATGCATGTCTTATTAATTTTGTTTATTCATTTGGTTTGAGTTTTGAGGTTTGGATAGGGGAGTTGTTTTGCCTGTTTGTTACGAGATTTGGCCAATGATAATATACATAATATTTTCCAACTATGCACAAAAGTGCCATAAATATAAATGTGTGTGTGTGTGTGTGTGTGTGTGTGTTCATGTTCTAGGAGAGTGCTATGCATGGAGTAAAAATCTCTCCAAATCACAGTAGAGAGCAAAAAAAACAAAAACAAAAACTCCTTGTTCTTCTGGTTTTCTCCCTTTCTTGGCATTTCCATCCTTTAGACTCATTATGACCTTGAGCCCTGTGACAAGTTTTTCTCCCTGTGTAGTCTACAAACCACCCAAATCATAGCCTTCTGCTAAAAACATAGAATTCTGGGCCTGAGGAACTGGGTCCATGGTTAAAGGTACTGCCCTTGCAGAGGATCCAGGTTTGGTTCCCAGAATCCCCACTGCAGTTTACAGCTTTCTGTATTTGTAACTCCAGTTCCAGGAGATCTAACATCCTCTTCAGGCCCCCTCTGGCACCAGTCATGCATGTATGCACATACATAGATACACACAGGCAGAACATTTGTGCACATAAAATGAAAATCTTTTTTTTAAAAAACCCTCAGAACTCTTAAGTTCCACTATATCTACATATGAAGCTTTAGAAAAGCTATCACGGCTCAGGGGATGTGCTTTAATCCCAACACTTGGGAGGCAGAGGCAGGTGGATCTCTGTGAGTTCAAGGTGTGGTGGCGCACACCTTTAATCCCAACACTTGGGAGGCAGAGGCAGGTGGATCTCCATGAGTTTGTGGACAGCCTGACCTACAGAGCAAGTTCCAGGACAGCCAGGACTACACAGAGAAACCCTGTCTTCAAAAACCAAAAGCCAAATAACACAAAACAAAAAACCCGAAAACCAGAAAAGCCACCACAATGTTAGGTGTCGCCGAATTAGAGGATTAATATCCATACCTATTCCACATATGTGTGTGTGTGTGCATCTACGTGTTTTCTACTATGCTAGGGATCGAACCCAGGACCTTTCCCACCGGTGGCACATCCCTGCTGTTGCCCACATAGGCAGTTACTTCCTAGACTCCAAATCCAGAAGGTGCTGCCCAATCCCTGCCACATTTAACCTCAGCTTCCTTGGGGTCCTCACTCAGTCTTCCACGCTTCCACTTGCCTGCTCACTTTTGTCTCAAGTCTCCTCTATGGAATTCTCTCTTTCTTTCCGTCATCTGAGGTGAATCCCTCCCTAATAAGGAGAAGAGACATCTCCATCATTCATCTCCAGGGCGCATTTTGGTCTAAAAGATAAAATATCTTTCCAGTCTGACTGAGATAGTGACCCTCAGCCTCGTGAGGTAACAGACAATGGAAACAAATTCCTCAAGAGAGATTAGAAGTAGGGCATCTCAAAAACTTCCTAAAAATCGTGGTCGGAAGAACACAGTCATGAATTCTACTCTCAACTTCACAGCCCTAATCTGTATTTGTTATAGTTGGGGTTGTTTTAAATCCCTCAGGAAGAGGAAGGATTGCTAAATTTCCAACCTCTAATGTATGAGGAATGTTTAATCAGCATTTAACTTGTGTTTTTCACTTTTTTTCCAGTGCTTGGAATAAATCAGAGCCTCATGAATTTTAGTCAAAGGGTCCATCCCTGATCCACACACACCCTAGTCCCAGGTTTGTCTTTTGAAAGCCTGAAGTGACTTACTAGGAGTGTGCTTGGGCCAGTGTCCCTATCAATTTGCATCTGATTGGTCTATTTTTTTTGGCTAGTATTTAACCCTTTAAATTATATAGACATATATATATGTGTGTGTGTGTATATAATATATATGTGTATGTATATATATATATATATATTAGGCACACTGGCCTCCTTTCCATGGTCTCCCTCTCTGTTTCTCTCTCTGCTAATCTCTCTATCTAAATACTCTTTTGACCCCGTTCATAGTCTGAAAGAATCCCAGCTAAGTTTAAGCAGAACTTCTTCAGACATTTGTCAATCACATAAA
>NC_022009.1:19665900-19671768 GCF_000317375.1 Microtus ochrogaster | reverse complement strand
CCCTCTCCCCTCTGCCCTCGGTCTCTGCGCCCCTCTCCCCTCTGCCCTCGGTCTCTGCGCCCCTCTCCCCTCTGCCCTCGGTCTCTGCGCCCCTCCGCCCCTCTGCCCTCGGTCTCTGCACCCTCCGCCCCTCTGCCCTCGGTCTCTGAGCCCTCCGCCCCTCTGCCCTCGGTCTCTGAGCCCTCCGCCCCTCTGCTCAGTGCCGTATTCCTGGTGGAATCCAGTGTCTGATTTGGAAAAGTTTTATGTCAACACATGCCATGTGCCTTGGCAGTTTGCTCAGTCTGAGAAACTTCAGGAGACATTTTTTCCTTCTGACTTGCCCATGTGTTTCTTTTAGAGTCTTGGCAGCGTTCTCTGGGCTTTGCGGGTAGTAGCCTGCTGCTGCAGGTTAGAGCATCATCGACTCCTAGCAGAAGTCCGCCGTGGCCCAAGAACCCTGGGATGGTCTTATCTGTGTGTCAGCGTTGACCTGGAAGGAAAATGGCTGTTACCATTCTTGGTGACCCTCGGAGATGCCATTGACCAGAAGTCCGCTCATAAGCAAAGACATTTCTTCCTAAGAACCTTGCCATGCTTTTGGTTGTGCTGATTTTTGAGCCAGCCTCTCTTCAGGACACTGATATACTCTACTTGAGTCTGGCCTAGGTTCATAAACCAATTACTGGCCAGGAAAGTGGAATCACCCTTAGGCTTGTCTTTTCCAGATGAGGACTGAGGCATAGGAAATCGGTTGAGAGGGATAAATTCCCGAAGAAAACTGGATTTCGTTAAGGATCTGAGAGGAAGACTACAAGCTGAACACACGGGCGCCCAACCACACACAGATTCAAAGACCTGGACTTTGTGCATACAAACTACAATGTACATCTACATAAAGTCTTCAGCAGTGTTTGGTCAATTAGTATTTTTTAATGTCAGTTTTTAAGGTTTTAAAATGTAATAGCTTTACATAATTAAGGACTCAATAAATATGTAATAGAGACAGATAGTGCAACTTCTCTTTATCATTGCCCCTAGCCATTAAGGCACTGAATCAATAGACAAAGGGGGAAATTACATTTTACACACACACACACACACACACACACACACACACACAATGAAGTTCACCATCCTATTTTGTAAACTATGTTGTCTTATACTATATGAATAGGCCAATTACTGTCATGGCTGTGGATGGGCATTCAGTTCATTAATAATTTTAACGATTTGGGGCTGGAGAGGCTTAGCAGTTAGCACTTGCTGCACTATCATGGGGAACGTAGCATTTACTTAACAAGCCAGGTGTCTGGCACACGCTTGCAACCCCAGCTCCAAGGAGGGCATAGACTAGGCTCGCCTTGGCTTGGCAGCTTCAGGCTAGCTGAGAAAACACAAGCCCCGGGTTGAGGAAAGAGACCCTGCCTCAAGGAATAGCTGGAGACCGACAAAGGAGGACACCTGACACGACACTCTCTTCTGGCCGCGTGTCCACACATACATTCACACTCCCACAAACAAATAAAACCAATTTTAAATTCATGTAGTTCTGGGATAGAGCCATTGTGTGATGTGACAAGACCCTGGGTTTGATTTCGGACACACACTTACACACACGTTGATATAATGAATAATATTGCACACATTAGTCACCTTTGTTGTTTCTCTAACATACGGATGACAGACACAGCGACAGGGAGGAAGGATGTATTCTTTTGGTTCATGGTTTCTGTCTATCATATCAAGAAAGACATGGCAGTCCATGGTGGCAGGAGGGTGTGGCAGAGGCTCTTCACACCCTGGCAAATGAGGAAACAGAAATAGACAGAAACCTGAGACCTACAAAGGCCAGCCATTGTCTGCCTGTATCTGCCAACTAGACCTCAGGCGCCCAAAGTTCCTTAAGCGCCACCAGTTGGAAGACTAAATGTTCCAAATGCGAGCCTGGGAGCAGGGACATTTCAGACTCAAGCTATAACATGGTATGGATTTAATTTTGTGATGTGGGAGGCAGCCTTGGTGCCTCACAGCACAGTGACTGCCAGGACTCTAGCTGCTGAACCAGCGTATGCTCCCATTGGCAGGGGTTGAAAATACTCTAGGAAAATTTCAGTACCCTTGTCAACAAAGCTTGTCAGATTTTTGGATCTTCAATAATTTGATCATCAAAATCGGAGATCTCTAATTCAAATTTTCACTCTTGTGAGTAAGGTCGAGCTGTTTCCATGTGCCAAGACGCCATTTGTCCTTCCTCCCCCAGGCCCTGCCTGTTCAAATCCTTTGCCTCTTTTTCTATGGAACTAACCTTTTGCTTTCTGATATTTGGGCCTCATTACATCCAGAGGAATTAGACTTTGGTCTGCAGGAGTGCTTCAAATATCCATCCAGTTTATCATTTATCTTGTGACCCTGTTCATAGATCTTTTTCTGTGCCTAATTTTAATAAGAGGTTGTGTGTGTTATGCATTTAACTGATACACTGAAACATAAAATTATACACATTAATGTGATATTGTGATTTTAGAGAGAGAGACAGAGACAGAGAGAGAGAGAGAGGATCTCACTATGTATCCCAGACTGGCCTTGAACTCAGGGATTCCAAACTCAGACATTCTCCTCCCTCTGCCTCCCTAGTGCTGGGAGCAAAGGTCCCATGTCCAGCATATTGTTATGTTTTGGTACAAAAGCATACTGTATAATGTGTAAATCAGATTAAGCATATCCATATCCTTAAAACTTCATTTCCTTACAGTGAAATTAAAAATTAATTAATTAAAAATCCCCCTTTCTGCATGTTTGAAATATATAGTTTATTATTGTTATCTTAATCACCTGTCTATGTACTAGCACAGCAGAACCAGCTATGCCTAACTGTAGCTCAGTACCCGTTCATCAACAAGTCCCCCACCACCCCAACACACACATGCTGTCCTCATCCTTTAACGGCCACTGTTTTTAGAAGATTCTTTTTGAGATTATAATATAATTACAACATTTCTCCCTTCCCTTTCTTCCCTCCAAATTCTCCTATATACCCCTTCCCACTCTTCAAATTCATGGCCTCTTTTTTCAGGAATTGTCATTGCATGCGTGTGTGTGCGTGTGTGTGTGTGTGTGTGTGTGTGTGCGCGCGCGCGTGTGTCTCCTGTGTAGTCTGTATAGTATTACAGAAGTAACATTATGTATGATATGTTATGTTTCAGAACTGACCGTTGGGCACTGGGCAGCCAGTAGGTGTACTCTTCCCTGGGGAAGCCCACCTCTGCTGCTCCCCCCTTTCCTTGGTCTCCTATAGTTGTCTGTACAGGGTTGAGGCTCCGTGAGCTTTTCCGCTGTCCCCTTCAGCATGTCCATTGGTGTCATCCTTGTTCGGCTCACATTTGTCATGTTGATAAGACATCATTTTAATCCCACCAAGGGGCATGAAGCCTTCCCCAGACTTCCCCAGGGACAGGAGCCCAGTGGTACAAGCCGGAACAGAGACACATTTTGAGTCTGTAAGCTGTGAACCCTGGCAGTGGGACCAGGCAAATCTAAATACCAGGGACGAGTTACGTAACTCCCTTTCGCTCTGAGGAGATTGTGATATGCATTATCAGTCTCTAGTGGGACAGAAGCTGATCGCTGTCACAGCAACAGGATGTCACAGCCACCACCGAGTAAAATCTTTTGACACGTCCGCGCAGGCTTCTGTAGGTCTGTCACATTCTATTACAGTTATTTGTTTATTGTTCTGTCTTTCCCAGGAGGCAGGGCTTCTTGAAGGGCCGAAGCTCTTTGTCAGCTTTGAATCCCTACCGCCTGATACGCTCACCCCTCCTGCTGGAATGTGCCCACTGAATGCTGGCTTTCCTGGGCACAGTCTGTGGCTATGCCCCACTCTTTACTGTTTGCTGAGCCACTGCCAAATGTCAGCCTCTGCCCCACAGCCCATCCCAAGTGTCACCTTGTCTTGACCTCTCACAACAGCTCCGTGACGTGGGTACTTACATTTCCCCTGTTGGGATGGTGAAGACGCTGAAGAACAGAGAGGTACAGTAGCTCCCTTCAGGCCATGAACTAGGTCAGTCAGCTTTTCATTACTAGAACAAATACTCGAAGGAGTCATTTATAACGAGTAAAGGTTTGCTTCGGCAAGGACCTGACATAATGAACTTACAGAGCGGAAAGTTTGGTTCTGGCCCCGGTTTTAGAGTGGCTAGCTTGTGGTCCGTTGCCCCGGTTACTGTGAGACTGACTAGGGTAAAGCAGCACAGCCCAGGGAGAGCATATGTGACAGCGAAGCTGCTCAGCTCACATCCAGGAAGCAGAGGAGAGGCAGGAGAGGGCTACGGTCCCACGATTCCCTTCAAGGCATACCAATCCCATGAGCCTCACCTTTTGAAGACTCCATCACTTCCCAGTAGCACTACCCTGGAGACCAAGGCTTTGAGGCTTTGGCATGTGGACTTTTGGGAACATTCTACATCCAAATCTGTCAGTATGTGGGTAACAGATGAAAAAGAAGCAGGATTGAAAGCCCAGGCCATATAACTCCATGCCCACAGCTCGGAGCAGCTGGATACATTGTTTCTTTCCAGTGTGTTGAGAAGAAAAGAAATTCTGTCTAAAACAAGGGCAGCCACTCACATTTGCCTTTGGAGAACACTTTACCTGGTGGGATATGGCTTTTGTTTTGTTTCCTGATTGCAGTTGTTTGTCTCAGAAACGACTTGGATGTTCCTATTTGAGTAATCCCATTCCCATCCTACCCAGAGCAAGCAACGAGAAACAAAGAAGGGTAAATTGCTTTGTGTAAGGAAGGGACAAGATTATGAAGTTTTAGCCAGTTGCTCAAGTGACAGCATAAGAATCTGAAAAGAGGAGGGTGTGAGGGACTCTGGCAGCTTAAAGGGACAGCTAAATCCTTCCTGTGGTGAAGAAGCCTGAATCCACCCTGGTCCGTCGTCAGCGACAGTCCGCAGCCCACAGTAGGGACATATAAAGGGACAGCTTTCCTGGAGGAGGAAAGAGAATCGGTCCCCAACCGGGAGCAGAGTGGTCAGGAAGGCAGGGCTGATATGGAAGCTGAAAGCTACGGTTGGGAACAGGGCCAGCACAGTGAGTGTGGCAGAAGCGTGTGCAGCCCACAGTGAAAGCAAGTCACTATAAGCCGCCACCATGGGGAGTGACTGTCTACCCAGGGCTGGAGGCTGAAGGTCTTGTGGCTGCTGGGTTATGTTAGCATCCACCTTCTCGTCTATGATTGAACCTGCAGACTTGCATCTTGGTGGTAGTAGTACAGGACAGTTTCCCAGCTTCAAATCTGGGGCCAAACGATTGAGTGTTGGGCGAAAGAGGCCTTCTTGTGGGGTGTTCAGCAGTACCACTGGGCCCTTCTTCCAGATGCCACAAACACTAGCCCACCAGACCCCCCCTTGTGACAACAAATACCTCTTAAAATAAAGATTTTATTATTTATTTTTAAAAAGAATTGCTTTTACTCCTGTGCAAGTATCTGTGTATGTCATGTGTGGGTGAGTAACCAAGGAGGCCAGAAGAGGGTGTCAGATCCCCTGGAGCTAGAACTACAGGTGGCTGTGAGCTGTCCAACAGGTGTACAGAAAACTGACTTCAGGTCCTCTGCAAGAACAGGAAGCCCTCTTAATGGCTGAGCCATCTCAAACATCAATTACGTTTGAAAGAGCTGAAGCAATGGCTCAGCCATTAGGAGCACTAGCTCTGGCAGAGGCCTGGAGTTTGGTTTCCGGCACCCAAATCAGGTGACTCCCAATTACCTGTAACTTCAGCTCTTTAGGGCTTCTAGCCTCTAAGAGACCTGCAGACACGTGGCAAGCACGCACACACACACACACACACACACACACACACACACACACACACACA
>NC_022009.1:19644354-19665800 GCF_000317375.1 Microtus ochrogaster | reverse complement strand
CACACACACACACACACACACACACACACACACACACACACACACAGTTTTTTTAAATGTCTTTTATTTTTTCTAAGCATTCTTACAGGTGAGGGGCAAAAACATGCCTCCATTCTCCTTCCAAGTAGGGAACCTCTCATGCAGACAGAAGCCTCCCACAGTGTGTACTCGTCCTGTGTTCTTACATAAAATGTGCCCTTTTCTCTATCTCTCTCTTGGCTGTGCTGAGGCCCTGACTCAGGACCTTGTGCATGTTGGGCAAGGGCTCTGCCACAGCTATATCTGTAACCCTTTTAACGTGCCCCTTTAAACCTAAAAGAAAAGCAACAGCGGTACTTTGTGAAACTGTCTAGTTGAATGAACTATTTCCAGGGTGTCTGCCTTGCTAATTCTACCTCTTAACTTCTGGGGACTAGCCAGGAGTTGTTTGAGATTTTTTTTTTTTTTTACAGAATTTGTGCAATAACAGTGCACACAGTTTTCCATAGTTTATATTTATATGGTAATAGTTATTGCCATAACAGCATACTGCAATTGTAACCTTATGTACAAATAGGCACTCAGAGCTGGCTGGCTGGTGCTGTAGGTTAATCTGTAGTCTCAGCTATTTGGATGCTGAGATGGGAGATGCTCAGGAGTTTGCCATCAGCCTGAACCGCAGAGCAAGAGTTGAACGTATACATTTATTTGCAGGGAAAAGCTCCTTCACGAGTGCGTGCTAGGGATGAGTACACAGTAGGCTCTCAAAGGAACTGAGCTGTGCACTACCAGAGTCAGATCCTTCTGGAAGGCTGCATGATGAGCTGCGTTCTACACTGCTGCCTCTCGGAGATATTCGGAATGGATGTCATTCACGCAATCTCACGGAAGAAGTCAGATGGAAGCTAACGAAGCCTGGTATTTCACAGGAAAGTAAAGGATGACAATAACTTGTGATCGTGACAACCGTTACTGCTTCTACCATCCGTAGCCTTTTGGTGCTATGGCACAGATGAAATTGCTATATGTAGTTCTCCCAGGAGCTTACCATAGTCTGACCCAGAGGAACACTGCCGGCCCCGGTTTGTGTTTCTAGAGTGTGCCTCCTTCAAATCTAAGTTGTTTGTTAACGATCAACGATTATGTAACATGTCTCACAAATGGCTGGCAAACAGCAAAAGAGAAATCTGCTTTATTGGGAAGGCTTGGGGCCTGCACAAACACTGGGTTCAATTCATTGCCTGTTGTTTTCGGAGATGCATCCGTTTCCTGACCTCTGGAATGCGTATCAAAGTAACCCCTTACCTCGGGCTTGTTGGGGGGGGGGGGCTAGAGGGGGTTGGTGCTATAAATTGCCAGACACTTGGCAATCATTGTCCCTACCTTCCACAACCACCAGGTCCTTGCAAAAATTCCAGGTATATAGGGGTGGTCCGGAGGGTGCCCGGTGTGTCTGGGGGGCGGGGAGGACCTCAGCATTGCAATGCATGCACTACTTTCTTAAGGTCGAATTTATCTTTTCTCCAAACCAAGTCTGTGACAGACTTTTCCAACCTGAATGTCAGGTCCGCTTAAGCTCCCACCCAAAGTAAAGGATTACCCCGCTCAGATTTCTCTCAGCTCCCGCAGAGTAAAACCACAGCCAAGAGCCAAGACTCTGACACGGGGTTCCTTTCTCATTCTAGGCCAGGAGGAGCTGGGATCTGACATGAACTATTAGGAATTCCTTAAGCAACAGCAGACTGGGAGCAGCAACTGTCAGTGTTAATGAAGCAAGTTCAAACTCCTCCAGCCGCCCTCCCCCCAGCAGTAAAAGTCACGAAGGTAGACAAATGTGCTGAGTTGACTCATCCCCCCCTCAATCCAGGGCAATCATCTTGATGGTGATGTTCATCCCGACTGTGCTAAGCAGGTGACCTGTGCTGTCAGCAGTGGGATTTGGAGCCGCCACTGGAACACACTGTGGACTATTAACGATGTCATATATGGGGGAAGGGGTTGACTAAAGCTCCAAGGTCCCAGAGGTTTTCATTAATAGGAATTTTCGGTTCAATTCTAGTCCCTGAACACATGGGAGGAAAACAAGACACGGGGCTGATGAGAGTGGGAAAACCCGGTTGTTAGCACAGAGAGGAATGTCGGGGGACTTGAAACTGTCATCCTTCTCCACCAAGGCCAGATTACCCAGGGACAGAGAAAGATGCCGGGGCTGCCTCCACGCTCACTCTAAACATGCTACCCTCTTATCAAGCCAACTCCATTCCCTACTTTCTAAGAGATCACTCACCCTTACTTTCAGCGGTTCCACCCTCAGATTCCTCTGAGGGAATGAGACGCTCAGCCCTGCTCAGATAGGAGCAGAATAGGAAAGATCTCAGGGCAGCCGGACTCTTATCTCCCACACGGGCTCAGATATGCTCTCAGCTTTAAAGAATCCACACCATCCCAACCTCCTCTTCCACGATGCCTTCCTTGATTTTTCTAGCACATACTTGTGCTTTTCCCGCAGTGCTGGGGATTGGATCTCAGGTCTTGTACCTGCTAACCCTGCATTCTTTGCTAAGAGGCTTTAGCTCCAGCCCCTACACCTGCAACTTCTATGTGAGGCAGACAACGGGGCTATACAGACACTTTTCTCCATCTCGAGATCTGATCTGTCCTTCTCAGATTATAAACTCCTTAAGAACAGCATCCATATTCTAAGCTCCTTAGAATCATCTACCTAGTTCTAGAATTTGGCTATTAGCCTAGCTGGAGGCTGTGCAGCCTCTGAAGTCTCTCTATACCCTGGGAGAATTTAAGTATTCTTAAACCAGTTCTTCAAGAGAACAGCATCGTCAGCCTTGCTTGCTATTGGACCTATATAAACTTACTCCCTGGTTCCCATGGTCATCCTAATGCCTGAAGATCAAGTCCCTAGTTCCTATTCTGGTGACCCTTTTATGATCGGATATTATATTCTCGCTCCTTTTAATCCTCTTAATAACCCAATTCTGCCCTGAGCCTCTCCCTCCAGGTGCAGTCCCTGCTGGCCACCACCCAGAGCCGCCAATGTGGATTTCAATGCTGCCCAGACCTCAGCACTGAGCCAACTGTACTCCACCCACCGCAGTCCCTCTCTCTCTCTCTCTCTCTCTCTCTCTCTCTCTCTCTCTCTCTCTGGCACTGGGTGCCAGCCTGTTTTCTCCCTGGCTCCTGCTGCCAAGACCTTCTGGGAATGCCTGTGTTGCTCCGGGTTTCTGGCTGGCCTCTGAGTCCTTTCCATTCCGCCACCCACCTGAGCTTTTGCTCTGAGATTCTGAAAAGCACTCCTCTTAATGTTAAAGAACAGAGGAACACACAAGCGCAAAGGCCCGTTTCACAGATGAGCTCTTCGTTTGGGAAGATTTCCATTCCTTCTAGAATTTATATTCCCCTGTTTCAATCATTTAGTACCATTTCCAAGTACTCCAAAAGTTAAGCTTGGAATCTTTTTTTTTTTTTTAATCACAGAGGTTCTTACAGATCATTCACCCAAACCATCTTATTTTGTTCCTAGTCTCAACTTTACTACCCTACAATCAAGGTTCTATTTAGAACTTACTGGCATAGGGCTTTTTGCTAATGATGCCTTTAGCAAGGAATTCTCTTTGTCAGTAAATTGCCATGATGCTAGAGTTGCTATAGAAAGTGCAAGCTTAGTAATCAGTTACCATCAAAATGCATTTATCCATTTCAAGGTGGAGACGGTTTCCCTTCTACACCCATAAAGAGGGCACAAGTGCACCTCTATGCTCTCTCTCTCTCTCTCTCTCTCTCTCTCTCTCTCACACACACACACACACACACACACACACAATGTGATTAGCTAGTTCTGTCTGGAACAATCATAATGCCCCCAAGCTGGAATGACAACATCATTTTATTGATGCTGAAATAGGAGGCTGATAAGGCAAATCCCAGCAGGCAAAGCAGCAATGTGCTGCTTTTATGATTCATATTTCAAAAATGATGCCATGGCACTAAAAATGCAAAGCAGCACTTGTTTGTATTGGCAAAAAGCGCCATTAAGGGCAGTCACCTTGGCTGTGCCTGTTAAGTTCCTGAGGGAGAAGCATTGCAAGCAATCCCCCTGCATGCTACAACACCCTAACCCCCAAGGTTGTAATGGACACTTGGCTTCTCCTATCACAAGTATTTCTCTGTGCTTTATGCTATGAGAGGCTACAAAAACTGGGACTTTTAGCCGGGCGAGGGTGACGCACGCCTTTAATCCCAGCACTCGGGAGGCAGAGGCAGGCGGATCTCTGTGAGTTCGAGACCAGCCTGGTCTACAGAGCTAGTTCCAGGACAGGCTCCAAAGCCACAGAGAAACCCTGTCTCGAAAAACAAAAAAACAAAAAACAAAAAACAAAAAACTGGGACTTTTATCCTGAGTCATAATCTTGCTACTGAGCTTTAAAGATACAAACAAAATTGCACATAACATCAGGAGTATGGGGAAGAGAAGGAGATTGGGTGAGGGGTGCTAACAAAAACTAAGGATATATGAAAAAGCCTTATGGAAACCCACCACTCTGTAAGCTGATTTAAAATATGTTTTAGAAGATGTTTCAATAGAGGTACTCGTTGTGGATGGTAAATGCTTCCCCCAGAAGACATAGCTTATTAAAATCTTAGTGCCAGGTGTGTGATACCCTGTGAGTTATTGGTCACAGAGGCCCTAGAGGACCCTCAAACGGCATCACTATTGCCATTGCTCTTACTTGCCCACTCTAATGAGATAGTAAGATAGTCTTGCTGAAGACCATCTTACCAGTACACTCTGATTGTAGGACACATAAATCCATCTGGAACTGACACGGAAACAATCTCCTGTAGCTGGAAGTTTCTAATCCCTCCTGGTCCCACAGCTTCTTTTAAAACAACCACTCAGAGACTTAATATTAATTAGAAACTGTTAGGCCTTTTAGTTCAGGCTTATTATTAACTAGCTCTTACAATTTGAATCAACCCATTTCTATTAGTCTATATTTTACCACAAGGCTCATGGCTTTTATATCTTGCTTCCCCCTTGGTTGCTGGCATCTCCCAGACTCCACCTTCTTTATCCCTGTATCTCTGCTTCAATTTCCCACCCAGCTCTATTCTGCCTAGCTGCTGGCCAGATCAGCTTCTTTATTAACCAATGGTAATAAAATATCTTTACAGCATACAGAGAGATATCCTACATTATCCTCCCTACTGGCTAGCTTTCATAGTGCTGTAGATTCAATTCAGGTAGCTCAGAGAGAAAAGCTATCAATGGACTTACTTAGAAGTGGGCCCTACATGCTACAATACCAGGTAAGATGAACCACAGGTACAATGTTGGCATGATAGTTATAGGGGTAAACAAATGTTCTCTGGTTGGATTTAAAGCCAGCTACATAGAAGGGAATTCATGTCTAGTGTTGTAAAACTGGTCCAAAGTCTATGGCTGGGAAGATCATAGGCCTACGAGGAACCGTGTTGTCTAACTGCCTTCTAAATATGTGTTTTATACCCATAGATTTATGCCACTTTCAACCTTGATGAGGGAAGGATCTTTTTGCAGTGATCAATAGTTAGTGTAGAAACTCCTACCTGGTCAAAGTGCTGAGAGTCAATGATTGTGGGTGTTTAGCTCTAAATGGGACATTTGTGTGAACCCTATAGAGCTTATGAAGCATTGCAAAAGAAGTAGAAAAAAATGTTAGAGCCAGAAGGCCTGGTAAAGTGCTACCGAATGCTGTCTGCTGGACGTGACATCTGCTGGACGTGACATGGCTGCTGCATTCATGAACTTGCAGCAGCTCACAGTCTCCTGCACAAGATCAAACTATTCAATAAATTCAGCATGGAAGCAGGCTCTATGAGGTTCCACCTCTACCTGAGGAGCTATTAGCAATTAGTGATCACTGAAAGAGGAGAGATCTCAGAAGAGGACATAAAAGTGGAAGAAGCGCACATATTAGGGATGTCTGGGGGTCATTGGAAAGAGGATTGGATGGATATATATATGTGTGTATGTGTATTTATATGTTTATATATGTTAAATATATATGTATATATCCTTCCAATCCCCTTTCCAATATATATATTTAACATACATAAGTATATATTTAACATACATTATATATATATAACACATTATATATATTCATAAAATGTATGTGTGCATATGTTCGTTATTTTTCCTTTGCTGCAATGAAACACCATGACTAGAAGCAACTTATGGAAGGAAGCATTTACTTGGGCTTACCACAGGGGTAAGAGTCCATCATCATAGGGAAGCATGGCAGCATGAGAGTTGAAAGCTTACATCTTCAAATGCAAGCAGAAAGCAGAGCCTGGAAGTGACATGAGGCTTTTAATATCAAAGCCACCCCCTGCAAGTGATCCACATTCTTCCAGCAACACTGCACCACCTAGACCTCCCAAAATAGGTTTGAGATCAAGAGTTTAATGTCTAAGCCTATGGGTGACATTTCTCATTCAAACCACCAAATGTATGACACGTATGAAGTCATCAAGGAATAAATAAAGAAAACTAGTCTTCAAAGGAAATACAACTAAAAAAGAAAATGGTTTTGAGATTCAATAACCAGTATTGTATCCTGCTCAGCCCTGTCTATTGATGGGCCACTACAACGGACTGAATGCCAGGCTCCCCAAATTCATATGTTAGAATCTAATTCTAAATGTGATAGCTTGGCCCTTTGAAGTGGTTTGGTCATGAGGTTGAGGCTGTCCTGTAGGAGACTGATGCCCTTATGGAAAGGATCCTGAGAGCTCCGCTGCTCCTTCGTGCACGTGAAAACAGGAATTAGTCCCTTACCAGATGCCATATGTACTGGCAATTTGTTCTTAGATGCCTCAGGCACCAGCACTGTAAGAGCTAAGTTCCTGTTGTTGAGATGTCATCCAGTCCATACGTTTTGTTACAGTGACAGTGGGCTAACATCATCTCTGTTCTGGAGTCCAGCAGCACCAGGAAAGATGTATTGATTCTCTCTTGGCTTTGGTTGGGCAGAAAAGAATTCCGCCCAGTGATAAAAACCCCTGGGAAAGCCTCCCCTCCCTCACTGCCTTGGGCTTTCAAAAGCTTGCTTCTTGTTTCTTAGAATCCAGGGACTAGAGGAACAATTTCTGCCTTTTTTTTTTAAGCCACATAAGCATGAGCTGTGCGTTGGAAGAAAAAAGGCTACAAGTCAGAAGAGATGCACTTCATTCCTCTTATCTTAGGTGCAGTGTTTGACATGCAGTGTCACAAGTTCTCTTTCTTTAAAACGCAAGCCTTGGGGTGTGGACACCTGTCACCTATGAACATCCAGAGCCTCGTGGGTATGCAGAACTGGCTTCAGCTGACCGTCCTGCACCTGGACGTGCTTCCCGAGGGCCTGGCTAACCCGTGAACATCCAGAACTCGTGGGTATGCAGAACTGGCTTCAGCTGACCGTCCTGCATCTGGACGTGCTTCCCAAGGACCTGGATAATGAGTCAGTGAGGAGCCCGAAATGAACTATGGGTCAGCTGCAGCTTTACGCTTCCCACTTACACAACCAACACAAGAGGGGGCACAGGGGGACTTGCTGGAAACGGACAATCCGATTTTGTTTTGGAACCATGGTTCGTAAATTGCACACTAAAGAAGAGGCTTAGAGCCAGTGAGCAGCCGTGAAAGCCGAAGTGAGCCAGCTTGTACAGTCTCGTTTCCACGTCTCTAATGCAGCTCGGCTCAAAAATCAGAATGCTTGACACCGGCAGAATTCTGGGAGAGGCTGAGATCTGCTTGACAGCTCAGGAGCCTTATTTCAAGCATTCAGTCAAATACCACCCTGGGGTCTGCTGAGAAGAGACTGAGCTGAGTTCTTAAATCTGTCAGTCTTGAGGTGGGGAGACAAACTGGACTTGACCTGACCAAGAGAGCAATTCTGCAGAAGGGTGGTTCTACATCATCAAAGCTAGGGGGAAAAAAGTGAGACATACACCAGGCTAAGAATTAAGAATGTGTGGAGAGTCTGCATGGAAACAGGCCTTTATCCTAGCGCAGAACTGAATTTGGGACAATATGAGTAAGTTTGGGCAAAGATTCCAGAGAGAACACACTCAAGCAGGATGAAACGTGCCTGTAGTCCTACTGCAGGCAGAGGCAGGAGGCTCCTGAGTATGAAGCCAGTCTGAGACTGTCTAAAACACACACACACACACACACACACACACACACACACGCACGCACGCACAGAACCTGGCTGACACTTTCATTCAGCCTTCGCGAACATGCACAGAATGCTGGCTCTCCGGGTTGCCATGGTTTTTGTGGGAAAACTGTGAGAAAAATACATGGGTGTTATCGAAGGTGCTAAATTTGTGGTAACTTGTTACTCAGTGTGGAGCGAGAATCCACAATTTATAAATGGCTTCTCCTCTTCCTCTTCCTTCTTCCTTCTTCTCCTCCTCTGGATGTACCTCACACATCCTAGGCAATTGCCCTGCCCCGAACTAAATTCCTAGCCAATGTGAGTGCTTTAAAACAAATAAACAAAAACAAAAACAAAAAAAAACCTTTTGTCAAAGAGACCGAACCAATTAAGCCTACCAATTACTTTGGGCCAAACCTATCAAACAGTCCCTTGCTACTCAAAGTATGGGTTCTCAAAATCCACCAGAACTACTTATTCATCAGCAATAGTGCACCTCAGTTTCCATCTGGATGTACTGAGTCAAAAATCTTCATTCTAAGAGAGCTCCTGGTGATCAGCATACATGTTATAGAGAGGGACAAACAGTGTCCAAGTCAGTGCTAAAGATCTTGATTCAGTAAAACCTGAGTTTCTGGCGTGGCTCACCAGTTTTATTAGCTGTGTGACTGGATACGCATTGCTGGGCCTTGCTGAACTTCTAAAAATAGAGCAAGCGAAACTTACAGCATGTGAATGTGGAGAGAGAATTCAACAAGGCAGCGAGTTTTAGCCGATCTTTAACCTAGCACTGAGTGAAGGCTTACTAACTTAATAAATGCAGTTATTATTGGATTGGGCACTAATAGCAAGGTTAACCAAACATCAAAGGAACAGGCAAACTGAACCAGTTGGGAGAGTGAAGGCTCTAGCCGACATCCTCATCTGGAAACATACTGTCTCCTCAGGGACTGCAGAAGGCTGTGACCTTAGTTTTCTACCCCAGAAGCCTTCCCTAAACCAGACAGGGTCAGTCATGCCCTTATCAGTACCTGTGCACCTCGCTCCCCCAGGTCCCGTCAGCATTATCTCTGCCGGACTTGACCTCACTGAGCTAATGAGTTCTGTCCTTAAGCCCCAGAGAAGGCTCTCAGAACCCCTGGGCAGGCGGTATGTGTCCCTGAGTTTCAGTGACAGCTTCCTCACAGAAAAGATGAATGGGTAGTCTAGGGGCAGTCGAATCATCAGGGTGGTTTCACAGAAATCTGAGATTCTGGTTTTGGGCTTTTTGTTTTTTGGTTGGTTGATTGGTTGGTTGATTTTTGCTGTTGTTGGTGGTTTTTTTTTCTGTTTTTTTATTTTATTTTATTTTCGAGACAGGGTTTCTCTGTGTGTCACTGGCTGTCCTGGAACTAGCTCTGTAGCCCAGGATGGCCTTGAACTCAGAGCTCCACCCTCCCCTGCCTCCTAGTGCTAGGACTGAAGGCTTGCACCACCACTGTCCAAGCGTTTCATTTTGTCTCAATGCTGGAGAAAGTAGTGCTAATGGCGCTTGTTTTACCAAGCACCAAAGAGACACTGAGGATGGCAGTTTCAAATGACCAATGCTATGGTTTCTCCACTCCGCTCTGGAGAGGCCCCTGGCTCTCCCTCCCGGCTGCCCTGTTCTCAGCAATGTTCCTTTGGCCTCCTTTATTATCATCTCTGTCTGAGCCAATGTGATCTCTGTGACTCAATTTAAGTAAGGAAGATGATGTGGCTAGGGACAACAGGGCTCCTTTACAGAATGTCCCAAGCGCCAGGCACTGCTTCTGCATTATTTACAGTCCTTGTGATAACTCCAGGAAATAGGCATTGTGCTCCTTTTAGTCAAGGAGAACTGAGTGCCCAAGCTTACACCGCTGATAAAACAGCCTTGAATTCAAACCTGCGTCTCCTTGATTTTGAGGCCTGTGTTCTTCTCTGTCTCCACATTTCAGCTGCTGTCCCTACCGTTTTTCCTGACCCTTTACCTAGGCCTTTGAGGCCTCTGCCCAGTCAGCTTTTGAGTTATCTTCTGGCCTTCTCGGGACTACACACTCCTCCTGTCTGCCTGCTGGGTACACGTGACATTCACCTATTTCATGTTGGTCCACGTGCTCTGAGCCCAAAGTTTCCTAATCTCACTACCCACAAGAGTATCTGTGCACACCTTTAATTCCAGCACTCTGGAGGCCAAGGTAGGTGGATCTCTGAGTTCAAGGCTAGTCTGGTCTACCGAGCGAGTGAGTTCCAGGACAGCCAGGGCTACATAGAGAAACCCTGTCTCAAAGAAAAAGAAAAAAATAGAAAAAAAATAGTGTGCTAACCATTGAGACATAGCCTGAAGCTCCCAGAGTCTGGGAGTGCCTGCACTACTCAGGGTTCTTTAAAGAGCTAGGACCAACAAAATATGCAGGTGGATTTTGAAAGGAAGCTTATTAAGGAACAGGTTACTGCAGTTCGGGGGGCCTGAGAAGTCATCTGTGGGTTCATTCTCTGGGAGAGTGGTAGCCTGACTCAGGCCAAGCCTAAAGGATAAGCAAAGGAGGGAAAGTGATAGATAGTGATTTATAGTGGTTGATATTGATTAGTAGTGATAGCGGTGGTGATTGATAGTGATTGATAATTGGAAGCCTAAAGCCCAAGAGCCTACCTTACTAGTAGGTCCTCCAGCCCAAAGGCTGGCAAGCTTGGGTTCTGATAGCCAAGGCAGGCATCAGCAGGTCCCAGGCATTCATTTCCCCTTCTGTCTGCTCTCTTGGTGTCTCTACCTACACTGCAGGTCTTCCCCTCCTAACCTATCCAGACTCACCTGCTGACCTCCTCTGGAGACACCCCCCACCTGCACCCTGAGCAGATAGGTCCTTGGTTCCTAGGTATTTCTGAACCTAGTTACATGGAACCTCAAATTAACCTTCTGCAACAGTTACTGTGTTTGTTGCTATGGAGAATAATTGGCAGAAGCATCTAAAGAGATGAAAAGTTGATTTGGGCTCATGGCTTGAGTAGCGTCCATGATAGCAGGGAAGGTGTGGGCAGAGTTCATGGCAACTGGAGTTTATGACCGAGACCGCTCAAGTCTCTGAAGACAAGAAAGCTGAGAGGCAAGGGAAGAGGAAGCAGCTTAGCTAGAAGCCCAAGGCCAACCTCCAGAGACCTACTACCGCTCAGCCAAACTTCACATCTTAAAGGTTCTATAGTCGCCTCAAATAGTTGAAGGCTAAATGTTCACTTGAGCTGGTGTGTGTGCACGCGTGCTAATGCGTCGTGTGTGTGTGTGTGTGTGTGTGTGTGTGTGTGTGTGTCTATGTTGACCCCCTTTCTAGACCTAACTGCCTCAGAAAGAGAGTCATATACATTTCTCACCCTAGCTCATGAAAACCTGCTCCAGGTTCCTCTCTGCTCCTGCTGTGTTCAACATTTGCTTTCCCCCTTTCTTTCAAAACTACTTTGGATTATCCAGATCCATTCTGCTGCTTCCAGAAAGGCGCTTTGACCTGCAACCATAACCACCTCCTCCCCATCTGGCTCCTATGACCCTTCCAAATTCCAGTCCTCTTTCCCAGCCAGAGGTCTTCCATCCATTCTTTGTGATTTTCTGCTAGGCCTTTGTTTCTGCCCCACTCTGCCAAGAATGCTAACCCTCCCATTTTCTCTGTAATCGTTTTATATTATCCAAGAGGGGTTACAAAATCTGTCTTCTCCACAGAAATGTCCTGACTCTTTCCAACTGGACATAGTGTCTTTATTGTTGTGCTGTGGTATTTTATCCTGATTTCTCTGGAAACAATCATTTTGTGTATTTCATCAGAGGAAATGATAGAACTAATTTTCCCTTTCAAAGATATATGTGTTTTTGGATTTGATAAACTTACAGTCTCTAACAAATGTCGTCCTCTCTGTAAGTGCTTGATATAAATTCACTGATACTCAGCTGGCTGGACGGCTGGCTAGGAGTTCCTAGGCACTGAATTCCTGTCTGAGCTTTGGCAGCCAGGGAGCCATGGCAAAAGAAAGCTGATTCATTTGAGGGAACAGCTGTCATAACCACAGAGAGGAAGAATAGTTGGAACAAGTGAACCACCCTAGAGATAAAATCAGGCCGTATGCACTCAGGTTATATCAGTAGAATACTTGAAGACGTATGTAGCAGATAATCCAACACAATCTCAAAACTAGATACCATCACAAATAAATTTATTGACTTAAATACAGGAAGTCCGGGGAGGAGAGAGTTTGGTGTATCCAATATCCTTTTCTATATATGTATATGAAAATATATATTCAAATATATAATATATGTTATATATTTAAATGTCCCACAGACTTGCCTATAGGCAATCTGACAGAGAAAATAGATCAATTAAAATTCCTTCTTCCAAAATGACTCTAGCTTGGGTTCAGCTGACAAAAAACAGAAACAAACCCAAAACCTAACACGCACACACTCCAACACATCCCCTTCCTGGTTTCACCTCCTCTCCTTCCTCCATCTTTATGTCCCACGGAGTCCAGATTAAGGCTGTCTGTAAGTACATGGGTGTGTGACCATCCACTGGAACACGGTCAGCCTACCAGTGACCACATGCTCAGCGAATAATGACCAGCAGCCGTCAGCTGCCAAAAGTTCTTCTGCTAGGGGTGGGGCCTCAAGAGTCCTTAGTTCGTCCCTGTTAGAATATTGCCTGGCTTGATCTGCTTTGCATCTCGTGCAGGTCATCGTTTCTGTGAGTTGGTAAGTGCAACGTCCATGCCGCTCCCACAAGATAGCATTTCATCGTGCTCCTTCCTGTCTTCTACCTCTTCCATCCTTCCTCCCCTTCTTCCTCAATAGCCCCTCAGCTTTGTGGGGGGTGATATAATGTCGCCCTTGGAGCTGAGCGCTCACGGTCGCTTGTCCCCACGGGTCTCTTCTTTAACCACTCCCTCTTGTAAAAAAGATGCTTCTCTGATGAAGGCTGTACATAGCCAGAATCTAGAGGTATAAAAATAAACATTTAGAAAGCAGTTCGATGATTTGTCAACTTGATGCAAGTTGGAGTTGTCTGGGAAGTGGAGCCTCATCTGAGAAAAATGGCGCTATCACATTGCCAGTATGCAAGTTCATAGGGCATTTTCTTCATTAATGTTTGATGTAGCAGGGGCTGGTCCATAGAGTGGGTGCTACTCCTGGGCAGCTGGAAGGGGGCTTAGCCACCCGTGGGAGCAAGCAGTGGTAGTCCATAGCTTCTGCTTGAGTTCCTGCCTTTAGGTTTCTGCCTTGATTTCCTGCCCTTGTTTCCCTCATGACCAAGCAAGACTTACGAGTTTTAAGTTAAAATAAACCTTTCCTCCCTAAGTTGCTTTTGATCACAGTGTTTTATCTCAACAATAGAAAGCCTAACTAAGACATGCAGCATGACCATCCTAGGCTCCCTTCTAGACCTATGATCTCCTAGTCCTTGGCTTATGATCAAGCTTACAGTGTGGGCGTCAACTTTCTCCTGTGGCACAGGGTTCAAATCCTATCAGAAAGTGGTTGGTTACTTACAAAACATTTATGCCAATGGCCCTTTCCTGGCTCTCTGCTGTGTTACCGCAATGCTGCCTTCACCCTGAGGAAAGCCTCCTGAGACTTGGAAGCTTCTACTAGTTACTAGGTTCATTCTTCCCTCCCGCTGGCGCCCTACGGCTTTTTGTTTGTTTGCTTCCCTGTTCACCTTTTATCAATATGCATTAATAGCACAAAATAATTTTTGCTGTTGTCATTGCTTTGTTTTCAAGACAGGGTTTCTCCGTGTAACAACTCTGCCTGTTCCAGAACTCACTCTGTAGACTAGCGTGGCCTCAAACTCACAGAGATCTGCCTGTCTCTGCCCGCCGAGTGATTAAAGACGTGCACCACCACACCTGGCAGCAAAAAATCATTTTTTAGTATAACATTTCTACACGCGTATATGTTTTTATTATACTCACCCTACCTCTACTCTTCCTTGCCCCACACTGCCCATCCCCCTCTTACTCTTAAACACTCCCCCTTTTACATTGTATCTTCATTTTTTTTAAAACCTGGGTTCTGCACTGAGAAAAGATTGTGAGATTTGTCTTTTTAAGACTGGTTTAGCCGGGCGGTGGTGGCGCACGCCTGTAATCCCAGCACTCGGGAGGCAGAGGCAGGCGGATCTCTGTGAGTTTGAGGCCAGCCTGGTCTACCAAGGGAGTTCCAGGACAGGCTCCAAAGCTACAGAGAAACCCTGTCTCGAAAAACAAAAAAAAAAAAAAAAAAAAAAAAAGACTGGTTTATTTTGCTTTACATAATTATCTCCACTTCCACATATTTACTTTCAAATGACACAGCTGTTCTTTGTTTGCTTTTGTTATTCGTTATGGCTGAATAAGACTCTCCCATGGCCCTGTCTTAAAGGCAAGTAAGCATCTTTCCAGAACTGCCTAGAAAAATCCATATGCTTTAGTTAGCCCACATAGTCCTATGACAAACTACCTGACCAGCGCCACTTACGGGAGAAAGGTTTATTCCTGCTCACAGTTGCATGGACGATACAGGATACAGTCCATCCTGGCAGGGTGGAGACAGGACCACAAGCCCTGCTGCTCATGCAGTAGTCGGGAAGAAGAGAAACAGGAAGTGGGCCTGGGCTCTAAAACCTCAAGGCAACCCCCAGTGATGTACTTCCTCCAGGAAGCCTCTACCTCCTCCTAAAGTATACATAAGCTTCTCAGTCACCACCAGCTAAGTGCTCACACAGCTGAGCCTTATGGGAGGCATGCTATATTCAAACCACAAAACCATGTTTCTAACTTACTGGGTCAGTCCGCCTAGGGCAGCCTAACTCAGACCCCGTCTCAGACAGCTGGGATGAACCAAGACTCGGGGGACAGAGGCAGACTCTGTGGGTTCAAGGCTACCCTGGGCTACACAAGATCAATCCAGAAACAAATCCAGATGGTGGTGGTTCACATCTTTAATCCCAGTGTTTGGGAGTCACACACTTTTAATCTCAGCACTAGGGAGGTGGAGACAGGAGTGATACGGCTGGATGGAGAGAGGAAAATAAAGAGGAAGAGACAGGAACTCAGTGGAATGTGGAGTCTGAGGATTCATGGAGACAGGATCTCACCCTTTGGGTCTAAAGGTTTGATAAAGGTAAAAGGTCTCTCTAGTGGTTGGTTGCTTTGCTTTTCTGATCTTCAGCTTGAACCCCAATATCTGTCTCTGGATATTTTTTATTATTCATGCTACAAACCCATTATGTGGATACTTCTGGACTTATTACATAGGAAACCGTGTATGGAGGCCACCCTTGTTCAGGGCTAGTTCTCAGTGCCTTACCGTTTGAGACAAGCAGTAAGCAACCGAAAGCATGTGACCCAAAAGTCTCATTGTCACAGATCTTGCAATCCCCTGCTGGCCTGAGAATCCTTCAGTGTTTCCTGTGCAAATCCACTGCTGGATCAAGGGGACTCACAGAACGGTGGCTGGTAGGTAGTGCTAGTCTAAGCAGCGCTGCAAAGACAAAGAAGGGTTAACTGCTGTGAGTTAGAATAACAGAGGGAAGTGCTTGCTACTCTTTTGAAGGCAGCATTCATTAGGCCAAATTGTAGTACCAACCTGAGTCCCTTCCTTCTAAATTTGTTCTCTCTTCCAACTCCCGATTTCCTTGCCCCCACTTTCCCGCTTTTGTGTTTCTTACCTTTTCCGAGTTCAAGAAGACATCTGGCAAAAAGTATGAGTGTAGCATCTGAGGGCTGTGGCATACCTCTGTGGCAGAGCATATGCTTGGCACACATAAGACCCTATGTTCAACCCACATGCCAATAAATAAATACATCTGAAAATAAATAAATCAGAGCATAGAGCCTAGAATTGATTTCCTGTGTGGGAATTCTTACTTTTAAACCACTACTTCATGTTTTTGAGCTTCTGTTTCTCACTGCTAGGTCATACTAACAATTATGTCTATCTTTCTGCCTTATTATGAGATATTTAAAGCAATGTGGACCAACACCAATTACAGCTGCTTAAAATTTCTTCTTTGTTATTGCATGTGTAGTGTGTGTGTGTGTGTGTGTGTGTGTGTGTGTGTGTGTGTGTGTGCATATTCTGTGTTCATGTGCAGACAGAGGCCTAAAGTTAACAGGAATCTTAGTTAATTGTTCGTTATCTTATTTATTGAGACAAGATTTCTTGCTGAACACAGAGCTTGCAGATTCTAGAGAATCTATATCCACCCTGTCCTGAGAATTCCATTGTCTTAGTTGGGTTTCTATTGCTATGAAGAGACACCATGATCATGACAACTCTTATAAAGGAGAACATTTAATTGATGTGGCTTACAGCTCAGCAGTTTAGTCCATGACCATCATGGTGGGACATGGCAATGTGCAGGCAGGCATGGTGCTGGAGCTGAGAGTTTTTACATCTTGATCCAAAGGCAACAGGAAGTAAACTGACTCACTGGGCATGGCTTGAGCATATATGAGACCTCAGAGCCTGCCTCCACAGTGACATTCGTCTTCCAACAAGGCCATACCTCCTAATAGCACCACTCTCTTTGGGGGCCATTTTCTTTCAGACCACCACGCCCATCTTTACCTCCCAAATGCTGGTTTCCCAGGTGACAGTCACATAAGTGATTTTCATGTGGGATCTGGGAAACCAAAATCCATACTTGTGGAGCAAGTCCTTTATCCTCAGAGCCACCTCCTCGGTCCTGTCTTTTCTTTCCCATCCATTCTCTTTTAATTGTAACACACCTTCATCCTCTTCTTTGCTCTGTCCCAGAGTTAGAGATGCTAGAAAGCAGGCAGAATTGAAGTCTGTGGAATTAAACATTCTGCTGCGGAACGGAACAGAACCTTTTCGGTTTCTCTGCTCTTCTTCATTTTAGCTAAGGTATTTAAAGGATGCTATACGCATATATTTAAGGCAGAGATGGAAATGCACAGAACCAGTCGAGAGGAACACATATGTGGTACATATGCAAGCAAAAGAGCCAATGCTCTGTTCTGTGTAAAGAAACTCTCAGCTATTTCTGACTTCCTCTGGGCCTGGAGTGCTCAGCTGTTAGTTCAGTTTCTGATGCGACCAAGACTGTGGCTCTGGTTCCAGAATGTGGCTACCCTACTTTCCTTACAGAGCTCCGGCTGCTCTCCTGACCCTGACCAGCCACCTGTAAGTGCCTCCAAAGGTTATGAGGTTGGAAGAGGTTGAAGCAGAGCCAAACTTTGGCGGGAACAACACAGCGAGAAATACATGCCATTGTTGGGACGGGTGTCAGCACATGCTGTGTGTTGGTGAAGAGCACACAGCCTATGGGTAACAATCTTCATCAGTTTGACTGATTTTGGAATTCTTGGAAGACTGTCTCTTGGTGTATCTGTGAGGTCATTTCTGGAAGGATTGCCTGAGGATTGCCTTGAATGTGGGTGGTGTCATCCTTTGGGTTAGGGAGCCCAGACTGAATAAAAAGAGTATGCATGATGAGCTCTGACGGTCTTCTCTCACTGCTTCCCAGTTAGCATCCTACTGGCTGCCACGCCTTCCTAGCCATGGTAAACTATGAGCCACAGAATCCACTCACTCCCTTGGATTGCCTTCTGTTAGGTATTTGCACATAATGATGAAAAGATCAAGACATCATTGCAGAATTCGTGGAAAACCAGTAGGTAAATGATAGGTTCCAAAGTGCTCAACAAACTGTCAAAAAGATTGCTACCCCCTCTCTCCTGTCTGTGTGTGTATGCATAGGGGGCGCTGGGTCAAGGCCAGGACCTTGCACGTGGTAGGCCTGTGCTCTCTCACAGAGCGACACCCAGAGCTGTTCCTGTCTTTAATGTCCCAGTTCTTCCTAGAGAGCGCACGTTTGCCCACACCCACACGCACCCTCACATCTGTGCTCACACATATAAAAAAGAAAGAAAACAAAACCAAATGTGAAAGAAATCCTTTACCCCCAGTGCAAGCTCTGTTTAGTTTAGAGGCTTTGGGGTTTGCTGCCTTTGGACTGGGGAGATGGCTCAGTGGTTAAGGGCTTGCTGCTCAAGTGTGAGGGCTGGAGCTCACACCCATAGAACCCATGTAAACGCTGGACAGGGGCGGTGGCCTGCCTGTAATTCCAACCTTGAATGGTAGAGATGGGATCCCTAGAGCAAGCTGGCTAGTTAGACATGTACACATATACCGATACACTACACTACACACACACACACACACACACACACACACACACACAGAGTGACTCATTTCATTTAGCATAATGTCCTCAGGGTTCAGCCTTATTAGGGAATGCTATAGGATTTACCTACTTTTAAATCTGAATAACATTCCATTATATGTGTAGACTTCATTTTATTTACTCGTTTACCCATTAATGGACATTTGGGTTGCTTCAAAGTCTTGGTGCTTTGAACATGGATGCAGAACCATTTAAGCTCTTGCTTCTCTTTGTTCATTTGTAGTGTGTAAGTTTTTCCAAAGGGGACTGATGAATCACCTTGACACTGTTCAATCTAGAATGTTTCTCTTTGTAGAATATGTCTTTGGCTTCCTCTAACTTAGTTGTCCTGGTCACTGGGCAACTTATTATAGAGTCTTGAATCCAACCAGCTATGGCAGGGTCATTGGTTTTGACTTCCTCTGAAAGTCTAAATAGCAAGAAGCACCTGGGCAATACTTTCCTTAAAATAGGTAGCCGGGGGTGTAGAGAGTTTCTGTACCAGTTTATCTCACGTGACTTCCCAGCAGGGATTCTTTCTTCTCTTGACTTCTTTGTCTCTTACTTAGAAAAAAAATAGGGTCCACTTTCTAGGACCTGTGAAGTCGGCAAGCATAAGCAACAGTTTAGCAACTTTGGCCCTACTTGGCTTGGGTTGTATACAACCCTCTTAAGTAATAATGTGCTTTGCAGAGGTCCCTTACGTATGTGTGCTGAGCACACACTCCACTCTAAACAATGCGCCTAGCAACCAGACCCCCCTACACACACACACTCGCACTGAGCTCCCCAACACACACACACACACACACACACACACACACACACACACACACACACACACCTCTAAATAAAGGTAGAACTTTTCCTAATGACAGTGAAACAGATCCTATTCAGTCTGGATTATTGTTGTCACATCTGAATAGAAAGATGAAAAGGCCTAGCTGGCCTGAACTGGTTTGTGATGAATGAGCAACAAGACGAAACTATATCATTAAGTGAACTTTGAGGAAGAATTCCCTATTTGTCATCTTATGCCTATGGATGTTATGGGAAAGAACGTGTAGAGAAGTGGTTGCGTGGCTTAATCTATCAATCAAAATAGTGAGCCATCCAATCTATTCCTATCCTCAGATCTCAAAAAGAGAACCAGACAGTAACCTGGGGCCTCTGTACGTTGTCATTCATATGCCCATTACTCTCTTGTAGCTTTATTCTGGTCTTTTCTAGTGCTTCACTTTAAATATACAGTTTGTGTGACTTCACAATAAAATAAATTTAATAATCTATTCCATTAAGAATATGAAAATCCATCTTCAATCCAAATCCAATCCAGATAGTGACCCCAACTACTGATAGTGCCTAGATAAGCTCACCACTGGCTGCATCTTCATGGGTGTCAACCAATCACAGCAGGAGCCCCTGAGAGAGGGTCTGGGGGCAAATGGATATATATTGCCAGAAATCATCCAAGTGACTGTTGGGTTGAAAAGGTGTGCTTCCTTTTTCTTCCCTGGGAGTTTAAGATGGTCTTGCTTTGTAACTCAGAGTTGCAATCCTTTTGCCTCCGTCTCCTGGGGAACATGCCAACACGCCCGGATGGAAGTTGCTGTTTCACCTGTCCCACTGAAGCCATTCTGAGCTGCCATCGTTGTTCATGCCTATCTGCCACGCTCTCTGAGATGGTAGATGTGATGGAGATGGTACTTACAGGTCCACAGGTAGACTGCATGTATAACTGACCAGAGACACTACTGGAATGAAGTAAGGAAGGCAAATGTCCCTGGGCTTCTTCTTTAACATCCAACTTAAATATCAGTTGCCCGAGTCTTCAATCTAAACCGAGTCATCCATGACACACTTTCTTGGAACCCCAGCCTTTCCAAGTAGCGCGAATGAAAACTTGACAGTTAATCAATCTCTCCTTTTTGATAGGCTTTCTACTCTTGGCTTCCAGAAAGCCGTGTGGGTTTTTTTTCTACCTGCCTAGCCAATCCTTCCCAGCATTATTTCACTGGTTTCTCATCCCACTCCTAGATCCTTACATGTCACCCTCCCCATTCAGTCTTGGGCTTTTCTCTCTGTGCTCTGTCTCTTGGGGGCTTCATGCCTCTAAATACCTCCCACCTCCAGGCTCGTGACTTTCCAGTTCACTCTCTGAGCCCCAGCCCACCTATGCAGCAGTCCACCAGACAGTCCAGAGTAGGCAACTGAGGCTAAAAAAGACCCGGCCCCGTTCGCTCTGCCTCGGAAACCAGCCCTTCTATTGCTCAATGGTAGCTGCATCTCCCTCTCCTATTGCTCAGATAACAACCTTGATGGTATCTGGGATTCCTTTCTTTCCTTGTTCCCTTTTAATTTATTGGCAAGGCCTAGCCACTCCACTTCCAAACCATATCCGTAGCTCACCCACTTCTTAACACCCCATTTGCCTGAGCGCTGTCACATTGGGCCAACGTTATTGCGATAGCCTTCCCCTTAGATGCTTGACCCTTCCCTTGACTTCTGGCAGCGAGAGTGATGGTATTAATACAGGGGACGGATTACTTGATCCCTTGCTTAAGCTCCCTGAGTCTTCTCCTTTTACAGCCTCAGAAGAGCCAGATCTCTCTCTCTGAATCTGCACCACTTGACCTTGGTTACACAGTCCCCTCCATGCTAAGGACCTGTGGGTTTTCACTGACTGCCATCTTTTCCTGAATGTCCTTCTTCTCGATATCCATGAGGCTAAAGCAATCAGTTCTTTCAGGTCTTTATTCATAGGACATCTTCTGGCTGATATTAGTCCAAGACTGTAGTCTCAGTACTAGGGTGCATGAGGCAGGAGGATCATGAATTCCGGCCAGCCTGGGATGTTTAGCCCTTACTTACATAGCCTGTCTCAACAAACAAACAAACTACAATAACAAGAACAACAAGAAAAAAGCCAGGCCTCCATCTCAAGGAAGGCTTTTGCCTGAATGTCTGAAATAAGCCATTCTCATACCATTTACAATCTCGTTTTAATTTTAACTTTGTGTGTCTGTGTGAGTGCTGCATGTACATATATATA
>NC_022009.1:19621410-19643934 GCF_000317375.1 Microtus ochrogaster | reverse complement strand
AGAGCTAGTACCAGGACAGGCTCCAAAGCCACAGAGAAACCCTGTCTCGAAAAACAAAAAACAACAACAAAAAAAAGAAGTGAGTTCTACAAGAAGATCCAATATCAAGCTGGATTCCTTTACTCTGGTATCCTAAATCTGAGCAGAGGTCCCAATAGGTCATAGAGAACAGTAAGTGGCTTATTTTTAACTAAACACTCGGAAATAATTGGCAGAAGGAATTGATTCTAATGGAGCAAGATAGCACAGACAACCCTACTGTTATAAGGCTGTGCAAATGGTCCTTTTTGTCAGCCTCAGCATGACACAAGGTTTTGTCCAAAGTCATTCTCCATAGCCCCTCAGAGTCTGTCAAGTTGAAACACACACAAGTCAAACGTACATGGACCAATGTGAAACCAAGCTTGGAGTTTGGTTTCTAAAGTCATTGTGATGGCAATACTTATGTACAGAAAAAGATTCGCTGAAACCCCTTAGATCACCCACATGGTACAGATCACACCATTTTATGCATTCTGTGCCATCTTAGTAAATTCAGCCCAGCCAGCTTTCCCTCTAAAGTTTAACAGATGGCCTAGGCTGTTTCTTTGGTTGAGAACCAGATGAAGTCGTTGGCTTGAATTTAAGGGCCATATTGTAGGAATGGGGGTTACATCTACATGTATATATTCATCTGGATTTTCTGTTGCTGAGCATATAGTTGAATTCAAACAACTCAAATGTTTGTGCACTGTAACTCCATTGTAACATTTGGTGTAATTATTGTTGTTAGGGCCCCTTCCTATCTGTCAAGGACCCACAACATCATGAGAGGAAGGAGGTGGAAAACAAACCTTTTGGAACCATTGACACAGTTGGTATGACAACTAGCAGAATGTCAACCATAATGATGCTTCCAGAAAAAAAAAAAACAGTCTCAATTGTACACAGATTGTAAATCTCTACAAAAGAAAGAGCATGGGTGCATTGCCAGCTCTATGCTGAGTGCTAGGTACTGTGTGTATATGTTGTCTCTTTGGAGTAGTTCATGGCAACCCTTTGAAGAGGATGTCACAATCCCAGCCATCCTGTGGTGAGTCTTTGCAACATCCAGGCAGGCATACAGGTTTGGCCCATTGCCTAACAAAACACACTGAGCCCCAGCATGATGCTGACACTCTGAGCCAAGCGTCTGATGAAACCCCCCTCTCCCCTTCCCTGGGGGAGTCTTTTTGTCCACACAAGTCTGCCTTGCTGGGATGCCTGGATGCCTCTTTGTCCACCCTCCTCAACTAACCAGAGTCTTTATCTAGAAAGAAAACAATAACAGTACAGCAACTCGATCCAAGAGTTTGGCCTTGTGATTCTCGCTTTGTTGGTAGAGCTGGGAGGCTTAAATTGCGCTTTCGCTGGAAATTATGAATTACCACGAACCACTCAGCCAACACGACAAAGGAGCTGTGGTCGCTTCCCACGTTTCTCTCTTGAATACATTCTTTACTTAGTGGCCTAGTTTCTGCGTTGAGTAACTGCTTTCCGTCAGCCCAGATCTCCCTGGGAGGACTTCTACTATATCACCATTGCTTGGGACAAGCAGTACTGGAATATTCTGTCTGTCTTGCTTTGTATTCTTCTTCTTGTTTTTTGTTTTGTTTTAGCCTCAGTAGGTATAATTTTTTTTTGCCACCTCCACCTCTCCCGAAATCATATTTAACTTATTGACTGTGTAGCCAATATTTATGTGTTCTGGTATTTCCCCATCTGTCTTAGGCAGTTTTCTAATGCTGTGAAGATAATCCATGACTAGGGCAAGTAATAAAAGCAAATATTTAATTGGGGCTTGCGTACAGTTTCAGAGGGTGAGTCTATGACCATCGTGGCCGAGAACATGGCAGCAGGCAGACAGGTTACACTAGAGCAGCAGCTGAGAGCTTCCTTCTTATCTAAGTTGGAGTTGAGGAGCAGAACAGGGGATTAAGACTGGTGTAGGTTTTTTGTTGTTTTTTTTTTTTTTTTTTTTGGTTTTTCGAGACAGGGTTTCTCTGTGGCTTTGGAGCCTGTCCTGGAACTAGCTCTGTAAGACCAGGCTGGTCTCGAACTCACAGAGATCCGCCTGCCTCTGCCTCCCGAGTGCTGGGATTAAAGGCGTGCGCCACCATCGCCCGGCTGGTGTAGGTTTTTTTAAACCTCAAAGGCAAACACATCTCCTCTGACACACCCACACCTCCAAATCCTTCCCCAAACAGTCCACCAGGTAGGGACTAAGCACTCACATATATGAGCCTGTGGGAGCCATTTTCATTCACACCACCACACCATACCTTTCTTTTCTAGGTACTCTTCCTCAGAAACCTGATTCATCCTACCACCGACCTCTGTGTTCACAAAGTACAAAGGACTCCAAGTTGACCACATTGATAATGACAGAGAGGAAGGAAGAGGTGTGGCAATTCTGCAGTTCATGTTTTTATATGACAAAGGTGATTTTTGGGATCTTTCACTAGCTTTTTCCATGGGACCAGACTTATAAGAAATATAACTGAGAAATGAGTCTGAGATGATTAGGCTCCAAACTACCTACTGACTCTACTTCCTCTCACTACTCTCCCTAAGTAGCAAACTTCCATTCGGTGAAGGTATTGGGCAACAATACTGATCAGGCATGGTTGGTTAAACAGTCTCAAGTATGAATGACAGACTGGTGTATGAGACCGCAAGCCCTGTGTGGTAGACTCTTGTGTGAGTCCCTACGTGGGTCTGGAAGCTTGACTTTGAAAAGAGAGACCAGACCAAGTGAAGGAGTTTCCCCAAATCATCAACAGTATGGATTATAAGTGTTTGGTCTGTGCACAGAACCGTGCGAGACTTCAGGGAGACCAGGTCTTCCAAGGAGATGACACTTGAGAGACCTCCTGTGTTAGAACAGACGGGCACCTCCTGGTAATAGAGTACACTCACACTGCACAACTTCCTAGGAGGGGTTTGAGTCCTAGTTTCATCAAAGTGCTGGTAAGGTTGGAAAGGAAGAGGGCAACTGTGAAAACCCAGCCCAGGTGGGGTGAGGGAAAGAGCCAGGTCATGGCCGCATGAAGAGTAGGGACATCCTCCCTCCCTACTGAACTGTGGGATAGCAGCCAAGTACGGTGACCCATCAGGGATGGACACAAGGAGACACATGTCATCCTGTCTACTCTCTCATCTCTTGGAGATGCTCCTGGTTAGCCCCAAGCAGAAGGTATTCCACCCATAAAAACCAGTTGCCCAGACATAACAGAAAATGAATAAAGCTAACGGGCCTCTCAAATAGCAAATGGAAGAAAAGCAAACAAACAAAAAAAATGTGCTGTAAATTGACACACAGTTTATATTTTAGAGGTTACAAATTATAAGAGTAAGTTATTTGTTTAGTAGCATTCTCATTATGCAGTGTCCTTCTTATACATCACAATGTTTGATTAGGTTAGAGTCAACTCAGAATGGCTCACACAAAATATTGAACTAGACCAGCTTTCCGGCTCACACTGAGAGGTAGGTCAGCGAAGCAGGCAAAAGGAACATGTCTCAGTTGCTCAAGCAATGCTTTGGTTCCGTCCCTTCTCTGTTGTGTAACGAACGTCTTTGCTCCACTCACCCGGAGTTTTCTTCACGCCCGAGTCCATCGTTTTACAAGTCTCCTATTTTTCCTTTCCTTCCTTCCAATAAAAAGGGCCGCTGGACTCAAACCTCCATCCACACAGGCTTGGGAATAGCGTACCTGGCGGTGTTTCAAGGACTGTTTTTTTGTTTTTGTTTTTCTCTTTCCTCTCTCCAGAGAGAAAATCAAAAGGGACTGGTTCAGAACGTTGTTTTCCTGTCATTTGAAACTCTTTCTGGATGCAGAAGTCACCGGAGAGAAACACTGTGCTCAGGGACTGAAGGAAACGGCTTGGCTCCCATCTGTCCCCAGCCATCCAGGGAGGAATTTTTCTTTCCATTGTTATACAGGTTGCTACTCACCGAAGATGTTGCTTTTCTCCTCAGAGATCATGTGGGTAAGACTAGGAGATGTGACAGACTCACACAGTGCTGAGCCGAAGAGGCAAAGGTAGAGGGGCAGGCAGAGGGAACTGGCCTTCGCTCAGGGCCCAGGACAGTCCCTGGGTTCTGGCCTGCACATGCAGCTCACAAAAGGCTCACCTTTTATTGCTAGGAGTCTGGGAGACTGGGTGAGCTAATTTCCATTTTCACCCAGTGGGCAAAATAAAGATGGGGTTTGTATGGTCAGAAGGAACCAGTTAGTGAATGAACAAGACACTCATTTTGACTTCTCTTCTAGCGTGAAAGTGTGGGTTTAAGTGCTTGAGAGTTGCTGGTTATCTGTGTGCACAGGGCAAATAGACCTGTATGGTTTGCCTCTGCGCTCCTGGATTTTTGTTCCTGGTGCTGTGAGAGACCATCATTCTCCCTCTACTGCCGTGTTCCTCAACCTTCTTGATGCTACGTTGTGGTGACCCCAACCAAGAAATTATTGCTACTTCATAACTGTAATTTTGAGTCATAATATAAATATCTAATATGCAGGATACCTGATATGCGACCAACCCCCGTGGAAAAGTTGATTGACTCCCCAGAGGGGTTGCACCCATAGATTGAGAACCACAGCTCAACTGGATGCTGTGTGAAGCACAGACTATGCTGGTAGGCAACTGTGGTTCCTACCTACAGTCCTTCCTCTTATGGGCATGTCAATGGACTTGTGGGTTCTTGTGTTTGCTCTTACTGATTTTTAAAGAAAATTAATATATAAGTCACATGATATTCCTATTGAAAGATGTTGAAGTCTCATCAGCCAGTGGCGGCATACACCTTTAATTCCAGCACTGGGGAGGCAGAGTCAGGTGGATATCTGAGTTCCAGGTCAATCTGGTCTACAGAGCAAGTTCCAGGACAGACAGGGTTACACAAAGAAACCCTATCTCAGTGGGGAAAAAAGATGTTGAAGTATCGATCTCCAGAACCTAGGAATGTCTCCATATTTGAAAAGGATATGTTTGGGGGCTGGAAAGATGGCTCAGTATCTAAGAGCACTGGCTGCTCTTCCAGAGGAACGGGGTTTGATTCCCAGTAACCACATGGTGGTTCACAACCACCTGCAATTCCAGTCCCAAAGAATCCAACAACCTTTTCTGAGCCTCTGTGAGCACTGCACGCACATGGTACACAGATATGCATGCAGTTGAAAACACCCATACACACAGAATAAAAAGTAATGAAACAATGAAAATGGGATCTTTTTAGATAATTAGGTTACGATGAGATCATCAGGGTTGGCACTAATACTATCCAAATGGTGTCTTTCCAAAAAAGTAGAAATTTGGGCAGGTGGCAGCAACATGAAGCCATAGGGAAAAGATGTCCGTCTTCATAAGCTAAGGAATTCCCAAGACTACAGGAACCAGAAGCATGCAAAAAGCAGATTTCCAAGGCCCTCAGGGAAGACTAACCCTACCAACATCTTGATTTCAGACTTGGAACCTCCAGAAGTACAAGATACAACAAAGTATCCGCTGGCTGGGCCACCCAGTTTATGGGTGCTGTGCAAACTAGACCCAGGAAGATAGTACAATGGCAGGTGATGAAACCCAATGCAGTCTTTATGTCTCCAGTGTGGAGACCAAAGCTCAAGGAGCAACATGACTCACACAGTCATAGAACCATTTAGAACCAGCACTCCAAGTTCCCAGATCATCCTTGACCTGTGGCTGGCCTCATTAATCGCAATGGACTTCCATCACTGGATGGGAAAGATGGAGAATGCCTCCCCTGCCTTGTCGTGTACAGTCTCCTGCTAGATTGTAATCATTAAATACAAGGTTTGGGCTCTTCAGATGGAGCAAGTGTGCTCATGCTCTGACTTTCAGAGCCAATGGATTCGACTTGTATCTGGGGACTAATTGTTTAAGATGTCGCGAGAGCCCGATGGGGTTTTAGTGAGTTATGTATCCAAGTTATTCCTTAGATATGAAAATGGGCGATCCATGAGTTCCTTCTTGAGGAGGCCGAGGACCGTCTCAACTCCATATGGCGCCTTCTATTGGGAAAGCCTGACATTCTGGTGAAGTTGTTGGAGCTCTTGAGCTAAAAGTTACAAATAGTTACCAGGGATGGTTAATTGTCAACTTGATGGGTTAAGAAAATACCTGGTGTGTTAATGAGGTCTGTCTGTGAAGGTTTTTCCAGAGAGGATTAGCTGAAGGGTAAAATGTGCCCTGAATGTGCGCCACATTCTAGGATCTCAGGCAAAATGAAGAGGGGAAAGGGGGAAGCCAGCTGTCAGCTAGCATCCTATCCGCTGCATCCTGATCTGTTAAGGTGTGATGAGCCACAGACTCACACTCCTGCTGCCACAGACTCCATTGTGCCTTCCCCCATAGGATGAGCCACAATAAACATTTCCCCTACTTCTGCCTAGTGTTTGTCATGGCAAAAAAAAAAAAAAAAAAAAGAGGAAGTAAGATAGTGTCTCACTTGCCCACTGCTGATCCTCCACCAGCTCACGTGAAGTGTTGGTGTGATGGGGAACACTCTCTGAGATAGTCTCCACAGCTGTAACAGCTGTAGAGTTAGTGGCTACCATCCCGAGCCAGAAAGAACTTCGTCTGCTTGCCCCATTTCCCATCAGCCCATCATGCTGTCTGTTGCTGCCCTTCCTGGGCACCTGACTCTGTTTTGACCCTGCCTCCTTTGAACCTCTCCGTCATCAGTTCCTGGGTTTCCATCTTTTATAAGGAGAACCATTTTTTTTCCTCTCTCTCTCTCTCTCTCTGTCTCTCTCTCTGTGTGTGTGTGTGTGTGTGTGTGTGTATGTGTGTGTGTGTGTGTAGGAAAACCCAACCCTCACATGCCTCTCCAAGGATTCTCAACATACTGGTCCCAAACAGTTAGGTCAGGCTACTTGAAAAACTGGTGAGTACTTGGATTTGAACTGGTAGAGAAAGGGTGTAGGTATTAACAGTGATAACATCATTTTCTGAACCAGGAGACTCAAAGGGAAATGCTGCACACTCAGGTGTTTTGGGTCTAAGACTCTGGGCTAAGAGGACATGGGTATATCGACGTCACACTGAAGGCAATGGCTGCTGGGGATGGTCATTTGATTGCTGTGTAACCTGAGAAGTCCAGAGGACTGTGGTGACAAAGGAGTAGGAAGGGACAGGAAGGAGAGGCCAGAGCTGCGCTGTCTGATCTGGCTCGCTCCCCTCTGGCTAAGTGGTAGACAGCTAAAAGCTGACCTAGTTATTCCAGAGAGATTTTGTAAGCTACAGACACACAGAAAGCTGCTTTAGGAAGAGCTACCCTGTGATTTTAAAAGAGCCTGGGCTACTTTTGCCTTTTCGAGTCCTTCTTTCACACAGAGAATAGTTTTAAACGTGTATTTTACAACCACACTGGTGTAAAGGTGAATCTATTAATATTATATTATATTTAGTCACCTTCCAGATACTATAACAAGTACCTGGGGTCATCACATTATAAAAATGAAAGGTTCACTTTGGGGTCCCAGTTTGGGCATGGCAGTCCATGGTCTTTCAGCCTGAGGCCAGGAGGCTCATTATAATGGATGTCTTAGGGCTTCTGCTGCTGTGATTAACACCATGAGCAAAAGCAGCTTGGGGAGGAAAGGGTTTGTTTCACTTCCACATCACATCGCAGTCTGTCACCGGAAGAAGTCAGGGCAGGAACTCAAGGCAGAAACCTAGCGTCAGAAACTGCAGCTGAGGCCATGGAGGGGCCCTGCTAGCTGCCGTGTTAACTAACACATATTGCTGCTGAAAATAAGTGTAGTGCTTCAGAGGCCAGTGTCCCCTCTGCTCTGCACTGATTTTTGTTTTTGTTTTTAGTTTGTGTGTGTGTGTAATATGACAGAGCATGTGCGAAGATCAGAGGTCAAGAAGAGAGGGAATCTGTTCTTCCTTGCGCTGTGAGATCCAGGGACTAAGCTCAGGTCATCAGGCTTGTGTAGCAAGCAAGCAAGCACTTCAGCTCAGCGAGCCACCCCCCCCCCACACACACACTTTTTTACTAAGGCATCACTTTGCTATTGTATGAGTGCCCCCCTGCCCTAGTTTCATTTCTATTGCTGTGCTAGGAAAAAAAAAAAGAAAGGAAGGAAGGAAGAAAGGAAGAAAGGAAGAAAGAAAGAAAGAAAGAAAGAAAGAAAGAAAGAAAGAAAGAAAGAACCTGAATAAAAGCAACTTGTGAGAGAAAAGGGTTTATTTCAGCTTACAAGTCCAGGTTATAGTTCATCATTGTGGAGAAGTCAAAGCAGGGGACTTCAAACAGCTAGTCACGTCGCATCCACAGTCAAGAGCAGAGAGAAAGAAATGCGGACATGTGCACTTGCTTGCTGTGTTCAGCTCGGTGTTTCCACCCTTCTAGAGGTGGTCTAAGAAATGGTGCCATCCACAGTGGGCTACTTCATTGAGACAGCTCCCACAGACATACTCACAATCATCCTGATAGACAATTCCTCCCTGAGGCACTCTGCCCAGGTGAGTTTAGGCTGTGTCAAGTCGACAGGTAAAGCTGACTATCATACCCCACCCACCCACCCACCCAGCAGCATGTGTGTTTGCAGCCTTTCTTCCCGGTGCAGCAGGGTCTGGAGGTAGGGGCTATGGGATGCGTTTGGATCACGGAAATGGAGCCTTCACATTGGACCAATACTCTCCTCCTGTAGATGGGTTAGCTACCACCTTTTCCCTCCTCCACAACTTCTGCTTGTCCCTTCTTTTCCCACCGTAAGTAGAGGAATCACAAGGCCCTCGCCAGAAATGAAGCAAATGTGACATTGTGTTATCTGACTTCCGACCTCTAGAACTATAGCCTTTTAAAAAAATAAATAATCTAGTTTCAAGTCTTTGGTTATAACTATAGAAAATGTGTAGGGCAGATTTATTTACAGAAACACGTATTCATAGTAAAAGTCATCTTATTTAGTGTACAATTCTATGACTTTTAACAAAAGTATATAGCCATGCGAGCCTTGCTATAGGCTAGAGACGTCACTCCTCCAAATCCCCCAGTAGCTCTTTATAATCAGCTCTTGCCCCAACCAGGGAACTCTGAACTTCACCATTCAGAGTTCCTGTTCTCCAAGTGCTAACCAGGGGTGGCGACACTGTCTAACTTCTGGGTCAGCCACTCTGTACATTCAGGATGCCATGTAGAGTTTCTACTTCTGTGGTTCTTCACAGTCGTGACTGAATGAGCCACACCATCAAACTCATCTCCTCCCCACCCTCCTCCCTACCCTCCTCCCCACCTTCCTCCCCAGCTCTATTCTTCCAAGGTTGACTTTTTTTTTCTTTAATAACTTCTTTATTAACTCTTTGGGAGTTTCACATCATGCACCCTAATTCTGTTTACCTCCCGGTCCCCCCACCCTCTTCTCATCCCTGCCACACACACCTAACATAAGGAAATAAATCAAAGTAAGCAATCAAATGAACAAAAGCAAAAAAAAAATCCCCCAAACAAACAAAGAAACAAATAAAACCAAAACCAAAACAAAACAAAATACCCCAACAACAGAAATATCTCTTTGCTTCTCCTTCTTTCCGGGTTCTCCAACACCTCTTGTTTCATCCTGGTGGCAATGGAGGCTTCAGTGTGCCGTATAGAACACCTCTTTCCCATCAGCTTTACTGTCAAGTGTTTACTGCAAAGAGTCACTGATCTGTGTTCAAGGCCTCTTGGTTTCTGGTACACCATCATCACTGGAGCCTAACGGAACTCCTCTGGGATATCCTGTGTCTGAAACCAGTGTTGGAGATAGCATATACGCCATCTAGGATGGGCTGGAGCTGGTGAAGAGACTGGCCCTGTGGAATGGTACCCGGTTGACTCCCATCACAAGCCCAGAGCTCCAACTCTCTAACTTCATGGTTGGTCTCTCCTGTGAGCAGATGTTATCTGTGTCACTTCATTAACATCAACTCAAACAGATCCCAGGGGCCTCCGTGAGTGACAAAGACACTATGATCCCTTAGGAAGTTCTAAAGGGAGAAGATGAATGAATTCTTTATAGTATGCTACCAAACAGATTCATTGTGAGAATAAGGACTTTGTGCAGGAAATGCTTTTATTATACACATAGTAGATACTCAATAAATGATAATCATTGGCCACTTAGATGGATAGCTTTTTCAAGCCACTGTGAAAAGGTCTTTGTATAGCGCATGTCAAAGGACAGACACTTAACAAAGCATTCTGATGAGGAGGTGAATACTCTCTTATCTTACAGCCAAGGCTGCTATCTCCATATTAAATTGGCACTGGAATCTCTTTTCAAATAAGGTCTTTCAGCTGTGAGAGAAATGATTAAATAGAAAGAGACGAATTTTAATGACTCAACTAAAGCTGAAACACATTTTAATTCACTACGCTCGGAGCAAGTTGAACTATGTATGCCTTATCAATGGCCTTTTGTATCACTGAAAATACCTCAAAAAAACTATTGACTTATTTGCTTGCAAAAGCTTGTACCTTGGGACCAGCAAGATGGTTCAGTGGTTAAGGGAGCCTGTTGCCAATCTTGATAACCTGAGTTCAACCCCAGGAATCTTTCCATGCTGGAAAGAGGATTGACTCCCAGTATGGTCCTCTGACCTGCACATGAGTGATGTGGAGTAAATGTATTTCCTACACCCACTCCTGCTCCCTACAAAAAATACAAAAAATAAATTACACACACACACACACACACACACACACACACACACACACACACACACACGCATATGCCAACTTACATCTGAGCTTGTAATAATTACAGATACCTAAAAGCTTCCAGTTTGGGATCTTTAATTGTGGAAGTTGTGATGTGGCCACATTTTAAAAGGATTTTTGCTTACCTGCATTGCTAGTGATAGTTTACATAACATATCAACACAGCTAATATGAGTGTATGTGTGAGTGTGTGTTTGTGTGTGTTTGTAAAGAGATTTGTGTTTATAAATTGCCTTACCACACCTTAGGGAGGCTCAATGACTCCAAAGTTTAAAGGGAAAGGCCAGCAGGGTGGGGACACAGGAAGGGGTTTAGTTTGAGTCCACAGGCGGCAGCTGTAGAACCAGGAAGAGCTGCCATTGTGGATGAGGTTCAGAGGCAGTCTGCCAGTCTGCTGGAGAGGTCACTCTTGCTTGGGAAGGGCAGCCTTTTGCTCTAGTTCGGCCTTCAACAGGTAGGGTGAGGCCTACCACAGGCTCGAGACCAATCTGCTTTATTTAGAGTCTATTAGAAGGTGGGCTGAGCAAGCCAGGGGAAGCAATCCAGCAAGCAGCTTCCCTCCATGGCCTGTGCATCAGCTCCTTTTCTGAGATCCTGCTCTGTTTGAGTTCCTGTCCTGACTTCCTTCATTGACGAGCAGCAATGTAAGCCAAATAAACCCTTTCCTTCCCAACTTGTTTTTTGGTCATGGTGTTTCATCACAGCTATAGAAACCCTAAGACAAGAAGAAAAAGGGGAGAGAAAGAGAAAGAGAGAGAGATGGAATAGAAAAATGTCACCAAGAGGCTTGTCACAACACAAGAGAGACATGTTCAGATTCAGATTGTGTCAGATCTTCTTCATGTGGAAAACATGATCTTTTTGCTTAGCTTTGCCAGACAAGCTGACGTTTATATTTGCTGTTTCCCTGATCTTTTATCTTTTTACCAGTGGTTCCTTTTGGGCTCTGATGGAAAATTAGCTTCAGCGACATTTTGCTAAATGGATGAGCTTCAGTGGATTCTATTAAATAACCTCATAACTCAGCTGCCTGGTCCTTAATCATCTGTCCTGGTCTGCACCGTCTCCCCCTTATCTCCTTCCAGCCTGGTGTTACCCATGGCTGAACACAATGTCCTTGATTATAGCCCTCAGTGTTATGACAAGGGCTTGCTTGCTCCTATCTCTCCTCATGCCTCCTTCACCATCCCTCCCTTCCAAAGTCCTCCCTAGAGTGGACTGTGTTTTGGACACTGCTTGGTGCTCCCAGACAACACTCTGGGCCAAATCTTATCTAGGCCCTTTTTATGGGTGGCTTCGTATCTGTCCACAGACTTGGCAAACTTCCTGGAAGAGTGGTAGAAATAATGTACTCCTGACCCAGGAAATTCCAGCGGGAAGTGTCAAAAGGACGGGGCTATCGGGGGAGCTGGAGGAAGTCGGTGCTCATGGGTGAGAAAATAGTTAGGGAGGGATAAACTTAGACAAAAGCATGAAGCTGCCACAATTAATCTGCCATCCTCACAACCCCTGTAAGGTTTCAATGATTTTCACCTCTTTCTACAAATCCTGGTCTCCCCAGCCTGCTGGACCTGGAGAGACAGTACAATTTTGGATTTCCCCTGCTGACATTTTTTTCAAATTTACATCTAATTAACTCTGAACCAGTAACAGAAGGACAAAAGGTTTGAACAGATAGTTCACCAAAGAAGACAGGAAAGGTGACCAAAGAAAGGTACATGGAAAGCTGACAGACCCCATGAGTCATTCAGGGAAAGGAAATAAAACCAGCATGAGCTACCACTCCTGTTACCAGAGTGATCACAGGGTACGAGGGTCCGCATCAGTCTCCGCTGGTGGGAATGTAAGATGGCTATAGCTACTTTGGAAGGCTGGAAGGTTTCCTCAGTTTCTTTAAAAGGTAAATACATCTGTGCCACAGAGCCAGGTCATCCCCCCTTTGTGTAAATATCCCAGAAGAAATGAAAGTCCATCCCCACACAAAAACTGTTCACAAATGTGTTAGCTCCTCCAGAGCCCGGGCTCTTAGTAGCCTGAACTAAGGTCGCTTCCTTAACAAAATGCCACAGGCCAGATGGCTTAAAAGACAGAAATTAATCTCAGTTTTTGAGTCCGGAAAATTGAAGATTGTGACAAGGTTCCTGGTCTAGGCCTCTTCTTGGTTCTCAGATGGCTTCTTACAGGGTTGTCGGTTGTCCCTCTGAGTATGTTCTGGGCGAATGACAGGGACCTTGTAGCTTCCACAAGGCTCGTCTTGGCTTCCTCCTGCGGTGGTGTGAGACAGAACTAGGCTACTGAATGACATCAGCTGAAAGGAACAGCTGATGGCAGCAGGCACCAAGACCTCAAGCCAGCAAGTGAGGTCATCTGAGATAATCCTGTCCAATCGCTCCAAAAGACATCGGACTCATGAGAGACCCTGGGTGGAGACTTAGGTGAGCCGCAGGTAGAGAACCATAGCAAACACACGGTTGTTCTAAGAGGTGAGTCTTGGGGTGGCCGAAATGCAATGACGCATACATAATTCCTCTGGGCCGGCCATTTGTGAAATCAACAGCAGGTTCCCAGGAGGATCCCCCCCCCCCCAAGAACTGTGTCTAGCATTCTTACTGCCTTGCTCTAATAATGGGCAAATTGCTCACCATTTTCCCCTCAGTTAATTTGCTTTTCTTTTATTCTTGATTTAGTTTGTTTACTTCTTTTTTAAAATTTTTTTTCCTGGTTTTTCAAGACTGTGTTTCTCTGTGTAAGAGGCTCAGCTGTCTTGGAACTCACTCTGCAGACCAACCTGGCCTCGAACCTGCCTGCCTTTGCCTCCCAAATGCTGGGATTAACGGCATGTGCCACCACAGCCCAGCTAAGATTTATTTATCTATTATTTTCTGTGGTGAGTGTTTTGCCTGCTTGTGTGTCTGTGTGTTCCTGGTGCCAGCAGAGGTCAGAAGAGGGCATTGGCTCCCCTGGGACTGTACATTACAGACTGTAGTGAAACACCATGTGGGTCTGGGAATTGAACTAGGGTCCTCGTCAGGAACAATATGTACTCTTAAACACTGAGCCAATTCTCCAGCCCCAGTTCTTCTGTTATGATAGGGTCTCACTATGCAGCCCAAGCTGGCCTGACCAATTCTCCTGCCTCAGCCTCCTGAGTGCTACAATGACCGTCATGTGCCAATATATCCGTCTAGTTGACTTTTCAAACAGAAACATCACTACACATGTCAGAGTTCATTAAAAAAAAAAACATTATTTCTGTAGGCTGTTTCTATATGGAGCCGAGTGGGAGTGGGAAGTCTGGTTACATATTTAGCAAGTGTATCTATTTTGATAGCTTTGGCTAATACGGTGTCTTTGTTGGGGCTGTCCTTAAATAGACTTACTGTCAGGCTGTGCCGGTAGGCCTTGCAGACAGTCTCCAGACTTCTTGGGATTGCCTCCTCTCTCCTCACATGCCTGCTCTGCTTTCCTTTGCCCTCCTCACGTCCTTCCTGACATCTCGGGGCATCCTTGTGAATGATGTACCCTCCACTTAGGAAAACCCACATCTTTTTTTCTGTCTCTGACTCCACAGAGGACCCTGCCTGTGCTGGTCCTGTAAGTAGGCTGAATGAGTTATGCTATTGGCTGCCGAGCTCAAGCAGAAGGGCTCAAACCTGGTAAAGATTTCATTATTTCCTTAGAGGGAGGCTTCTAAGCTGGAGGTGCTCTCTGGGATGGGTTCAGATCCTTCTTTGAAGAAGTATCCATATTGGCTCCTAGGTTACACAGAATTAAGACAAGTGACAGCCCACTGCCCTGGAGGAATACAGCAAATAGGACAAGGTACATGGCTGAGAATGATTTCATCACTGGTATGTGGTTGACTTGGGGAGAGGGAGAGGGAAATATTCACTGGGGACCAAGAATGCCTAATCAGTGAGGTGGATCTAATGACAGCCAGATGGCACCTCCCTTGGGATTTAACATGATTTGATCTGTTCTGATGCCCGGGATCATCCCAGAGGCAGCAAAGGGCTTCTACACTCCCCCAAAGGCAAGCTAAATCTACAGCAAGAACCAATGCACCTGTTAGAAAGGCCATTGCGGTTAGAATGAAGGCCTAGAAAGCCATCCTGACCCAGCACCCAGTCCCTGGAGTGGGCTTTGGGGCAATAACCATGTGCTCAAATGACACAAGGTGGAATTTCAGGAGCCAAGGAGTCTGGAGGTATGACCCCCCCCCCATAACAGCCAGGGCCTGAAACTGGCGTGGTGAGTGACATTTTTCTCCTCCAGTCATGGTTTGGATATGAAGTTTCCTGCCAAAAGGGTCATTTTGAAGGCCGGCCTCTTGCTAGTTGGTGGGTCCACTCACTGAGAAGTGATTGCATCATGTAGGCTCTGACCTCAGCAGGACTTACAATTTGATGGTGTTCATGGGGAGACAGTGGGAGCTGGTGTCTGGTTGGAAGAAGTGGGTCACCACTGGGAGAGTGTTTCACCCTCAGCTCCATTCCCTCTCCCTCTCTCCTATGAGGTGGGTAGTTCTGCTCTTCTCTGCCTTCCCAAGGCCACAATATTCTATTACTATGAGCCCCACACCAATGCAGCAAGCCAATCATAGACTAAGACCTCTGTATCTACGAGCCAATGTAAACCTTTCTTTTTTATACCATTTCTCTAGGGTTATTTGTTGCAGCAACAGAAAACTGGCCAATATCATCCTGTACACCATGACTCCTCCCTCGAATGAGGAATGTCGGGAATGGATCCAAAGGCTCGATGTAGAAGTCCATGCTCGACCAATTCCTCCCACGTAGATATGCTACAAGGCCGATGAGATGAACTATCTGCACATCTTGCTTAGAACAACAGCTGGGAGAATGTGAAAGGTCAATACACATTGGTTATGTGGCTTTCTGATTGTCCTTGTGACAGGCTCTGTAGTTCAGGCTAGCTTGGAACTTGTAGCAATTCTACTCCAGCTTCCAGAATGCTGAGATTACAGACATGAGCCAGGAATCCTTGCTGGTCGTATGTCTCAACAGAGATGGAATACACCTTAGTACTATGTCTTTAATTCCACTGAGTCCTTGGGGTGGCAATGGCTGATTCTTGGGCTTTCTCTCCACAAGGCCCTTAGGTTATTGAGGCAAGTTTTGTCATGACCCCTATCTACAGTGTCCTCCTGCCCAGGACACTGTTATCAGGGCATGTTCTGTCCTGGGTGTGGGTGCTGTGAGACTATGTCGCTCTGCCTATCTTAAAACCATCAACCAGGCAGAAACTAAGGTGTTCTTCAATCTCAAGGTGGATCTCTTCATCACATATATAGCTGAGGATGAATTATAAAATGGTTCATCTTGACTATATCTGGAATTAACTAAAACCCAAGCAGCTGGACACACCTGGGAGGAATTCTTCTTGGTTGGACCTTTTGAGGTCAGAAGACCCACCGTAAATCTGGGTCACACCCTCTGGTGGCAGCCCACATAAAAGGACATGGGAGCAGGGAGATTCTGCCTTTTGTCTGCTTGTCCTCGCTCTTAGTGGCAGCTGGTCTATCCTGTCCCCGTGCCATTCCTTCACTGGAGACTGGAGTTAGAAACAACTTCTTCCGGATTCTACCGTGGACTGAAATGGCTGCTCTCTAGAGCCTCCCTAGGACTCCAGCACCACACTGGAACAGCTGAGACATCCAGTCTTGTGGACTGAACAACTACCAGATCTTTGACCTTTCTTTCATCCATTATTGGGCTACTTGGACCAAAGTCCATAAGCCACTCTAATAAATCCACATGTGTGTATGTATTTCATATGATTATAATATATATATAATAAATAATATAATATGAATATAATATATAGTATATGTGTATTGTGTGTGTGTGTGTTCATTCTGTCAGTTCCGTTTTGTTCCAGACCCCCCTAATACAATGAACGACCTGAAACTTCTTTCTCCATCTACCTCCAATTGCTGGACCTACAAGCATGTACAACCATGCCCAGTTTAGAAGTGCCTCTCCTCTCTCCCTCTCCCTCTCCTCTCTCCCTTTCCCTCTCCCTCTCCCTCTCCCCCTCCCTCCCTCCCTCCCTCCCCCCCTCTCTCTCTTTCCTTTCCTCCCTCCCTCTCTGAGTCTCCATTGCTCAGATGAGTCTGGGTTCAGTCTGCCTTGACCTCCTCCTGGACTCTGGGTGCATACCGTTGTGCCTGGCTCTATTTTTTAAGCCCAGCTTTGGATTCTGGGTTCTGAATTTTTCCCCTTTGGAAATGAGCACAGGTGGCTTGGCAAAATGAGCAGATGCAGAAGGAGCTGATGGGGGAGGGGGGGCCAGGGCTTCATATAAGTAACAGATTCTCCGTCCTGAAATAAGTGTCAACCTTCAGCCAAGTGACTTGTGTAAAGTTCCATAAACAAAAGTTTCAAAACATGGTAAATATAGATCCATTAAAGGGTCTCCAAACAGGAGCCCAGCTGTGGCTGCAGCTTGGGTAGGGGATATGATGCAACATGGCTCTTACACCGTTTCCTTCCCTTTTCTTCACTTCTAAGTGAGGATTGTTTGTTTTGTTTCGTCTTTTTGATAGAGTCTCTGTGTAGCCCTGGCTGCCCTGAAACCACCTCTGTAGACCAGGCTGGCCTTGAACTCATAGAGATCTGTCTGCCTCTGCCTCCCGAGTGTGGGGATTAAAGGTGTGCACTATCAAGCCCGGTGAGGATTTTTATTTGATGTGTAAAGGGTCTTTGTTAAAAATAACTTACTGGCTTATTTGTCTCAAATGATCTTTCTCTTTTGAGTGATGACTTTTAGGATGGCTATATATTTAAAGGAGTAACTATGTCCATGAAAGGGGCTACTTTGTCACAGTGGCTATGGGAGAGGACCAAGTCCATAGGCCTCTATATTTGCTCCTCAGCTGGTTCAGGTTCCCTTTAAAGAAACTTTGGTTGACCAGCATGGGTCTTTCTGTTGTTGTTAGAGATTTATTTTTATTTCATTTTATGTGTATGAGTGTTGTTCCTGTATATATGTCTGTGTGCCATGGTCATGCTTGATGCCCTTGGGGGCCAGAAGAAGGTATTGATCTTAGGAGGCACAGAGGTCTTTGTGCTTACAGACGAGCACCAGGGGAACCTGGAATGTTAAGCACACCGGGTTGGTTGTTCCTTCAAGGGAAGGAATCCAGTACCTGTTAGCAACCTAGAAGGTGGGAAGTGGGCCTGCTTTCCATCCTGGTGACGTTTGCACTGTCTGTGTGGCTAGAGACTTCCTGCACTGGATTCTTCCCCAGACCCTTACTGTAAATTTTGTGTGTGTGTGTGTGTGTGTGTGTGTGTGTGTGTGTGTGTGTGTGTGTGCTTTCAGTCAGTCTATAGAACCCATCTTTATGGACCTTCACAAAGAATTTCAATGTAATCACAACTGATCTATATTTAGCTTACTTCGTTCCCTTGGGAGATCCCTGTAGGCTTTGTTGTACACAAAGGATCGAGTTAATTACCAACAGAATAATTTTCGCCAAATTGTTCTGTGCTTAAATATGCCTAAAATAGACCACGTGGAGTCAAACTTCAGAAGTTTGAACCAACACGGCTACTGAACCTTTTTGTGCCTAACTGCCATTTTGCCTCCCACAGCTGTCTCTCTACAGCCCATTAGGGTCTTAGATACCCCCACATCTGACACTCAACATGGGCTTGACCCTCTGGAAAGGTAAAAACATTTTTTCTTTAAACAGAAGCGGAGGGTCAGAGTTCAGTCCTCTGACCCAAGGGTCACAGCTGAAATGAGAGAGTGGAAGAGCATGGGTTTTTCTCAACCCTCTGAAGCAGAGCATTTTATACAACTATTTCTAGATGTCTGTTAAGATCCAGGGGAGCAAAACATTCAGAAAACAGCTCTGCAACGTTGTGCTAGTGACTGTAGTATTCAATTCTTGGTTTCCTAAACAAGGGACGGATGATGTAGGCAATTGGGGACACATAGGAGTAAAAAGACCCCATGAAAAGGGGCATAAAATCCCTGTCAGTTATTTTGCACTCTGGACTGTGGTGATATATCATTTGAACCCTCTTTAGAAAGACCAAAAGGGTCCTCTGGGCATTTCCTGGCAGGGGGGCAAATCAGGCCAAGGTGGCTGAAGGGTGGAGGCAGCACCCAGAAGCTGCCCCGAGGCTGCCACCAACTTCCCCAACTGTACCTGAGGCCCTTTGTTCATGATATAAAAATGGAAAACCCTGGGCTAAACAGAACATTGATCCAAATTTAACAAGGATGATAAGACTTTAAACTCCCAGTGGGGCATCTCCTAGCCCCAGAATCAAGGAGGAAACCAACCCGGTATGGATTGATCAGTGGCCCCTTCATGGGAAAAAAATTAAAGCAGGCCCAACTTCTATTTCAGGAACAGCTGTGACTTATAATATAGAACCTTCAGTTAGTCCTTGGGAACTCCTCTAAGTCATAAAAAGAGAAAAAATAATTTTCAACTGTTGCATTATCTCAGGGGGCATAAGCACTACTATGAAAACAATGGTTGCCTGCCAGCCAGGGTTCCACTTTCCTGCTATGAGTCCCCAAGGACATTACATAATTATACTTGATTTAAAAGACTGTTTTTTCCCTTTCTTTACATCCTGATGATAAGAAATATTTTACATTTTCTGTTCCCACTTTAAACAATCAATATCCAATGATTCAAAATCAGGGGAAAGTGTTACCACAAGGGACAAAAAATATAGCCCCACTATATGTCAATATTATATACATAAAGCACTTCAGCTGGTGCTGATTAAATGTCCTGGGGTATTAGTCATTCATTCTACGGATGATATTCTCCTCTCATGCTTGCCTAATCAATACTTAAAGGAATGCTTAACTTTCATGGTAAATAAACTAAAAGAACAAAACTTAAACATAATTCCAGATAAAATACAAAAACAATCACTTTATAATTATTAAAAATATATTATTACTCAGCAACAAATTTGCCATCATCCTCTTTCAGCTTAAATCTTCCCAAACATCATACCCTCAAATACTTCAAAAAAATTTGGGGCCGTGTCAGTTGGGTATGTTCTTATCTGCCTTATACTATCAAAGATTTAGCCCTGCTCATTAATTTACTTTCTGGAGAATCTTGGTTAAGCTCTATCAGAAACATAATACCCAAAGTGGAGTGAGTTATTAGTTTGTTAAGTAATACTGCTGCAAAAGCAGTAGCTCACAGAAAGAATCCCCTACTCCCTGACCAGTTCCTCAGCCTTCCGTCTCCTTCATTACCTACTAAGATTATAAATGAACAAAGTATTATAGATATTTATACATGGTAACAATCCCAGAAAACCTAGACAACAATGAAGACCCTAAGAGAGACATACATAGATCTAATCTACATGGGAAATAGAAAAAGACAAGCTCTCCTGAGTAAACTGGGAGCATGGGTACCTTGGAGGAGGGTTGAAGGAGAGAGGAGAGGCAGGGAGGGGAGCAGAGAAAAATGTAGAGCTCAATAAAAATCAATTAAAAAAAGAAAAAAGAACTTTACACATGGCATAATTCTCTGCAGTGATCTGTAACTCCTTATTTACAAGAAATTACAGGCTTAATAATGATGGGAAGGACAAATCTTAGACAATTTACTGGTAAAAAAAATCTGTAGAAATCACTGTGCCACTAAATAAAATGCAGGTTGATTATTTGTTCCACACTGATAATAAGTGGCAGGTGGCATTAGCATGTTACTTGGGCTCGATAGATAATCATTATCCTAAACATCCCCTTTTTGAAATTACCCCGTGTGCATTACCTAAAATTACATTTAAAAATCCTATAGAGGGGGGCTGAAGAGATGGCTCAGAGGTTAAGAGCATTGTCTGCTCTTCCAAAAGTCCAGAGTTCAATTCCCAGCAATCACATGGTTGCTCACAGCCATCTGTAATGGGCTCTGGTGCCCTCTTCTGGCCTGCAGACATACACACAGACAGAATAAAAAAAAAAATCCTATAGAGATCCCTTTTAATGCTTTTACAGATGGACCTTCAAAAGGACACGGAGCTTATATTTTATATACAAACTCCACATCCTCCTCAGAAAAGGTTGTACCCACTCTGGCTGTACAGCTCAACAGTCTAAACACGCTGTAATCAAACAGCTTTGTTCCACGTTTCTCAGCCGTTGAGTGTTTTAACTGAGTCTCCATTTGTGCTCGAACTGTTTCTCTTCTAGGACCTACAAGACTTAAACCCAGCCCTACGGCCCCACGACTAAGGCTTTCTCACACTTATTTCTGTCCCTTCAGACGACTACACTACAATCATCTCCACGTTTTTTCGTGACTCATATTCATGCTCATCCTCACATGTCAGCTTAACATCTGCCGACTCTCAAGCCGATGCTCTGGCTCCCTCCTCACCTCTCATGCTTGCTTTCCGGGCCTCTTAAAAATCTCATGAACTTTTCCATCAAAATACAGAACTGTTACAAGTTAATTCTCTTTACCCCATGAGTAAGCTTGGCAAATCGCTCAAGGCTGTCGCGTTTGTCCTTTCACGCCACTGCCACCTGCTGGTGGAACTAATCCTTGAACGATAAAATCTAATGCCATTTGGCAAACAGATATTTCTCATGTCTCAGAATTTTGACGTTTAAATATGCTCATGTCACGGTTGATACTTTTCCTAATGTGATTGTTGCTTCTGCTCGCAGAACAACTTCGGACGTCATTAATCATGTGTTATACACCTTCCGCTCCTAGGAGTCCCATTACAACTGAAAACTGACAATGGTTCTGCTTATACTCGCAAATGCTTCAAGAAATTTGACAATTTAAAGGATATTAATTATGTTACTGGAATCCCTTACCATTCATAGTGTCAAGCTCTCGTGGAACAACACCATCAAATACTTTTTTTTTCTTTTGGTTTTTAGAGACAGGGTTTTTGGAGCCTGTCCTGGAACTAGCTCTTGTAGACCAGGCTGGTCTCGAAATCACAGATATCCGCCTGCCTCTACCTCCCGAGTGCTGGGATTAAAGGTGTGTGCCATCACCGCCTGGCCACCATCAAATACTTAAATGACAAATTTTCAAAATAAAAAGGAGGCCTATACAGCCACATAAAGCCCACGTGCTGTGCTATATTGAGTCATGCTTACTTTACTTTTTTTTTCACTTTAAGCGATAATGCTTCTGTCCAAAGCATTTTTCCCTAAAAGGGCCAAAACCTAACATGTATGTTAAAAGCAAAGATCTAGAAACTTTCAGTGGGAAGGGACAGATGTTCTTCTAACGTCAGGGCAAGGTTATGCTTGTGTCTTTCCAGAAAATAAATGAATTCCCAGATGATTCTGTCTCCCATGCCTGTTGCCAGGCCAGGACCCTGGAGACCACTGACCAAATGAAGCATCAAAAGAAGAAAACCAAACCCATCCAGAGGAGATGTCCCAAGAAGAAGAATAAGGGGCAGATTCAGCGGAAAGGCGCGGCAATCAGGAATAGGCTTTGGGGGACCAGCGTGGCGGCAGATGCAAGATGCAAGCGGCGGGACCTGGCGGCGGCAGATGCTAGCGGCGGGACAGGCTAGCAATAATGAGAGTAGATCGCCCCACTACAATTAAATCAAAGAGGTAGGCCTTTTGTTGGAGAGGTCACTGGCAAACGGGGAGCCTGGTCCTGTTCCTGAAGACCCTTCGGAGGGATGAGAGGGTTCTTGGCCTGCGGCAGGAACCAGGAAACAGAGCGAGGGCATTTGGTAAGCGGAACCCTTGGCCAGCAGGGAAACCTGATCAGGTTTT
>NC_022009.1:19613046-19615675 GCF_000317375.1 Microtus ochrogaster | reverse complement strand
GAGGGGGAGGGAAATGGGAGGCGGTGGCGGGGAGGAGGCAGAAATCCTTAATAAATAAGTAAATTAAAAAAAAAACAAAAAAAAAGAAGAAGAATAAGCCAATGATTTGAAGAGACATCAAGATTTTAACACCAAGCCAAGACGGTGGGGTGACAATGACTCCAATACTACTGACCTCGAAATGATGAGATGTTTACTGACTATATTATGTGTTACTTTTCAGCTTGTCAGAGCAGAATCCATACTTCACTTCCTGGCATGTGTTGCTTTAATGCGGCAGATTGATGATCTGCAGAAGAGATAAACAAAATCTCTCAAGTGGCTTTTGAAGGGCTATTGTGATTAAGATGACTTTCCCCTTTGGTCTGTAGCAGACTTTCTTGGACCACAAGCTCCCATGACACAAAGATTGATTGTGAATGTTCAACCTTAACTTAGGCTTGTCCCACCAGCTCTTATAACTTAACTTAACCTTTTTCTCTTCATCTACATTTTGCCCCAGGGATTGTTTTTACCTTTCCTTCATTCTTTCCTGCTTCCTCCATGTCTTGCTAGCTGGTGGCATCTCCCTCTCTTTTTCCTTCATTTCTCTCTCTCTCTCTCTCTCTCTCTCTCTCTCTCTCTCTCTCTCTCTCTCGTGCCTAGACCTAGAACCTAGATTCTTCCTCCTACTTGTTCTCTCTGCCCACCAGCCCTGCCTATCCTTCTACTGTCTAGCTATTGACCATTCAGCTTTTTGTTAGACCAATCAAGTGCCTTAAGCAGGCAAAGCAACACATCTTTACAAATCTTAACAAATTCAGCAAAAACAAATGTAACACACCTTTATATCGTTGAAGTAATATTCCACAGTATTGGTCCTCTGCTGTCTGTTCTTACAATTCTATTGTGCTTGCCTTTAATAGTCAGACTAGCCTTGCAGGAGATGCATTCAACCCTGGCTTCTATTACAAAACAATATTTCTCTTTGGAAAACAAAGGTGGGGGGAGATGTAGGAAGCACAGAGGTCTTTGTGCTCACAGATAAACACTAGGAGAACCTGGAATGTTAAGCACACCAGGTTGGTTGTTCCTTCAAGGGAAGGAATGCAATACCTATTATCCATCCAGAAGGTGGGAAGTGGGCATTCTTTCTAACCTGGTGACCATTGCCCTGTCTGTGTAGAGACTTGTCCAGCACCAGATTCTCCCCCAGACCCTCACTGTAAATTTATTTTTCTCAGTCAGTCTACAAAACCTTACATAGAGTTTCTATGTAGTCACATTTGATCTGTATTTAGCTTACTTTGTTCCTCTGTATGCTTTATTGATTGTGTAGGATTGTGTTAATTATCACCAGAGTAATTTTCGCCAAATTGTTCTGTGCTTAAATATGCCTAACATAAACCGCTTGGAGTCAAACTTCAGAAGTTTGGACCAACACCAGTTTCTGAGTTGTGTTGAGCCTAACTGCTGTTTTGTCTCCCACAACTCATGTCTGCAGTCCATTAAGGTCATGGAGACTCTCCACAATTGGCTCCCCCTGAAAGCAGAGCTAATGACAGCTGTGAGCCACAATGTGGGTGCCAGGAATAGAACCTGGGTCTGCTGGAAGAGCAGCAAGTGCTCCTAACCATCGAGCCATCCCTCCATCCCTGACCAGGAAGAGCCTTACGTTAACTTCCTGGTTAGGGCATGGACATTACCTGAAGAATAAGGAAATGGATGAGGGAGCACCCCGAAGTGTGTATGGTGCAGGGCTGTTACCTTTGGATGGACAGAGCAGCAACAGGATATGAAAGACAGCAGAAGTTCTCAGGGTCAGTCACAAGTGATAGCTCCAAGTGTCAGCCATGTTCCCAGGGCACACTGGGTGACGTGGGGAGCCTTGAGATCAAGCTGGCCAGAAGGCTGCCACCCATGGCTGACTTATACCATTGAGGGTGAATCCATCTTTTCCTTTTCATGGGCATAGTTGGCATTGACTTAGAAACTCAGTCACCGACTGAGTGAGAGGCACAGGTCTTAGCTTGTACTCCATACAAGCTTCGACACGCTACTTTAGAAACTGATCGCAAATCATTCTGTCAGGACCCCACCTGAATCACACCACAGCTGCCTTTGGCAAAAGATGCCCTCTCTAAGGGCAGTGGTGGTGCATGCCTTTAATCCCAGATCTCAGGAGGCAGAGGAAGGTGGATCTCTGTGAGTTCGAGGCCAGCCTGGTCTACAAGAGCTAGTTCCAGGACAGGCTCCAAAGCTACAGAGAAACCCTGTCTCGAAAAGCCAGGCTGGCACTCTTTGATTTCATCCCACCCAGAGTGAGACTGGATTCCCTTCATTCCCATCCTAAACCCAGAACAAGGGCTCCCAGGGGCTCAGCTTGGTTCAGCCTGTGCACTTGACTCAGTTAACCGAATAGCCAAGATGGTACCTGAGGGGTGGAGGATGCTACAGTTACCGTAGAGATTCAGCTGTAAGAGCTGTTTTGGTAAAGATGTTTGTGCAGACGACTCAGCCAGGGTGAGGACATAGAATCTGCTTACATTTGTGTAGTACCTTACAAACCGGAGGAAACCTTTCTTTCACCTGATTCTTGGAGTAACCTTGAGAAAAGAGAAAAGCAGGTGGAGAGAGAGAGAGAGAGAGA